>NW_023665687.1:662017-993025 GCF_014743375.2 Drosophila subpulchrella
CTTAAATTATATCTTTTGTGTTTTTTAGCATATATCCTCCTATGCTTGGAAATAACATTTTTTAATTAGTTTTGAATTTGGAATTACATTTTATCGAAATCGGACGACTATATCATATAGCTGCCATAGGAACGATCGGAAAATTGGTGGGAAAATAATATGAAACAAATTATAGCTTCGGTGTTTTTTGACATATTATCTTATACTATTGGGAATATCATTTTTTGTATTTTTAAATTTAATAATTATAGCTGCAAGGGTATACAAAGTTCGGCATGCCGAAGTTAACTTCCTTTCTTGTTTCTATTTTATTCCTTGCAAATATAAAATTCCAGAACGAAGCGTATTAAACTCGATTACATCTTGGAGGTTCCTGTTGAGATCGAAACAAAAAGTGGAAACTGCTAGATTTTGACGAAACTTGGCTGACAAAACGGAATTAATGAGGGTGATCTCAGACTGGAATCTCGTCTTAGAAAAATGGAACAAAACCCATTTACTTGGAGTAAGGATTTGAAAACTCTCGATGGAGCTGAGTTTTTGAAAGCATGCCGGGCGCCGGAATTGGTAATTTATAATTTTAGTCAGACTACATTCAGATTTTGACTTTTTATTTATTTTTTTGTGCCCTTTTGTTGTTTTTTTCAGGTTCAAATCTTTTACCAAAGCAGAGACTATTGGTAATTTAAAATTTGTTTAATCTCTTTAAAAGGAAATCTATAATTTTATTTTTTATCTTACTATTTATTTCACAGATAATTTACAAAACAAATTATTGCTTAGCTATTAAGGTTGGTAATACTCTAAGACTGTTTAAAGTACTTTTTTTCGTTTATGAATTGACAACTGTGTATGTAGCCTGTAATGCTATAGAAGTTAAAGCATTATGCAACCATAAGCAGGCATATGAATGCGGAAAAATTAAAAATGTATTAGTTCTTAAAATCATTGAAGAGTTTTCAAGCCATCCAATGCACAAGTATGATGTAAATGCTAAAAAATATGTTGTATACAGAACTCTGTGAAATAAGTATAAGTGTAATTGTATTATTTGTACCTTCCAGCAAGCCGTTAAGAAAAATATATTAAGTAAAATCGAAAAAAACAAAAATAAAATTTGTGTGCTAATTTTTTTTAGTGTACCAAAAATATTTGAAACCTATCATGTTTAATATTACAATTGGCATATTTTGAATAAATATGTCTAGTACTGAATCTTAATACGACTTATATTGAATTTTAATATGGTTTCTGTTTATATTAAACACGTGTACTATTTAATTCAAATTTTAAAAATTTAAAGTCAAATAGTCATAATATTAAATAGAAATATGCTTATATTTAACTTAAATATTTAAAATATTAAAATCTATTCCGAAAATATTTAAATTTAATATGGAAAAAAAGTTAATATGCGCATATTTAAATTTAATAAAAACCGCAATGGATGAAAATCAAAGCGAAAAATATTTGGGTTGAATATGAAATATTTGGATTAACTACGTTTTTTTATCAGTGTATGTGGACTTTCTGCAATAAAACGTAGATATTTCTTGGTTAAATTTAGAAATGTTAAACAAAAGTCGGGCTTTTTGTAGGTTTCAAGTTGATGAGAAGTCGGTTCTGTACTAAATGATTTTTCTCGTGTAGTATAAAGTTCAGTCAGCTGCAATGAACTACTATGTATAGCGGTTGATTCTTGATCGGACGAGTCAGTGTCGCTTGTTCTTGATTGGCTATATATATTTTCAGGGTTTTTTATTTTATGATCCATCAATGCTAAGTTCGTTAAATGAAACCCTTCTTCATCGAGAGAAATCTCATTCTGCCGTTTGCTATCTTCTATATCAAATTGATTTCATTCTTCGGATTCTTATCTTTCGTTGGCTCATAAGCAGCGTTGGGTTCTGCAAGATCATCTCTGTCTTCTCCAAGAATAGGGTTGATTTCCGTATCAAGTGAGTTTTCTTTATTGAGAAAACCTGTGATTACAAAACCAAGTCTTGTGCCTTGTACCAAATGTTTATTAGGTCATAGTTCAAGAAGTTCACCGGCTATTACATGATGTCGTTGCTGGCAGACTCGACAAGTGGCCGGTGATCCACAGTTTTCAACCTTTTGAGCTGACAAACAATTTGTGCATGCTCCTACTTGAACAACGGCTTGGCGCCGTGTTTTGGGGTCCATTTCCTGGAAAATGCTACATGCTCTAAGATTATGTGGTCCTTGGTGACAAATCATACAGCTCTCTTCGTTTTGAACTGACTGATGACGAAGTGTTGCTGAAGGTTGAGCGCTTATCGTCTTCAGCATGGAAGAGCGCCGCACAACAAACGTCAGTACTCTCCTTAACGTTGGAATTTCCGTTGGTGCATCCGCTGAATTTTCCAGTGCAGCTAGAGACTGGTGGTCTAGTTTTCTTCTGATAATAAATCACAGGATTTGATCCCAGGATTTCGTGCTGACATCGAGGCTTTTAAGAGTACTCAACTGGTTTTTGATAGTGTCATGTAAGGCCCTTAGGCCTTATGCTTAGGCTTATGGTGAATAATTTTTGATATAGCGGCGAATACTAGTATCTTTCCGTTCTGGGACCTGGCCTTCAATCGCAACCAGGTGTCGCCATAGCTACAGTGAGAATTCTGTGTCTGTCAAGACGTTCCTCGCTTCACCACGAAGCGAGCTCTGTAGAATATGTAGTTTTTGACTGGCCAAACATGGCTTATTATGTACTAACTCTACAAAGAGATCATGGAACCGTGGCCAGTCTAGATACTCGCCATTGAACTCCGGAACGCAAATTGGCGGAAGTGTCAAATTTAGGCTCATTGGCGCGTCGTTTTCTCGAAGCAGGTTTATTTAGTATTCCTCGTATGATGTGTGGATTTCGGCCAAAGAGCTAACGGGACGGCTCGGAGGGCGCCGAGCTGAAGGCTAACGAACGGGTCGCAGGTTGCGGATAGCGAGCGCCCTAGTTCTCCAGGGAGCTACGAATAAGCGTGGAAGTTGGACACGGCCTGTCTACCGCCAAGCCCCCAACACTAAGCGTAACAGTCAGCGGGTATCTGCGCCGTAGCAGTACCGACGTCGTGCTTGTGCTGCCGCCTCCGACAAATAGCTCACACATACCCCCTTCCCTCACGTTTTTGAACCTACCTCATCCCTACCCACACAACTCATCACACACCGGGCTGGACTAAGGTGTCACTCGTACCGAGAGTCAATCTGGCTGGGAGCCCGAGTCATCAAAAAACTCAGTCTCAAACGATGAGCTCAGGCAAGAGGCGACCGCCGGTTCTAAGTTAGCCTTACCCGGGTACAGCGGATCTCTGCCCGGGTGGACCTGTCTCTTCTCCGCAGCTCGTGGGATTTAAATAATAATAACAAACAAGAAAGGAAGTTAACTTCGGCAAGCCGAAGTTTGTATACCCTTGCAGTTGTAATTATTAAATGTAATTCGAAATTCTTAAAAATACAAATAATGATATTCCCAATAGTATAAGATAATATGTCAAAAAGCACCGAAGCTTTAATTTGTTTCTTGTTAATTTACCACTAATTTTCCGATCGTTCCCATGGCTGCTATATGATATAGTCGTCCGATTTTGATAAAATTAAATTCGAAATTCAGAACTAATTAAAAGATGTTATATCCAAGCGTAGGAGGTTATTTGTTAAAAAACACCGAAGCTATAATTTGTGTCATATTATTTTCCCACCAATTTTCCGATCGTTCCTATGGCAGCTTTATGATATAGTCGTCCGATTTTGATAAAATTAAATTCGAAATTCAGAACTAATTATGAAATGTTATCTCCAAGCGTATTTTAAACAAGGAAGAACGCTATAGTCGAGTACCTCGACTATCAGATACCCGTTACTCAGCTAGAGGAACCAAAGGGAAAATGAGATATGCAAGCAGCAAAGCGAGATTGAAATGCGCCACGTACCGGCGGTAGATAGACTTAAGCGTTATTGGCGTTAGAGTGGGCGTGGCAACATTTTTTTTTGGATCAATCGATAGGTATTGACGAGACCAATACATTTCAGTTAAAATTTTGTATCTAGCATGAAAGTTGTGGGCGCCACAGGCTTGGGCGGTTTGTGGGCGTTAAAGTGGGCGTGGCTCTACTGAAACAAACTTGCGCTGCGTAAGAAGCTCAGGAATCTGCTCGCCAAATCTCAATAGCCTAGCTCTCATAGTTTCCAAGATCTCAGCGTTCATCCGGACAGACAGACGGACAGACGGACATGGCTAGATCGACTCGGCTAGTGATCCTGATCAAGAATATATATACTTTATGGGGTCGGAAACGCTCCCTTCTGCCTGTAACATACTTTCCGACGAATCTAGTATACCCTTTTACTCTACGAGTAACGGGTAAAAAAACACTGAAGCTATAATTTGTTTCATATTATTTTCAGCTATATGATATAGTCGTCCGATTTTGATAAAAGTTAATTCGAAATTCGAAACTAATTCAAAAATGTAATTTCTAAGCTTGGAAGGTTATATGTTAAAAAGCCAAAGATATATATATTTTTTTTCAGATTATTCCTATGGGAGCTATAAGATATAGTAGTCCGATCCGGCTAGTTCCGACTTATATACTACCGGCAAAAGATATAAGACTTTTGGGAAAGTTTTAGCCCGATAGCTTTAAAACTGAGAGACTAGTTTGCGTAGAAACGGACGGACAGGCGGACAGACGGGCATGGCTAGATCGACTCGTCTAGTCATGCTGATCAAGAATATATATACTTTATGGGGTCGGAAAAGTCTCCTTCACTGCCTTGCAAACTTCTGACTGAAATCAATATACCCTCTGCAAGGGTATAATAAGATAACAGCACCAAAAGAGAGCCTGACACTCTCAAAAAGTCGGAAGTCGTAACCAACGACGACAAGAAGAGCAAGATCACGGCTCCGAATATCCTAGTCCATGTGACGTCGACCCCTGCCAAGGCCAGCGAACAACGCAGCTGGCTAAGCTCAACTCACCATAATGACAAGCACAAGCCTCCCACCAGCGTAGGTGTGGCTATCCAGCTACTCCAACCGGAGGGGAGCGCCAAAGCCGGTCTCGTGGTGAGTACCAGGGCAAAGGATTTCAAGAGGATACCATCTAACCAGGCAGGACCTCTTGAACATAAGAAAGCTTTCCGGATCCCTAAACGGCTGGCCACCAACCCGATACGTGAGGATCAAACGTCGAAATTGGATTACCTAAATATCCAAGAGGAAATAGCCTGAGCAAGGGCGGTAATCCCAGACTTCGACATCGCTATGACCACCAGCAACAGCAACAAGCGAGAGAGGTCGATGGAGACAGCTCAACCAGTTTGCGAGGCCGCAGACATCTCGTCTCGACCGAGAGCGAGGGTGTGGCTGCCGTCGGAACCCGTCGGAACCAGGGGCTATACTCAGCATGCTGACCAGGCTCAACCCGAAGCTTCCGACAGACGGTTTGAAGGTGGTCAAGGTGGAAAAAACCGAGCGCGTCACTATGAACGTGGTAATCCTCTTGAACCAGGCATGCTTGGAACCCCTCGCAGCGCAACAAAACCGGATGAACTACGGGTTCGATAAGGTGCAACTTCGCATCTACGACACAGACAAACTAGCGGCAGACAACCTCGCTGCCTGTGCGTCGTACGAGCTCCCGATTGACGACGAAATAGAGCACGAGGAGGCCACCCTTACTGGCTACGTGTTAACCGACTCAGAGCTGACAGAAAGTCTGAAGCAGCTGTGCACTCAGGACACGACCCGACCAGGGCGCACTGTTCTCCTGGACATAGCGGAGGAAGCGGAGGGAACCCAGTCCGACCACGGTCCTAAAAATGGTGCTGTTCCTGCAGATTAACCTGCACCACAGCAAGGCAGCTTCCGCTGCCCTCCTCATACGCCTGGCAACAGGCAACATAGACGTAGTCCTCATTCAAGAGCCATGGATTGTTGGTAACAACATCTGTGGCTTATCAACCCCCCTATACAAGCTATTTTACACCAAGGATAAGGGTAAAACCAGAACCTGCATTCTTACAAAGACACACTTTAACACATTTCTTATTCCACAGTTTAGCGAAGGCGACCTCACCACGGTCAGACTGGAGCTAAACGAAAGCACTCATCACACCATAGCATCATTCTATCTGGCTCACGACTACGAAGGGCCTCTACTAAACATCACTACACAACAACTCATACATACACACTCATCTAAGGAAGTCATCCTGGGTGGGGACGCTAACTCACACCACACACAATGGGGACGTACAAACACAAACGAAAGGGGTGAGTTACTCTAAGACTATCTCCTACAATCAAATCTATTCATCTGCAACAAAGGTAATGGGCCAACTTTCATCACTAGAAATAGGAGGGAAGTCTTAGACATTACACTAATATCTGATCTCCTACTTAACCAGCTAGAAGCGTGGAAGGTGGGGATCGAGCACTCATTCTCAGACCACCGATACATAGAATTTACAATAACTCTAGACTGTCCTCCCGCCGAGAACATTACTAATCTAAGATTAACCAACTGGGGATACTACAAAAATTTCCTCAACAGGAACCTACACGCTCCACCGACGCACATACGAAACGGTCAAGAATTAGATAACCTAGTTAACACTTTTACTGATATCTGCGGTGAGGTCTTAAAAGGGGCTTGCCCAAACAGAACAGTCAAAGCAAAGCACAAACCCCCATGGTGGAACGCAACCCTGGCGAACCTTAAAAGAGAGTGTAGAACTTACTTTAATAGAGCTAAATACAACAATAGCGAATCTTCCTGGAATTTATACCCTACAAAACTAAGCCTGTACAAAAAGGAAATTAGAATATCAAAGCGAAGAGCTTGGGCTAATTTCTGCAGGAGCATAGAATCTACTGCGGAGGCATCCAGACTCAGAAGAATTTTAGCAAAATCCCCAGCAACCATTGGCTATTTAAAAAGCAATGCTGACAGCTGGACGGAAAACAGTCAGGAAACCCTTGAACTACTGTTAGACACCCACTTCCCTAAAAACACCCATGCAGTGGAGGAGAACTTAGACACATAGAGGAGAACTTAGACGACCATAGTATAGACAACATCTCAAACCCTGGCCGCATTCAGTGCCCTGTTAACTCTTTTAAGCCCTTCAAATCCCTAGGCCCAGATGGGTTCTTCCTGGCCCAGCTACAACGGACACTAGATATTTCCCTACCCTGGCTGACAGCCATCTTCCACGGCTGCCTTGCTCTAATCCATATACCAACAAGGTGGCTGGATGTTAAGGTAATTTTTAGGAATTCCGCCCAATTAGTCTCTCTTCCTTCTTGTTGAAGACCCTGGAAAGGCTAATTGACACCCATATCAGGCTAACCATCGACCAAAGCCTACTCTCTGACGCACAGCACGCGTACCATAAGGGTAGATCAACAGATACCACCCTCCACTCTCTAGTGTCCAGTATAGAGAGAGGTTTCCACAATAAGAAATACTCTCTGGAGGCGTTTCTTGACATAGAAGGCGCCTTTAACAACGTCACCCCAACGGCGATTACTGGTGCTCTGACTGAACTGGGCATTGAGCGGCCCATAGTGGGACTCATACACATCATGCTAACCAGCAGAGTAGTGTACTCCACTATGGGATCAGCCCACTCGACCAGGAATGTCAGCAGAGGAACCCCACAAGGGGGTGTACTCTCACCTCTTCTATGGGTTATAGTGCTCAACAAACTGCTATCACTTCTAGAAGAGGCGGACACTAAAGTGGTAGCCTACGCGGATGACGTGGTTATCCTACTGCAGGGCAAATTCCCGCAATTCCTTAATGGAGACAGCCCTATCCACCCTCTCCCGGTGGACGGCTGGCTGTGGTCTGGGAGTTAACCCGGAAAAGACCGAACTAGTTCTCTTTACAAGGAAGTACAAGGTACCAATTCTAGTTCCCCCAAAACTACACCAAACGCGCCTAACCTTTAGCAACCAAGCAAAGTACCTAGGTGTCATCCTTGACAAAAAACTCCTCTGGACTGATAACATCCTAGATCGCACACGCAAAGCGGCCATAGCCCTCTTCGCTTGTAAAAAAAACCATAGGGAGGAAGTGGGGTTTCTCCCACATGATAGTTCACTGGCTATACACTGCAATAGTCAGGCCCATTCTACTCTACGGGAACATCGTGTGGTGGCCTTTCCTAGAAAAGAGTTGCAACCTCCGGATCCTTCACAAGATCCAAAGAAGCGCAGAACTCAGCATCAGTGGGGCGCTCCGCACCACCGCCACTGAAGCACTAAACACAATTCTCGACCTCCAACCCTTGGACCTACTTGCCAAAAGCTGGGCATCTGCAACAGCGCTGAGGCAGGTGGGGGAGTCTTCTCCCCCGAACTAGACATAAAACTCTCATTCCGCCTACCAGACCACTTTAGTGTTTTCCAAGCGGAAGTCATGGCAATTCAGGAAGCCATGACCCACTTGGACACGTCAGTACATCATGACATAGATATTTTCATCTTCTCGGATAGTCAAGCAGCCCTCAGGGCCCTCGACTCCTACACATTGAACTCAAATACAATCTCTGAATGCCGCAAATCTCTTAATGATATGGCCACTCATCTGAGAATCAACCTCATCTGGGTGCCTGGACACCCCAATATTGAGGGAAACTTCGTGATAAGGACACGGTGGGTATGGCTACCCATGGCTACCTGCAAGCTCCATCTCAGGCAGAGACTGTACACACTTTCCAATAACCGTTGGAACTCAATCTCAACATACCAGAATTCTAGACTCACATGGCCAAACTACAACTCGAATAGAACAAAAACTCTCCTATAATGTAGCAGGGAGGACATCTCCACTCTCCTAAATGCCCTCACGGGCCACTGTCTTATAGGGACTCATGCGCTCGGGCTAGGACTCAGTAACCACGACTTCTGCCGCAGCTGCAAACAGATAGACGAAGAGGAGAGCATCGAACACCTCCTATGCTTCTGCCCAGCGCATAACCTAAAGCGCTTTCAAACCCTAGGTAGCTACACACTTACGAACCTTGCGGGCATTCAGGGCGTAAGCATCCAAAAACTCTTATGTTTCTTAAGAAGAACAGAATACTTCTCGAAAGCAGATAACCCATGAGCTAGGGAAACGGATCTGCTCAGAGATCATGTGGTATCACAAGGGGCCCAATGTGGCCTAAGTGAGGGTATTAGTATTTAATCTCCAACCACTCCTACCTAACCTAACCTATAAAACAGGCAGAAAGAAGCGTTTCCGACCCCATAAAGTATATATATTCTTAATCAGGATCACTAGCCGAGTCGATCTAGCCATGTCCGTATGTCCGTCTGTCCGAATGAACGCTGAGATCTCGAAAACTATGAAAACTAGGCTATTGAGATTTAGCGTGCAGATTTCTGAGCTTCTTACGCAGCGCTAGCAGAGTGCCACGCCCACTCTAACGCCCACAAACCGCACAAAACTGTGGCTCCTACAGTTTTGATGCTAGAATAAAGATTTTAACTGAAATGTATTGTTCTTATCAATACCTATCGCCCACAATCTTAAAAAAATCGTAGGTATGAACGTGGATATCTCGGAAACTATCAAAGATAGAGAATTGAGATTTCAGATTCAGATTCCGTAGCCCTGGGCGCAGCGCAAGTTTGTCACGCGAATATGCCACGCCCACTCTTACGCTCACAAACCGCCCAAACCTTTGGCGCCCACAATTTTCATGCTAAATAAAAAATTTTAACTGAAATATATTGGCCTCGTCAATACCTATCGATTGTTTAAAAAAAATTTTGCCACGCCATTTTCCATTCAAGTTTCTTGTAGTTTCAGTGTTGCACTTCATATCGCTCGTTAGCATCACTCCCAAGCTCTTAAATTCTGTTACTAATTCCAGGCTGGTTCTTTTTTAGCTCCAGTGATAATTTCGGGCTTTTCTTTCTCTCATATTGCAGACTATCAGCACTTTTGATTTTTCGCAGTTGATCATAAGGTGCCATGACCATATCGTCTGCGTACATCAACCCTTTGAATGTTGATTCTCCTTTCCATGCGCCTCCCGGTAGGTTTTCAATTATGTCATCAACGAACAGCCCGAAAAGAGGGCTAAGTGGGCATCCTTGTTTAACTCCAAGTTTTTTTTTTAACTCATTTGAGAGCTTTTGTTTAGTTCAGTTAAGGAACAATATTCCTCTATAATTTGGTACATATTTTGGCTTTCCTTTTTTGTAAATTGGATATATAATATTTTCCTGGAAGCTAGGTGGAATCTCGGCTGGTTTAAATATCCTATTAAATGCCACAGTTATATTATGTACAATAGTGGGTGAGCCGTTGGCTAGAAACTCTGGGGCTTTATTGGGCTTACTTATTTTTAAGGCCAGAGTAACCTTTCGCGTTGTCAATATGCCGTCTAGTACGCAGTATTGTTTTCCAGTTCCTGGCTCATGGCGGCGACTTGTAAACTGTTAAAAAGCAATGCTTGGAAGTATTGTGCCAGTTCCGCGAGGCTTAAATCTATCTTAATTGCTAGGGCGACTCCGTTCATCTTTTTCACCAGGTTCCGAAAGGTTTTTCCTTCTCTGGCTGGCCCCTTTTCCACCTCCATTTAGCGATAACATTTCTGTTGTTTATTGTTGCATAATTGTATAAAGGAATTGTTTGCTTCTAGGTTGCTCTTTGTCGTTTTCTGCGTTGGATAGCTGTGATTGCTTGAGCGCATTCATAGATTCCCTTCATGATGTTTCACAGTTTTCATCAAACCATTTTTGCTTGTAACTGCTGATTATTGGTTGTTGCATACCTTTCGCTGCATTTGTTATGCACTGCGCAAGATCTTCAATTCCTATGGTACTTGGTGCGAATCATCGTAGTTCGACGTCCAATCTCGTTGAATACTGTTGCTCGGCCTTGGATCCACCTAAGCTTTGTTAATAGTTTACTACTGCTATCGACCTGGTTATCCTCGACTGTCAGCTTAAGATCTACTTTTATTGGCATCTGGTCGGAGAAGTTCTCAGTTAAATTTTCCATGTCGAGTTTTGTATTGTGCTACAGTCCGGTGATCATACAATAATCCAATGATGACGTCGACTGACCTCGCAGAAATGAGAGCTCTCCTTATGCGTCTCCTTGGGTTATTCCGTTAAAATTCGTTAAGCCAAAGTCTTCACATAGTTCCAAAAGTTTTTTCCCTTTGCTATCTTGGGCAGAGCCTTTTGACTTTCTCGAAATATTTGCAAACTTTTCTGAGTGACTAGGAACCATAATCATTGCCTGCTTTGTTGCTAATCGTGCGTTCAGGTCTCCAATTACCTTGAGATTGCTTACAGATAGCCCGTTTAAAGTGTTGGCTTTCAAATTCTGCATTCCGAAGTGTGATTATGATGATAGTGTGATTATCGCTTTTATGCTTAACTTCAGTTGTACTTGCTTGGTATACTTTCGAAAATTTGCAGATTTTATTTAGGCTCTTTTTGATTTCATAAAGAATTCATCCTCTTGCTCTACCTCTCCCCGCAGTCCTTGTGGCTAGTTGCCACTGTAGGTTGTGCGAGTGAAAGTATTGCTCGTATATCTCGTCGTTTTTTTCTACAAAAGTTTCAAAAAGTACAAATATGTCATGCTCATCTATTAGTTTAAAATGGTAAGGAAAAATTCGTTTGCCGTTCAATATTGCTATGTTGTACGCAGGAAGTTTTAGATTTTGGGGGATGGCAGGTTAATGTTGTATTTTCTGCGCTGGGGTTCCTGTTGCTTGATTTTGTATGCCCCAACAAAGATGCGGTGCGAAAGTAGCAAAAGGAAAGTCGCGTTTTTGCAGAGCTCCCGAAACTGTCGTTCAAAAAGACTATAAAATCTAGAAACATAAACAATTTCTATCGGACTATAAGCCGCCTGTGGTCTATGATCATTTAGCGTTCAAATCATGCGTGTAATCTCCATACTTTTGTATAAAAACACTTAAAACACATTTCATTTGGTCGAAAGTGTAAAGATAAAAGAAAGGAAACATTCACACACATATACTGCAGTGCACGAAGACTGAAAACTACCGAAAACACACTCAAATCAATAACTTATACAATTACACAAATCACTTAAACTCAAAATTGATCAAAACAACAACAGTATGAATGCATCAAAGCGACTAAGGAGTGAAAAGCCGACTACCAAAATCAAGGTAGCTCGTACGTCGGACACACAATTGCTGCAACAAATTGATGCAAAATTCACGAGTCAACGGAAGGAAATCAACATGGAACTGTTGCAGCTGATCGACGATAAATTTGCGGAGCAAAGGGAGTCACTGGGTAGAGAGTATCGAGAGAGCGAGGCCCGCTTTTTCAACACTTTACAGGCTAAATTCGATGCAATGAACACCAAAATACACAACCTTACGAAACGAGTGCGAGAGCTGGAAACCGAGGCAAAAGAGGTGAATACACTGAAACTACAAGTGTGTGAACTGGATGCTCCACTGGCAGCAAAGTGCAATGCACAGGACGTCGCGGATGTTGCATGCAACCTGCGCTGGCATGGTGTACCGCACGTCGAGGGCGAAAATTTGAACTCCCTTTTCAATCGACTTTGTTTCTCACTACACCTGACCCCTCCTCCGCGAGTTAGGTCTACTTTTCGAGTCCGACCGCGCCAAAGAAACGCACTTGTTGACCCAATAATAAATAAATAATCACGTGCGCGAAAAAGCTGTGCTGCTGCGGGCGATTGGAGTGCACCGACAAACAACCAAATCGCAGCTAAGCTTACAGCTGATCGGTTTTGATTCGCCGGCATTTATATACTTAAATGAACAATTAACGAAAACAAATTACGAAATTTTTAAGCTTGCCATGCGCCTCAAAAAACAAAAGCGCGTAGCGGCCGTCTTTACTCGCCGTGGAGACGTATTTGTTAAGCCTATAGACGGAGGAGAGGCTTACTACGTGCAAAGCTCCAATGAGCTTTCTGATCTGAGTAGTGATGTGGGCGAAATCAACTCAATCAGAGATGCCGCTTTAGAGAATAATTCATTTCGTAATTAAAATATTTGTTATCTCTATATTAGGATTTCAAATTAGTTTAATATCTTTATCTCTTGTTATTCATATGTTTAGGATCAGTCGCATTGTTAATTTAGTAGTCTGCCTAATTTTTTGTCTGGTGTGCAGTCCTTGTTTTTTATTTTGAAATTTAAAACTATTCACAATGGAAGAAAACCTGAATAATTCAACAGAAAATAGTCGTGCCCTTCTGTACATCCTGGCAAAGCAGAGACCTGGTCTCAAGATTTGTCATATAAATGCCCAAGGCCTGCCAAAGAAAATTGAAGAGTTTAGGTACATGTTTGTAAATTCGTAAATTGATGTTATATGAGTGTCTGAAACATGGTTTGTCCAGAGTCTATGTGATGTGCTAATATCGTGTGATGGATATAATGGGTACCGTTCTGATCGTGTTAGTCATGGGGTAGGAGTTGCTATATATGTTAACAAAAAATTAAAAGCCAAAATTATTTGCCAACACAATAAACAGTGCAATAGAATATACTTTTCTTGAAATACAAAAACCGATTATTGAGAAAAATCTGTTAATTGGCTGCATTTATCGTCCGCATTGCAACACAAATTATGATGATTTAATCAATATTCTGACAGACTACAGTAAACTTCACTAATGTAATCCTTGCAAGCGATCTTAATAGTGATATTCTGAGGGAATCTCACCTTACCAGCAACATGGAATCGCTAGGTCTGAAACCAGTGAATCTTTCATTTCCAACCCACTTCAGCAGAACACGTAACACATTATTAGATTTGTTTTTTGTGAGTGATGTTAATTAAATATGTTTGTATGATCAGCTAATCGTTCCGTCCTTTTCAAAACATGACATTATGTACCTGACCTATAACTTTGACCAAAACTACACGGACCATACAATATTTTATCGTGATTTTATTAATATTAATTACATACTGTTGAACGAAGCCTTTGACCTGTATGGAACAATATTTACAGTCGATCGTAAACTTAAACTTCTACAACATTATATTAGCCACTTATTCGATAGTTTTGTTCCAGTTACCAAACCATGGTTTACCAATAATATAAAATTGGCAATTATAAAACGAAATGAAGCATACCAGAAGTGGAAAAGATACAAAACACCGCAACACCACAGCATGTTTGTATCTCTGAGAAAAACGGTTACCAAACTAATCGACTCTGCAAAATCAAACTTTTTTAGCCAAAAATTTAAAAACTCAACCTCTTCGAGTCAAACATGGAAACATTTTAAAGCTTTAGGGATAGGTAAACAAAAGACATCACAGGAACTAGATGTTGACATAGATGAACTCAACCTTAAATTAGCAGAATGCCAAGTTCCTGAGGTCACAACCAATACGTACCTGAATTCAGTACCTGAAAACATCTGTGATACTGGGTTTAGATTTATGTGTGTTGACCAATGTGATGTTTTAGATAATATTCTTAAAATTAAGTCTAACGCAATTTAACCTGACGATATTCATCCTAAATTTATAAAAATTCTACTTCCTAAACATGTCCCTTACCTTACGCACACATTTAACACGGCTCTTACCACGTCTACGTTCCCTGATTGCTGGAAAACCTCCAAAATTATCCCAATTCCAAAATCAAACAAAGAATACCGGCCGATATCTATTCTTTCGTAGCTCTCGAAGGTGTTTGAAAATATTGTCGCATCACAAATAAATAATTTTATATCTGTTAATAGCCTCTTAAATGTCCATCAATCTGGATTTAGAAAAAATCGTAGCTGCACTTCAGCCATCTTGAAATAACTGAAGATATTCGTCAACAGACGGACAACTCGTATGTCACCTTCTTACTATTGCTGGACTACAGCAAAGCGTTCGACACAGTAAATCATGAAATCCTGTGCTCAAAACTCAAAAATTTGTATTGTTTCTCCAATACTGCCGTCAATTTTTGTGTTCGTATCTTAAAAATCGTCGCCGATATGTTGTATCGTCAAATATTTGTTCTTCGTTTGCCTATCTGAAGCGTGGTGTACGGTTCTTGGACCACTATTATTCACACCATATAGAAATGGAAGATCATTTCTGTGCTGTCGAAATGTGATGTCCATTTATATGCTGATGATGTTCAGATGTATGTTAGTCGTCCCTTAAACAGAAATAGTGAGTGTTTAGATATTTGTAGAATGGAGCTTGGAAGAGTAAATGAATGGGCAAAAAACAACGGTCTTGCCATCAATCCATTGAAATCAAAATGCTTAATCATTTTTAAGAAGAAATGCAATATTGAACTATTCCCCTTGATGATTAACAAAACACCAATTGAGTACGTGGAAACCGCCAATAATTTGGGTATCAAATTTAAGGGGTAATATACCTTTTTTTAATTCAAAAAAAAGAAATTTTTTTTTTTGCTGAATCCTAAAGTATATCCCCTAGAGAACATTTTCCCAAATTTTCATAGAGATCCGAATAATAGTTCGATAGGAAAACAGCGCTTTGAGGCGCGGTTCGTCACGGCTGCGGACAGCGTCAAGCAACTTTGAATGCGATTATCTCAAAGTCGTGTTTTTCCAAAAGTGCCTTTGCTGTGACCGCGATTGCACAAGAACTATTTGATCGATCTTCTTCATTTTTTTTTTACATTTTTCGTAATGATTGTGCCGAGTTCGTGAACGCTCCAGTTTTTATGCGCCAATTTTGATTTTGCAGATCAGAATTTTTTAATAAAATTTTTAGAACTCGAAAAATCAACTTTTTGGAAAAATCGTTACTGTATGCAGAAAAAACCAAATATTCTTGACATAATCGTTCACGAACTGGAAATAATACTATACTAATAAAAAATTTTTTTAGCATAAAAATTTTTTGGTTTTTTGATTTCAGTTGACCTGCTGGACTTCCATCGTGGTCACCGCAAGGCTCTATAAAAAAAAGGGTTCCGAGAGAATTGCCATAACTTCGTAAATTATTTATAATTTTCAAGAACAAACGCTTGTTGTTTCGATAAAAACATGTACTTTCAATAAATAATAACTTCAGTGTCATAAAATAATTGCTATACACCTGAAAAAAAATCCAAAGTTCCCTCAATTTTCTCGCTCAAAAAGGTATATAACCCCTTAATAGAACCTTGAACTGGAATGACCACGTAAACAAAGCTGTAGGCAAAACATACGGACTAATAAGATCCTTGTCACTAGTTAAATGTTCCTTACCTGTTAGTGTGCGTCTTCTAATTGCCAAGTCTTGTATAATACCCACACTCTTTTATGGTCTAGAGATCTATGCAAATTGTGATGTAGGAAGTCAACATAAGCTGAAAATAGCATACAATAGTATTGCGCGTTTTATATTTAATTTGCATAGATCGGACCATGTAACTCAATTTGCTTACAAGATATTTGATATAAGCTTGGCAGATTATATGAAAAGTAGAACAATAATCTTTACACAAAGTTATATACACCAGAGAGCCATCGTACTTATTTGAAAAATTACAATTCTCTAGATCTACAAGAACAAAGAATATTATCTGCATCCGACAAACCTGTGTCCTGCTTTCAAATATACAATTTTTTATAAATGCGATTAGAACGTCGAACGAGCATCCCAACTACATAAAAGAAACTAGGAGCGCAACACTATTTAAGACAAAACTTCTCTCACACCTAAAAATACCAGTTCTAGTCTACTATAAGGTATATTATCCTATTTTAACAGTGCGACTTATGCCCAAAAACCTTTTCCTTAGTTTTTTAATTTCTATTTAACTTTATTTCTACTTATCTAAATGTTCAACAATAAATGTAACAAGGTATGTCATTAGATTTAAGAACCAATATTGTCCAAATTTAAATATGTTTACCAGTTGTGACTAGCGCTGTAATTTATAAGTTTTAGAACTTGTAGCGTTAGTAAGCCTAAAACAATAAATAATAATAAAAAATATCTCCCACACTGATAGCTATCAAACTGATATAGCACCATATTCTACTTAACGGAAAATAATGTATAATTAAACAAGGATGAACGCTATAGTCGAGTACCTCGACTATCGGATACCCGTTACTCAGCTAAAGGGACCAAAGGAAAATGGAGATTTGCAAGCAGCAAAGCGAGATTGAAATGCGCCCCCTACCGACGGTAGACAGATTTAAGCGTTATGGGCGCTAGAGTGGGCGTGGCAAATTTATTAGATCAACCGATAGGTATTGACGAGACCAATACATTTCAGTTAAATTTTTATCTAGCATGAAAATTGTGGGCGCCACAGGCTTGGGCGGTTTGTGGCGTTAAAGTAAGCGTGGCATATTCGCGTATCAAACTTGCGCTGCGCACAAGGCTACGGAATCTAAATCTGAGATCCCAGTTCCCTATATTTTATAGTTTCCGAGATATCTACGTTCATATTTACGATTTTTTGAAGTTTGTGGGCGTTAAAGTGGGCGTGGTAATCTTTTTTTTGGTCAATCGATAGGTATTGATGAGAAAAAATCATTTCAGTTAAAATTTGTATTCTAGCTTCAAAACTGTAGGAACCACAGTTTTGGGCGGTTTGTGGGCGTTAGAGTGGGCGTGACACTCTGCTGAAACAAACTTGCGCTGCGTAAGAAGCTCAGGAATCTGCATGCCAAATCCCAGTATTGTAGCTCTTATAGTTTCCGAGATCTCAGCGTTTATCCGGACGGACAGACAGACGGATATGGCTAGATCGACTCGGCTAGTGATCCTGATCAAGAATATATATACTTTATGGGGTCGGAAACGCTTCCTTCAGTCTGTTACATACTTTCCGACGAATCTAGTATACCTTTTACTCTACGAGTAACGGGTATAACCAGGAAGAACGCTATAGCAGATACCAGTTACTCAGCTAAAGGGACCAAAGGGAAATGGAGATATGCAAGCAGCAAAGCGAGATTGAAATGCGCCACCTACCGGCGGTAGACAGACTTAAGCGTTATGGGCGTTAGAGTGGGCGTGGCTAACTTTTTCTTAGATCAATCGATATGTATTGACAAGACTAATACATTTCAGTTAAAACTTTTTATCTAGCATGAAAATTGTGGGCCCCACTGGCTTTTGTGGGTTTGTGGGCCTTTGAGTGGGCGTGGCATATTCGTGTAACAAACTTGCTCTGCGTACAAGGCTACGGAATCTAAATCTTAGATCCCAATTCTCTATCTTTGATAGTTTCCGAGATATCCGCGTTCAAACTTACGTTTTTTTGAAGTTTGTTTTTTTTTATAGTTTTATTCTAGCATCAAAACTGTAGGAGCCAAGGTTTTGGGCGGCTTGTGGCTTGTGTTTTTTTGGGTCAATCGATAGGTATTGATGAGAACAATACATTTCAGCTAAAACTTTTATTCTAGCATCAATACTATAGAAGCCACAGTTTTGGGCGGCTTGTGGGTGTTCGAGTGTTCGTGGCACTCTGCTGAAATAAACTTGCGCTGCGCAGGAATCTTAGGAATCTGCAGGCCTTATCCCAGTATTGTAGCTCTTATAGTTTCCGAGATCTCAGCGTTCATACGGACAGACGGACAGACGGACATGGCTAGATCAACTCGGCTAGTGATCCTAATCAAGAATTATGGGGTCGGAAACGCTTCCTTGTGCCTGTTACATACTTTCCGACGAATCTATTATACCCTTTTACTCTACGAGTAACGGGTATAAAAAGCTCTTGTGAGTCTGGCCAAGTCCAGTGAACAAGGCACACTTTGGAAAGGAGAGAAGGCCAAGTGGTATGAAGAAATGGCTTTGAATGCCTTTGTGTCAGCCTTAAAGGGTTGGATAGGGGTAACTATCCGGAGCATGGGTGTACCGAGTGTAGCGAAAGCTTATGAAATAGCTTTTAGGGAGAAGAGCTTATATACCCTGGAAGAATCGGACCTAGAACCAAAGGGCCAGGGACTGGTCGAGGCGCAGGTAAAGGAAAATAAAAAAGTCCAGGACAGGAACAAAAAAAAGAAGATAACCCAAATATGGGAATGCAAACAGGCACCTGGTCGCAGTATCGGTGGGGAGGAAAACCCAACCACCGTTTTCAATGCCCTTTATGATGCAGAATGGATGGCCAGGATTTGGATTACCGTATCCGATGATGGGCAACCCGTTCAGGGCAGACAATTTTAATCTGGGAGAAACATCCGGGTATTCAAGACCGTATCGCGGTTACCAAAATATTAATTCTAAGTGGAATTACGGACAGCAGAACCGAGACAGGCAATGGAATAATAATTACAGTTATAATAATAATAGAGCCAGAGAGGGAAATCAGTTAGTAATCCAAGCACCAAGAGAGGCAGAAGGCAGTGGCCAATCAAGGTTATCCAGGAACTCTAATACTTCGGAACAATCTTATGGGTCAAACATTATCAGACAGTCGAACAACACGACCAATTCAAAACGCTCCTATAACTCGACCAATAATTTTGATAGGGGCGGAAATCAACCGTCAACCAGTGATCAGCTTCATAATATCGAAGAAGACGGTGCAAATTTTCTTATACAAGCGACCAACCCACAGGATATTTAGGAATTGGGAAGGGTCCCTCTCCCCTGCCTTATTAAATGATCGAAATTACCCCCGGAAACTTAATAAAATTACTAATTGATACAGGATCCACTATTTCTTTTATTAGGCCCGAGTTGGTCCCAGCATAAGTTATGAAGAAATTAGTATCCCCAATGCAGATTAAAACTATTACACAATCCCACGAAATCCTGAAAGAAACGTTTTTACCGACGTTCAAGGAACTGGGTGGAGTAGGAAGGATAAGAATGCTGCTGAATGTTGCGAATAGATGCGATGCAGCAACTAGAGGCCGTTATCGATATAGAGAACGGTTGGTTCCACACAGCAAATGCAAAGGACAAATTATGCAAAAGTTGATCAAGAATTGTTTCTGGAGGAATCACTGAAGGTTGTCGAATTCCAGACCGAGCAACACTTCGAGCTTAATATCATAGAAGAAGTAAAAAAAGAAAATAAGAACATACCCTTTGACAAAATCAGACGGAACACCTGAATAGTGAGGAGCTTAAGGAGTTACAGAGAATTTGTAGGAAATACCCAAGGGTATTTCACAAAGAAGGTGATACCTTTTCGTTCACAAATGCAGTCAAACACCAAGTAAGAACTAATGACGATGTACCAGTTTATGCCAGGCCGTACAGGCATGCGTTTAAGGAAAGACAAGAAGTAAGAAGACAGCTAGAGAAGTTACTGGATCAAAGAATTATTAGACACAGCCATTTACCATGGAGTGCACCGGTCTGGTTGGTGCCCAAAAAGAAAGATGCTTCTGGAGAAAGGAAGTGGAGAATGGTAGTGGACTATAGAAAATTGAGCGAGAAGGTGATTAAAGACAGATACCCGTTGCCAATAATAAGCGATGTATTAGACAGCTTAGGAAGGGCAAAATATTTCTCAACCTTAGAGTTGGCGAGTGGATACCACCAAATCGAGGTAAAAGAAGAGGATATCTCTAAAAGCAGCGTTCTCTGCAGAAGGAGGCCATTTCGATAACGTGCGAAACAACGGCCCTGCAACCTTCCAGAGGTTAATGAATAAAATTTTTGGAGAATTGTTCGGGTAATTGTTGTCTCATATATATGGAGAAAGTTTTTAGGAAGCTTACAGAAGCCAATTTTAAACTTCAACTGGACAAAACGGAATTCTTAAGGAAAGAAGTAGAATATTTGGGACATGTAGTAACTCAACAGGGAATTAAGCCAAAATTGAAGCTGTTCGTACCCAAAGGTACTCAACATGACCACACCTAATAAATCAAGCAGTAGCCAAGTTGGGAACAGTACCAGGCGCTCAGTAGCACTCACTGCAGATGAGAACTGCTGATCAGCATATTACATGTCTCACTAACTCACCGTCTCACCGACTTAACGGCACACTGACTCGCCAATGCAGTCAGCACATATTTCAGTGATAGCCGCGCCAACTACGTAAACTGCTACCATAATCATAATTCCCTGACCTACTTTAGAATATAGTTTATTTTACTAATCATTACACTAATCTTCCGTGTTCCAAGTAGTATATAAGCATGTATGAAATGAAGAATAAATCAGTTATCAAAGCACCTCATAACTCCGCGGTTCTACTCCTGCCTCTGGGAATAGGGCTCATAATACACTATCTCAATTAGCAGCTAACCACGTTAGCTCAACCTCAGCGCAGCTCAGCATCGCCTATGGTCCGGCATCGCAGTAACCACCGTTACCATTGCCGCGACGCGATCGTCCTGCCAGCAAAGCGTCCCCGTGCCAGCGACACGTGCTCATCACCTTTGTCCCGCGGTGTGACCCAGAAGTGTCTACTTCCGTTAGGCACAAGCATTGGTGACCCCGACGTGATCCTTTACCAACAAAGGATCACACTCAAGACTGGTTAGTAGACCCGTTAAGTTCACTACATCCCACCGCCCTGGAAACCGTAGCTCATCCAGCTTCACAGGATACGCTTCGTCGTCCAGCATCACAGAATCGTCAGCTTAATCCAGCTTCACAGGATACTCAGCTTCATCCAGCTTTACAGGATCGTCAGCTTCATCCAGCTTCACAGGATCGTCAGCTTCATCCAGCTTCACTGGATACTCAGCTTCATCCAGCTTCACAGGATACTTTGCTTCATTCAGCTTCTCAGGATACGCTTCGTCATCCAGCGTCGCAGGATCGTCAGCTTAATCCAGCTTCAGAGTATACGCTTCGTCCTCCAGCGTCACAGGATCGTCAGCTTAATCCAGCTTCACAGGATACGCTTAGTCATCCAGCGTCACAGGATCGTCAGCTTAACCCAGCTTCATCCAGCTTCACAGGATCGTCAGCTTAATCCAGCTTCACAGGATACTCAGCTTCATCGAGCTTCACAGGACACACAGCTTTATCCGGCTTCACAGGATTCTTTGTTTCCAAGACACACAAAATGTCTACTTCATTCATAGAGGAAACAAGTCACACAAGAATCGATTTACACAATCGATTACTAGACAACCAAAATAAACTACAAGTACAGATCCAACAGCTCATAAAGAATAATGGCAAGGATTCAGTCGAACGACGCCACCGAGACGGCTATTATTCCGGTAAACTAAATCAGCTAAATGATCTCTGGCAGCAGTTTTGCAACCTAGATGACGAAGTTCAGCAAGCGGCATTACCCACTGGAAGTGAGTACTCTTCACGACTAGTAGCACTTAAGGAGCTGGTCAAAAACTATCAAAATATCTTTCTGGACAACATGCCGACTGGAAGCTGGCTTCCGAAGGCCCCCAGACAAATTTCGGCCATCATCAAGATCACAACAAGAGATCAAGTCAATGGAGATTTCGCAGTTGACACGGTGATCCGACAGTTGCAGAGAAGATGCAACGAATTGGAGTCATTATTAACATTAGCCTCGAACGCCCCAACCGTCACCCCAGCCCTACAAAGGCACCTGGATCTCCATTGGGCGTTACTGAGGCAAGCCCACGACGAATTGGATAGCACACCTGGGGCCGCAGCTCTGGCAGAAGCAGAGCTAGCAAAATTCCACACATTATACGAGGAATACGAAATAAACCGGCTTCGAGAAAACGACGCGCCAATGAGCCCAAATTTGGCACTTCCGCCAATTAGCATTCCGGAGTTCAACGGCGAGTATCTAGACTGGCCACGGTTCCATGATCTCTTTGTAGAGTTAGTACATAATAAGCCATGTTTGGCCAGTCAAAAACTACATATTCTACAGAGTTCGCTTCATGGTGAAGCGAGGAACGTCTTGACAAACACAGCCTTCTCACAGGGCGGCTATGACGACACCTGGTTGCGATTGAAAGCCAGGTACCAGAACGGAAAAATACTAGTAATCGACGCCATAGCAAAAATTATTGACCATAAGCCTATAGACGGCTCTTCGCGCCAACCAAGGGCCTTACATGACTCTATCTTAAAAACCTCGATGTCACCACAAAATCCTGGGATCCAATCCTGTGTTTTATTATCAGAAGAAAACTAGACCAGCAGTTTCTAGCTGCTCTGGAGAATTCAGCGGATGCACCAACTGAAATCCCAACGTTAAGGAGTGTACTGACGTTTATTGAGCGGGGCGCTTGCATGCTGGAGACGATAAGCGCTTAACCTACTGCAACATTCCGCCATCAGTCAGTTCACAACGAAGAGAGCTGTAAGATTTGTCACCTAGGACCACATCATTTTAGATGTGTTTCCAGCAAATGGACCCCAAAAGGCGGCGCCAAGCCATTATTCAAGTAGGAGCATGCACAAATTGTTTGCCTACAGTTCAAAAGATTGAAAACTGTGGATCGCCAGCCACTTGTCGAGGCTGCCAGCAACGGCATCATTCACTGTTACACCAAGTACCGACTAGCAATCTAGTGGCCGGAGCACCTACCATTGCAGGCTACGACCACGTAGGAGGATATACTCTGCTCGCGACCGCTAAGGTATTATTACAAGGGCCAAACGGTCACCTACAAACATGTCGCGCTGTAATAGATGGTGGATCACAGGTGAATCTTATCTCAAGGAGGATGGCAGATCTACTATCCCTTAAGGAAATGTCACCGATTGAAATATCTGGAATAGGAGGAAATATATCAACAGTAATCAGATCAACACTAAAGCTCTCATCAGTTACATCAGGGTTTGAAACACTAATAGAGGTATTTATTATTCCCACAGTCATTACAGACCAACCGTCAGTACCGATTGATACCGATCTTAATATTCCCGAGGGACTGCCGTTAGCAGATCGTGACTTTCGGCAACCTGGACCCATTGACCTACCTTTAGGGGTTGAGGTATATTCTCGTGTAATAACCGGTGAACTTCTTGAACTAGGACCCAATAAACCTTTGGCACAAGGCACGAGGCTTGGTTATGTAATCACAGGTTATCTCACTAAAGAAACCTCATCTGATACGGAAATCAACCCTATTCTGGTAGAAGACAGAGATGATCTTGCAGGACCGAACGCTGCTTATGAGAAATCGAAAGATAAAAATCCGATGAATAATAATCAATTTCATATAGAAGAAAGCAAACGGCAAAATGAGATTTCACTCGATGAAGAAGGGATTCATTTAACGAACGTAGCATTGATGGATTATAAAATAAAAGAGACTGAAGATATATGTAGCCAATCAAGAACTAGCGACACTGACTCGTTCGATCAAGAATCAACCGATACATATAATGATTCATTGCAGCTGACTGAACTTTATACTGCAAGAGAAAAACCAATTAATATAAAACCAACTTCTCATTAATTTAAAACCTACAAGAAGTCTGACATTTGTTCAACGTTTCTAAGCTTTACCAAGAATTATCTTAGTTTTGTTGCAGAAGGTCCACATACCATAGACTTGCCTAATAATCAAGTTCTACGACGGCACAATTTCAGTCCTCACGGTAATGTCAATTTTATCGCAAAGGCCAGCAGCATAGAGAAGATGATGAACATGACCACACCCAATAAATCAAGCAGTAGCCAAGTTGGGAACAGTACCAGGCGCTCAGTAGCACTCACTGCAGATGTGAACTGCTGATCAGCATATTACATGTCTCACTAACTCACCGTCTCACCGACTTAACGGCACACTGACTCGCCAATGCAGTCAGCACATATTGCAGTGTCAGCCGCGCCAACTACGCAAACTGCTACCATAATCATAGTTCCCTGACCTACTTTAGAATATAGTTTATTTCACTAATCATTACACTAATCTTCCGTGTTCCAAGTAGTATATAAGCATGTATCAAATGAAGAATAAATCAGTTATCAAAGCACCTCATAACACCGCGGTTCTACTACTGCCTCTGGGAATAGGGCTCGTAATACACTACCTCAACTATCAGCTAACCACGTTAGCTCAACCTCAGCGCAGCTCAGCATCGCCTGTGGTCCGGCATCGCAGTAACCACCGTTACCATTGCCGCGACGCGATCGTCCTGCCAGCAAAGCGTCCCCGTGCCAGCGACACGTGCTCATTACCTTTGTCCCGCGGTGTGACCCAGAAGTGTCTACTTCGGTTAGGCACAAACATTGGGTAAGATATAAAGAAATTCAATATTCCCAAGACTAGGAAGCAGATAAAATCCTTCTTATGCTTGTTGGGGTATTACAGAAAATTTATCAGAGATTTCTCGGCGATAACAAGGCGATTGACGAAAGAGTTAAAAGGGAAGGAAACCGTAGAGATAGATCAAGAGTTCACAGAAGCGTTTGAGGTATGCAAAACCTTATTATGCAATGATCCAATCTTACAGTTTCCCGACTTTGAGAAGCCATTCATCCTTACTACGGATGCCAGCAATTATGCCATCGGAGCCGTCTTATCGCAAGAAAATTTGGGAACAGACAGGCTTATAGCATATGCGAGTAGAACTCTATCGGGATCAGAAATAAATTACGCCACTATTGAATAAGAGATGCTGGCCATTATTTGGTCAATACAGCATTTTAGACATTTTCTGTTTGGCACCAAATTCAGAATAGTCACAGATCACATGCCATTAACTTGGTTAATGAGTGTCAAGGAGCCTGACTCGAAACTCGTAAGATGGAGACTTCAAATGTTGGTGTACAATTACGAGATAGTATACAAGAAAGGTTCCCTAAACGTAGTGGCAGTAGCAACAAAGGGAGAGACTATTCACTCTGCGGGGGAGAACTTGCAACTTGGATTTGCGATCTCAGAAAAGCCAATAAATGAATACAACCACTTGAATGGTTATAGAGGAAGAAAGAATATTAAGAACAGTCAAGCTAGTTTCATTAAGGAATAAATTAAGGATAACCTGGACAGAAAGCGACCTCGATGATGAAACAATTGCTTGTAAGTTGAAAGAAATTCTAAAACCTAAAAGGACGATAGCATTCTTAATACCAGACAACTTGGTGATAACCATTCAAGAAATGTACTGAAAATATTTTGCGTATAGTAGGTTATATAAGGCGAAAAGATGTACAATTTTATTGAAAAATCACCAAGAGCAAATAATTAAAGAATACCATGAGAAGAGCAATCACAGAGGAATCGATGAAACACTGATAGTGTGCACCTGAAAAGGAAAGTGTTTTTCCCTCACATGAAACAGGTAATAATAAATGTACTTGCCAAACACAAAAATACGATAGGAAACCACATAAGGTCAGGTATACCGACACACAGACAACGGAAAGACCCATGAAAATAATACATATAGACTTGTATTTCGTAAACAAGAAAAATGTATTAACCATCATTTTTAAATTTTCGAGATACGCCTGGGGGATGACGATTCCCGCAAGGGAGAGTATAAACATAGTCAAAGCAATAAAAAAATGACCTTGTTCGGGATACCTAAGAAGTTAATCTGTGATCAAGGAGTGGAATTCTCGTCAAATCTGTTTAAGGGATTTTGTAGGCAGTACGAATTAGAACTGCATACAACGTATTTTCATAACGTATCAGTCGTCGAGTAATTCCACGGTCGAAAGACTACATTCCACGATTACAGAGATTGGCAGATTTATAAACGAAGGAAAAAAAGGGAACAATTGGAGATCAAACATGAAGAGGTACTGGATGAAGCGTTTATTACTAACAACAACGCTATTCATTCAGCCACAAAATTGACATGAAAAAATCAGAAGACTAACCAAACCCAACGAACAAAATTAATTACAGATTGGCAATATATATGGACATGGGGAAGGAAGTCGAGATCAGAGAATTAAGAGGAGATCAACCCCCGGTCCAGATCAACCTGGGAACAACAAGAGTAATACAATCATACAAAACATCTAGGGTATTCAATTGCGTTGCAAACGTTTGAAAAAGGTAAAAGTGTAAGCAGTTCCAACAACAATTTCCATACAAAAAAGTTTTCAAGGCCTACAACACCCCAGCCTATGTATACAAATCTGTTGTACTTGTGTAGAAATAGGGGGTTAATAATGGGTATGAACTTTATCTAAAATACTAAAAATATACTGAAAAGTTGGGTTTAAATCCATGGTAATGACAGTGAAAGGAAAGAAACAATTTTGAATTTTAAATGCAAAAGAAACAAAGTGTCTTCTATAAAACAAAATCATTGAATGACAATTTCAATGGAAGAAAAGCCCTTAAGAAAGCGAGCCAGGGAGGTCGAAACTAAGCGATGGTCTGACAGCGAAGTTAATAAAGATTATATGTTGGAGCAATACAAAAATTTAAAAGTTATCTTTCTTCTGTACGTCAATTTCCTGCAACGATGTTTTAAAATATAGGGCGTTCACAATGGTCGTCTGGCAAACTTACATAGTTTACACTTTTGCAACGCAATTGAATACCGTAATTCATTCATATAGTTAGGTTGCAAGAGTACCAAGGACAGACACTTACGCAGATACTAGAAGATGCGGAGACGAGGGATTTGGTCAGGTCATTGTAGAGCAATGTATGATTAAAACAAAACTAGAAATAATAAGTCCCTGAAAAAGGACTTAATGGTCTAGGATCAGTAGTTGAATCAATAACGGGTAATATGGACGCGGATGACGCAGTAAGGTTAGAAGCAGAAATAAGGAAAATGCAGGAAGAGGAGCAAGGATTAAGAGATAATATGATTGCACAGGAAAGAGCAGACAGTAAATTTACTATAATGTTTAAAAATTTAACTAAGTATATTAAGGAGGAGCACATTAGGGTAAACACATAAACAGGGACAAGTGAATTTATAGATTAGAATATATAGACAGAATATCAGTAACAATAGATATATTAGTCTAAATTTGAACGACTTAGCTGAGAGCTTATTACAAGCCAAAATTGGCCTTATATCAAGGCCAAAGTTTTCCCCTTCAACACCACGAACCTTAAGAGATAACTGGCGCAGTCGATAATCCCTTCGCCTAAGAACGGATTCCACCCAAGGACCTGGAGAATCCGAGTCGACGAAGGATGGAATGCAGCATTATATATATATTATTACGATGTAAGAGTGAGTAGAGTGAGTTAGAGTGAGTAGCTAAATAAAGTGAGTAGTTAAATAAAATAAATTGTGAAATAAAACAAATAAAACAGCAATAATATGTCAACAATAAAATAAATAAATAATAAAGAGTGATATAAACCACTGAAGAAAAACACAGCAGGATCAAACCGCAAACCGCGACTGAGAAAATATGAAAGATTTAACAGAAAGTTGTGCACAGTGGTCGAAGCTGATTAAACAGGAGTGATAATATTTAGAGACAGGCAGGTTAAAGAATTATTGGAAGTCAATTGTGAGATTTTAATTCTTGTCAAGAACAAAGATGATTGTGCATGTGGAAAAGAGGAAAATTCAGTTAGAGCAAATGACCGTTGTTAGACGTCGGTTGGCAGTCGTAGCCGAGGGTACGAGGTCGAGCAGGCGGTTGCCGTTGGGGTGGCAAACGGTTGCGGTTGTCGATGGTTCGATGCACACCGAGCGGTTCGGTAGAACAACGATCTTGTTCGTCGTCGGCGGTCAGTGGCGTTGCGGAAAGTTCGACGTCGAGCCAAGTAGCGGCAGAGGACAAGCTATTGCATTGGTTCAAGCTAATGCAGAAAAGAGAAGAAATTGGTTTGATCGGTGCAAGGGCAGAAGTACGTATATAGTAAACTAACAGTCGTGGGCCAAGTGCTACTATAGTAAAATTAATAATATATCGTTCCAGTCACACGTATTAGCCGACGAACTGTAATATACAGGGCGGCGCTTAGCGTGGGCATGGTCGGAAAAAATAGGAAATAAATAATGTAAATATTGGCGGATGTCCAGGCATATGTATTAGGCGACGAACTGTAATGCGACGAATTAAACGAATAATAATAATAAATAAATAAATAAATAAATTTAAATTACTATAACAATCCATTCTTGATATTTTTGTCCGAAGTACGAGAGAAAGATTACTTATTCAAATTAATTTACAGAACTCCATTTCAACACGGAAGCTCGAAGTCCGCTACTCAATAACCACACTACAGAAGATAACAACAATTAATCAACTAAACATCTATTAAACTAAAGGTCACACTGATATACATATACTTAAGTAATACTAATTCTAAATCACTGATACATACATTTATTTAAGAAATACTAATTCTAGGACAAACACAGAAAAGAGGTAAACAAAGTAAGACAAGTAGGATTAGTCAAGAAAAGTACTACAACAGTTAAGTCCGAGAGTTATATTGACGCCAACAGCTATGGAAAAAACAAATGTATTGGATGATATCAAGGTAATAGACCTGGTAGAGATTATTCCAAAATATGATGGAGAATCCGGTAAGCTAGACGGATTTTTAGGAGCAGTAGAAAAGGTCTTGGGCCTTATAAAAGGGCGAAAAATGGTCAAATGTAGGAGTGATAGCACTCAGAGCGGTCAGAAGCAGGATTGTAAGAGCACTAGACAGAGTGTTAGATTTGGATGAAGCAGAACTGAATTGGGACCAAATTAAAAGAATACTTATTGCTCATTTTAAAGACAAGAGATCAGTACAGGATTTGATTATGGAATTGACGCACATAAAAGAGAAGGAATTGGAATTAGATGCCTTGTATACCAAGGTTATGACTTTGAAAACAGCTCTTGGGAGTCTGGCCAAGTCCAATGAACAAGGCATTCTTTGGAAAGGAGAGAAGGCCAAGTGGTATGAAGAAATGGCTTTGAATGCCTTTGTGTCAGCCGATAGGGGTAACTCTCCGGAGCATGGGAGTACCGAGTATAGAGAAAGCTTATGAAATAGCTTGCACGAAGAAAAGCTTATGTACCTTGGAAGAATCGGAACTAGAACCAAAGGGCCAGGGACTGGTCGAGGCGCAGGTCAAGGAAAATAAAGAAAGTCCAAGACAGGAACAAAAAAAAGAAGATAACCCAAATATGGGAATTCAAACAGGCACCTGGTCGCAGTATCGGTGAAGAGGAAATACCCAACCACCGTTTTCAATGCCCTTTATGATGCAGAATGGATGGCCAGGATTTGAATTACCGTATCCGATGATGGGCAACCCGTTCAGGGCAGACAATCTTAATCCGGGAGAAACATCCGGGTATTCAAGACCGTATCGCGTTTACCAAAATATAAATTCTAAATGTAATTACGGACAGCAGAACCGAGACAGGCAATGGAATAATAATTAAAGTTATAATAATAATAGAGCCAGAGAGGGAAATCAGTTAGCAAACCAAGCACCAAGGGAGGCAGAAGACAGTGGCCAATCAAGGTTATCCAGGAACTCTAATACTTCGGAACAATCTTATGGGTCAAACACTTCCAGACAGTCGAACAACACGACCAATTCAAAACGGTCCTATAACTCGACCAATAATTTTGATAGGGGCGGAAATCGACCGTCAACCAGTGATCAGCTTCATAGTATCGAAGAATACGGTGCAAATTTTCTGATACAAGCCTCGAACAACCCACAGGATATTTAGGAATTAGGAAGGGACCCTCTACCCTGTCTTATTTAATGATCGAAATTACCCCTGGAAACTTAATAAAAATACTAATTGATACAGGATCCACTACTTCTTTAATTAGGCCCGAGTTGGTCCCAGCATAAGTTGTGAAGAAATTAGTAACCCCAATATTTTCTATTTCCGCATCGTGAAGATCAATTTGGTGTTGAAACTTGGTTGTCTCCATCATCAGCTCGGAGATTCGATTTTCCACGTTTTCAATATCAAAGAGATGGGAACCGATGTTGTTTTCGCTCTGCAAATCCACCAAGCGCTATTTCAGGATGTCCAACTCTTCTATAGTATCGTAATAGATACTACCGAATTCCCGTCGCGACTCTTTGAAAACTTTTAAAATTTCCATAAAGATTCTTATCTCAGTCAACAAATTTTCATTTATTTTTAAATCACATTGGTTGATTTGGCTGTTGATTTCAGACATCTTTTGACTTTCGATTCAAATTTTGTACTGTTTTAGGTTTTGTAATCTCATCACCAGGAAAAGACAGAACGTAGAATCGAGCAGGTACTTTATACCCAAGGATCAAACCCCCCTCCCCGTACCGCCCTCCCATGCGATTGGCTTAAGTAAAACCATTCCACACTGTGTCAAAGTGAGAAGAAGAATACATAAGAAACTGGAAATCAAAGGCAAAGTAAGATTGTAGACCAATACATATCGATAGAGGGAACTGTTGTTATATGAGTATGCATACAATTAATTGTATTTAATATAATAGTTGTTGATAATGATAATTTTATTATGGTCATCATTAAGTAGGAGGATTGGTACAGAATTTTTACTCTTAATATTTAATCTTTAAAATAGATATGATGCAATATCATTTAATATTAATAATTGGGAAACTCTATTGAAAAATCTAAAAAATTCTAAGATATATTATGAAAATTATTTGAATGCGATTAATGAATAATTTTCTGAAATAAATAATTTTGAAAATATGCAAATAAGAATTATGTATTATTCATGGGATATTATCACAAAAACATTATTATCTCTGTTGGCTTAATAATTTTTAATAAGTTAATTGTAAGAATAAAATGAACTCCAAAACCAGTTTTTGAAATTGTTTAATATTGGTTAAAAGGAGAGAGACTGAAATATATTGCGCATTACAGATACCGTGAGAGTCAGTTCTACGAGGTTGTATACCAGTGTCTGAATGGTAAGGAGTTGGCAGCTATTTGTTAAAAATTGGTATTCACCAGCGGGAATCTGTGAAATCAATAAATTAGAAAATTAAACTGCAAAAACTAAACTGTTCTCCAGGGATTGTAGATGGTAAATTGAATTGTGGGTAAATCTTGTCTTTTAAGAGTCTGATATCTTTGACTATATTCTTCTATTAGAAAGGAAAAGAGAAAATCAAAAAAAATGTACAGTTTAGGTAACTGGGGCAGCCATTGGAAAAGTCAAATCTGTTACAGTGGTGGGTGTGGCTAGGGGTTAAAGCATGCAATACAATTCTAAACCTGTTTACATGATGTATAAAAGGATATTAGTTAGAGAAGGATGGAAATATCTTAAATATGAATAACAAGTACCCATCTATGTTGCGGAGGTTGGTCGGGGTCCAACTATTATTAAATATGAGCAACATATATTTCACCGGCGGGGAATTAGAGGGATCCAGAAGATAAATTCTATGAGAGAAGAATAATACTGTTTTTTGGTAAATTAAATAGGCACGTGAAAGCTCATTACTCAATTAGTTAGAGACTATCAAAGAACTAGTTTTATCAAGCATGTTGATGGAAAATCAAAGTATTTAATTAATATATATTTTTTTTATCCAAATAGAAGAAATTTCTTCTTTTTTTTTGTTCAAGGGCAATACTCCATGAATATTTTTTATTACCTTGACTTTTGCGCCTGCGTCAAGAAATTTCAGCAATCCTTTGTAACATCACTATTTGTATTGTTGGTAACAGTTATACATTTTTCGCAAATAAAGAAAAATACTTTCCCAATTATATTTTGTATGAAGGGATAATATTACATGCATTTTTTTCATTACCTTGACTTTTGCGCCTGCGTGAAGACATCTTAGCAATCCTTTGAACATCACTATTTTTATCGTTGGTAACATTTATAAATGGTTCTCAAATAAAAATACTTTCCCAATTATATTTTTTATGACTTTTATGAAGGGATAATATTCCATGCATTTTTTCCATTACCTTGACCTTTGCGCCTGCGTCGAAGCATTTTAGCAATTCTTTACACCACCACCTTTTTTATTGTAGGTAACCAACTTGACTCTGGGGTTAAGGTACGGTTAGCAATGGGTGGTTTGATTAATGGGATATAACTTATCGGTGACAAATTTATAAGTGAAAGTCCCAGACATTTTGGACAAAGGATACAATTGGTCATTTATGTAGGTGTGGGTACACACGTTTGATATGGTGATAGAAAATGGGATAATCACAGTGTTTTTGTTTTTACTGTATTACACCGGAGCGATTTCAATTACTTTTCCCAATTATAGTTAGATTCAAAGGATTTATTTTAGACATTTATATATTTTGTTTTTTCTAGACATTTTATTGTAGCTAATAACTATAGTTATGGAATGTAAGGCTAGCTATCGTAGTTAAGGACACATTTATTATACCTACATAAGATAAAAGCATATGAAAAAAGAATATGTTTTATTTTTACAATATACTAATTAAAGTGGATGATATTATTATATGTTCTTAATATCTGTCATTATGAATCGAAATTGTTTATCAAAACAGCTTCTAAACTGCTTTCAGACAGCTTGTGAACAAATAATTTCTTAATTATACCCGTTACTTGTAGAGTAAAAGGGTATACTAGATTCGTCGGAAAGTATGTAACACGAAGAAGGACGCGTTTCCGACCCCATAAAGTATATATATTCTTGATCAGGATCACTAGCCGAGTCGATCTAGCCATGTCCGTCTGTCCGTATGAACGCTGAGATCCCGGAAACTATAAGAGCTAGGCTATTGACACTTCTTACGCAGAACCCCCCAAAACTGTGGCTCCTGCAGCTTTGAAGCTAGAATAAAAATTGTATCTGAAATGTATTGTTCTCATCAATACCTATCGATTAGCCCAAAAAGTTTGCCACGCCCACTCTAACGCCCACAAACCGCCAACAAACTTCGAAAAATCGTAAATATGAACGCGAATATCTCGGAAATTATAGAAGAAAAATATAGAAGAAAAAGAATTGGGATCTCAGACTTAGATTCTGTAGCCTTGTACGCAGCGCAAGTTTGTTACGCGAATATGCCACGCCCACTCTAACGCCCACAAACCGCCCAAGCCTGTGGTGCCCACAATTTGTATGCTAGATAAAAAATTTTATCTGAAATGTATTGGTCTTGTCAATACCTATCGATTGATTCAAAAAAAAATTTGCTTTGCCCTTTCTAACGCCCATAACGCTTAAATCTGTCTACCGACGGTAGGTAGCGCATTTCAAACTCGCTTTGCTGCTTGCATATCTGCATTTCCCTTTGGTCCCTTTAGCTGAGTAACGGGTATCTGATAGTCGAGGTACTCGACTATAGCGTTCTTCCTTGTTAGTTTTACAATCACAGGATAAATCTTCCCCAACATAATCGGAAATGTTCCTCTAAGATTTATACATCAATCTTCAGATATTTTGGTTGTGCAATCTTTCTCACGTATACAGCAAACACATTGAAAACCAGAGTGTAAGTTTTTTACTTCACATCGAAAGTTATCTAATGATGAAGAATTTTTGATCATTCTTAACAAAAGACTATAACAGCTCGTAGAATTAAATAACAATCAGATACTAAACAGCTAGTAACCAGCTAACAACATCTAGTTAACAACATGTATACATTAACTAAATATATAGAAACCAGATACTAAACATCTAGGAACCAACTAATAACATCTAGTAAGCCTCTACTATACATATAGAAACCAGCTAATAACAACTAGTAAACAACTAGTAGGCATCTACTAAACAAATAGTAACCATCTAATAATAGCTCATAACAGTTAATAACAGCTAGTAATCAAAGTCCAAGCAGCTCAACCGCCATCATGAATCGCGAAAATCAGATGAGTATTGTAATTAAAGAGTTTATTAAACTTATTCAAAATCTTTGGCAATGATGCCTAACTCATACAAATAGTGTACAAATAGAATGGAACTAGAAAACTAGAACTAGAAAATAGTTGGAAACAAATAACAGATATTACCAGGTCCCAACACCTCTATCATAAACTTGAATGACAAACTTGACATGGACGTGTCAAGTCCATGTCGGTATGACTACTACCCTAAAAAATGTTATATCTCTGGATAATCTTCAAAGTCAATATCTATTAAATTATGGATGGAGCAGTGGAGACGAAATTTCTACGGGACCCCACTTCAACTTTTCTGTACCATTAAAAAATTTGTTAAGACTTGCTGAGGATTATAAAAAAGTTTTGTTAAAATGTAAACATGAACAAGTGTTGATGCTAACTAAGAATCTTGGCGACGTGTTTAAACAAATTAAAAATGAACAAAATTTTAAACTGGAAATGACGAATATAACCTGGAAAATTCCCTATGTAACTCCGAGCGATTTTGCAAAAATTAAGATGTGCGATATTATTAAAAGTGGTGTAAACCTACCAATCGTATTCCGGGTTTGGTATTCATATGCTATCCCCAAATTGGGGTATGGGAGTCAACACAGCTGGAATGTGAAATTGTCGGCAAACCGCGAAAAACTATGATTTGTAATACTTGGATTTACACTAAATGGAGAACTTATCACAAATAATTTATCAAACCTGAAAGTTCACTTGAATTTTGAGTCATATCTATATGATAATCTGAATGTTGATTTTAGTAAGAATCAGTATGCTCACCTATACGAAATATATGCAAGATTTCAATCTAGTTACTAAAATCGTGAATCACAACCATTTTTCACCCCAAATGAATTTAAATTGAAGGGCCTTGTCATTGTGGTTGATCTTCCATATCAAAACGAATCAGTGAAAACTGGTGCTATTGATGTGAGAATTTCAATAGAATTGAGGACACCAAGTCATAAAAATACCCTAGATTATTGTCTCCTCATACATGACCGTTTAGTTGAATGTAACCCAACGAGTTGTTTAACATTAGAAAAATGTTGAAAGATACTGTTTCGATTGATGTTCAAGGTTTCTCTGATAATAATAATAATTTTATTCTAAAGGAAATTGGAATTGTATTCGAAAAAGATCCAAACTTGAATAATAGTTTTTTAATAGAACCACCATATGATTTTACTCTGCTAAACACAAAATCTGGAAAGACTGTAATTTGGTTAACCAATTCACATTACAAATTTTTTTTTGAACGATGGAGAAAATAGTTTTCCACAAACTCGAAAGTATCTAAGGAAAATTACAAGTGGAAAACAAATTATTTGTAAAAGTGTGGAAAAGAAACGATTTCTACAGAAGTTTTTTGGGAGTCGTCAGCTCATTAATATCGAAGAAATGGGCTGTCCGTCATTAAACAGGTTTAAAGGATACCGATTTCCCTGTTGTGAAACGCACCTTAAGGGCGGGGTTTGTGCTCTTAACAATGCATTTATTATTTTGACATTTTTTAAAAGTAGCTCCAAAACTATAAAAAAATTTGTATTCATCATTTTAAAGTTGAGACTAGATGTGTAAGGACCCACAAGAAACCAAAATTAGCAAAATGAAATTCATGAGAAAATTGACCAATTTATTGAACAATTTAAGGGACAGGTAATTGGTCAACATTTTTAATACGTTCTAAACACAAAAAACTATGCTAATGAATCGAGGTGGACATGATCTCAAAACTACGAATTATGGTGAACACTTTACATTTTGTAATCCTGAATTGACGTCGGAAACGTGCACCTGCCTCTTCTATGCAAATCGCCGGAACGAAGTCAGAAAATTAATTTCAATATATAATAAAACATGTTCACAACACCAAAATAAATGAATAAATGTATTATTATGCTACAAAATAAACTCTGACTTTTTATTTCGAGTTAAAATAACAGGTACGGAGAATAGAAAATATTTCTTTGACTAAGATATGTCGGCTACTTGGAGTTGTTGCGCGGTCGTGATTTCAACCCCTATTATGGGACGTATTAGAGCTAGCACTCAGTCGTGTGGTCGTTGGCGTGAGGCCCATGATCTTTTCAATAGGCGTGCGCCTTCAGAGTTATGCATGTGTCCCTTTTATTCCGGTCAGGTAATGGACAGGTGCGCATGTTCGGGTAGCTCTTGCTTAAATCCCAGATCTTAGACAATTTACCAGTTAAACGTTCTGGGGCGAAAAAAAATGTCTGTTTGAAAATATTCCACATCTGAGAATCATTAACTTGTGAGATTTATTTTACTGGGGTTCTTTTGATTTCTAAATTAGTTTTACAATCATAGGAAACGTTATTCCCCAACATGATCGGAAATGTTCCTCTAAGGCAACCATCCTTAGATGTTTTGGGTTTGCTGCACCTGTGATAACGAGGCAAAAGGATACGTGATCACATCTGTCCCAACATGATCGGACATGTTCCTCTAAGATAACAACCTTTGTATACTATGGGTATGCGACCTTTCTCACGAGCACAGCAACATCTGCTGAATATTAATTTCTGATAATTAGGGAAAGGATGAATTATCAATATTGTCACATGGGGATGTGGGAAAAGTGTGCGACCTTTCTCCCGTGTACAGCAACACCTACTGAATATTAATTGCTTATAATGGGAAAAAAGGCCACGTGGTCGGTATTGTCACATCGTGGTGTGGGGGTGGTAGCAATTTAGTATACTCCTTATGGATATGATCGTGACATTTTTATGGCACCTAAATCTTTTAAAATCAGTTAATTTATGGATTATGCTAATTGTCCCAGAGCCCGGATACATTAATTAGGATTCGGGTGCCATTAATATGTTAATTAGTAAGGGGGAGGGGGCCATTAATATGAAAATTGTTCTGATTATAGTTTTAGGTATTTAATAGGGATTTTTACAACGTTTTTCGGTTATTACTCGCGTCGTTCTTTTAATTCGTATATATTTCACATCTTTCTTCTTCGTCACTTTCGTTCTAAGTGCTCGCACCAAACTTCCTTTTTCACCTCGCCAATAATTGTTAGTGCTGTTCATCTGTGGTCCATCCTTCTAAACATTCGCCAATAATTAGTAGTGCTGATAATCTGTGCTGGGTTCGGCTTTCAAGGATGCCAGACCTATTCCCACAACTCGTCCATCCTTCTAAGCATTCGCCCGAAATGTATCCTCGTCGTCCTCGGGGGAAATTTTCATCCATGGCTTCATATACTCAGCGCAAGAGGTAGTGTATCTTGGTCTTTCCGTAGTTAGCGATTTTTTTACAACATCGTAAGTGTCCTTCGGCTTGACTTTTGTAACGCGATAGGGACACAAGTACTTAGGCTTTAACTTAAATCCACCACCAATTTGCGTGCGTTTGATAGCAACAATATCGCCAACTTTGTATGTTGCTGCTGGTCTACGTCTGAGGTTGTATGAGTGCTTGTTTTCATTCTGCATAGCCAGGATCTGTTGCTTTGCAGCTTTGCGGATTTCGTCTCAATTGTCCTAAAACATTTGTATCAACTCTTGCTCAATCATTTCCTTCAACTGGACGTCTGTTTTAGTGCGCATCTTAATGCCTACAAGAAGTTCGAATGGAATTGTGTGTGTACTTCTGCAGTACGTCGAATTAATTGTCTGCTGCACCTGGTTCAGAACTTATACCACTTGCTGGGGTCATCTAAAGACTGTTTGGACAGTACACATACAATTGTGGCGTTGAGGCGTTCGACTTGACCGTTTGCTCTCGGAACTCCAGATGTTACTGCGCGAAGTTCAATGCCCTCGTTCTCACAATATTTTTTGAACTCGTCTGAAGTGAACGCTGGGCCTCGATCGAATATTATTTGAGCAGCAATTCTAAATATTGCGCTCTGAGCCCCTAGTCTAGTAATGACGTCTTTAGAGGATGTTAATTTTGTAGGAATATCCAACAAAATTTGGTGAATCCGTCAGTAACAGCAAGAATGTGCTTGTACGGAATGCCGCATTTAATCTTTCTTTGGATCTTGTCTTTAAGTTTAGGAATGTTATATTTCTTTCCGATGATCCTTTTTCATGAGCCTGCCGAATGATTTCACGTTGAAGGATCGGTGGTACAACTATAAGCTCGTCGTCGTTCACCAATTTGTACAGCAATTCAGATCGTAAAAAGAAATTTTTCTGGATAGATTTTTCAGCAAGAATGTCTATTATGGCTTTTAGTTCCTCGTCCTGCGATTGAACACACTTCAATTTGCTGTGCAAACTTTCGTCGGAGATCATCTTGACAGGGTAACGGCTTAAAGCATCAGCTTTAACGTGTGACTCTAGTGCAAACGTATCTTTTCTTAATCGTCTTCGTGAAAGCATTGCAATCGCTGATCAGCTTGAATTGCATACCCAACAGGTATATTCGGAACTTTCGAAAAGCTTCTACCACTGCCAGGATCTCCAACTCGTAGCTAGAAAACTTTCTTTCTGCGTCTGTAGTTTTCTTACTCATGTAATACCCTGGATGAACCTGATTATCCTTAGGAGAATTTCGGAGTAAAACTGCCCCGAAGCCATCAATCGAAGCATCTGTATGAAGTTCTGTTTTGTGCTGTGGATGACAAGATTTGGGCACAGGTTTTTGGGTAATCAAAATCTAAGGCTTGTTAAAACCGTCAATCTCTCTGCTAGAAAAACAAAACTTGCCGTCATGCTTCATAAGATCAGTCAAAGGTTTGGCGATGATTAAAAAGCTCAGGATGAATTTGCGAAAATATCCAACCAGACCCAGAAAGCTGTGTAATTGCATCTGGTTTGTCGGGAGAGGAAACTTCGTCGCAGCTATCATTTTGTTATCTGAGATGCTGATCGATTGGTTTTCAATACAATGGCCCAGAAACTCGATTTTCTTTTTTAGGAAGCAGCTTTTCTTTAGGCTGATAACTAAACCATACTCCTCACAACGCTTGACGATTGTCTTGAGATTGGCTACTGCTTCGCCTTCGTCTGCAGCTGGAACTACGATATCGTCGACGTAGGGAATCGCAATACCAAATCGAGTCAAGTCTCGGAAAATGGTGTTAACGTGTCTTTGAAATACGCCTGGAGAATTTGTGAGGCCAAAAGGGACTTTCAGGAACTGGTACTGGCCATTGTGAGTTACAAAGGATATGAACTTGCGGATTTTTTTATTTACATTAACGTGGCATCGACAATCCGTTTTTGAGGTCCAGCGTGCTAACGACGGTCTAAATGGTCTTCGATCAAGGGAAGGGGAAACATATCTCGTACTATTACCTTGTTAATCCTTCTGTAGTCAATGCAGAGTCGAGGTATGTTTTCGCGTTTCCTAACCAGGACGACCGAGCTGCTGTACTCATACTCAGAATGTTCGATGATTCTGACCTTAGGCCATTGTTCGATTTGATCGCCTATAATACACCGCTCGGAAAACGCGAATCTACGCGGGCGCGAATGTACGGGAGTGCCGTCCCTTAAAACGATACGCATCGAAATGCTTGTTGTTTTTGTACTTGTCGGCATATAGTTCCTAATCAGATCAAAAACTTCCCGTTTTGCCTCAGTTGTTGAACTCTCGTTAATGTTTATGTTTACATTTTCGGCACTTTCGACGATGATTTTCATTAGTGCACCTTAATCAGTTTCGGCATGCTTTTCCTGGCTTTGTATTTTTATTTCGTCACGATTTATTGTTATTTCAGCGTTGTTACAAAATTCGGCACCTAACACAATTTGCACGTCTAAAAAGTCAGATGAGACAACAATAAATTTTTCTTCAAACATTTGACTTTCAACTTCGAATTCTTCTTTAAAAGAACCGAATTGTTTTACCCGGTTATTGTTTCCGAAACCAACAAGAAAAATGTTCACAGCCATGTTGTCACTTACCATGTTGTATTTGCTGCCTGTGTCAATAAGGGCTGTATACTTTTTGCTTTTCATATAAATCTCTTTACACATCGAAAGTTTATCTTCGGATACTTTGCGCGTATTTTTCGGAGTTTCATCCGTTTCTATCTTGCCTGTGGGGCATTCCTTCGATATGTGTCCAAAATTGTTACACTTAAAGCACTTTCGACCACTGTTTCGATTGGGGCACTGATTAGATGTATGGCCACCGGCACCACAGTTTAAGCAATGTACATTTCTTTGCATTGACACTTCCTTATGACCCGCACTTTCTTTACATGTTCTTCTTTCGACACGTCTTCGAAAATTTTACGCTTTCCGGATTTCTCGCGAATTTTCTCGTAGCACTTCAATTTTTCCTTGAACTCCTTTAAGTCTTTGGCATTGTACAAAATCGATTTGTTAACAATTAAATCATTGATGCCATCAATCACATATTGCATACGTACACAGTTGTCTACACTGCCACGAGAAGCCAGTCTTTTCATTTTGGGAAGATATTCTTAAACACGTTCATTGTTTTTGATTTTCCTTTCGGATAGCAAATTATGCAACTGAGCACTATTTACTTCGGCTTGAACTCTTTGATCAATGCGTTTGTTAACACTTGCCAATTTCTTATATTACGCTCACTCATAATAAAGACTTTAGTGAGATCTTTTAGAGAACGTTTCGCAAAAATGAGTTTTTGCAGGTCATTCCAATACATAATGGAAGCCATATCCTCGAAATCGGAAACCCAAACCTAAACTGCAAGGGTGTCATCTCCACTGAACGGCCGAATAGAGTCTTCTACATCGCGAAAATTCACAGAAAAACGTGGCGAATTCACAGCGAAACTTTGTACAGAGGCGGAATCGTTGCTGTTGGACGCCACTGTGGCAGCCCGTGCGTCACCGTTAGAACTTTTCTTGTCGTTATTTTCGTCATTCTCTTCTCGTTCGTCTATTTCATCATCTTGGGAGTCCTCCTTATCTGCATCTTCCAGCAGTTTTCCTTCGGTACCGTAGGTAGGACTAATAAATGTTACAGTTCAAGAGACATTTTTGAAATATAATGTGTTAGCGAAATGAATTCGTCTGAGTAGAGATTCGTGTTGGGGGTGAGATGAAATAGGCGATTGAATATAACCCACAACCCAAGGTTTGGAGATGAGTCCGCTGTATGATTCAGGATACACTCTTGGTTGGGTGGAACTCAAAGGACTAAGATTATATCCGTGTAGTCTAGTCATGATGTTCAAAATCCGTCGTGAAAATAATCGTTGTCCAAGCTTGAAATTACGTTTTGTTGTGGTTGTGTCTGCTGCGTGGATAAAATTCCGGTTGTTCCCCTCCGATGACTAGCCGGCAACTATACCACGCGAACAGCAGATCTAGACAATGGAGCCCATTCTAAAAAAAAAAATTCGAGTACCTCGACTATCAGATACCCGTTACTCAGCAAAAGGGACCAAAGGGAAATGGAGATATGCAAGCAACAAAGCGAGATTGAAATGCGCCACCTACCGGCGGTAGACAGATTTAAGCTTTATGGGCGTTAGAGTGGGCGTGTCAAATTTTTTTTAGATCAATCAATAGGTATTGACGAGACCAATACATTTTAGTTAAAATTTTTCATCTAGCATGAAAATTGTGGGCGCCACAGGCTTGGGCGGCTTGTGGGCGTTAGAGTGGGCGTGGCATATTCGCGTAACAAACTTGCGCTGCGTACAAGGCTACGGAATCTAAATCTGAGATCCCAAGTCTCTATCTTTGATAGTTTCCGAGGTATCCACGTTCACACTTACGATTTTTTGAAGTCTGTGGGCGGTTTGTGGGCGTTAAAGTGGGCGTGGCAAATTTTTTTCGGGTCAATCGATAGGTATTGATAAGAACAATACATTTCGGTTAAATGTTTTATTCTAGCATCAAAACTGTAGGAGCCACCGTTTTGGGCGGCTTGTGGGCGTTAGAGTGGGCGTGGCACTCTGCTGAAACAAACTTGCGCTGCGTAAGAAGCTCAGGAATCCGCAAATCTCAATATCCTAGCTTTTATAGTTTCCGACATCTCAGCGTTCATCCGGACGGACAGACAGACGGACAGACGGTCAGACGGACAGACGGACATGGCTAGATCGACTCGGATAGTGATCCTGATCAAGAATATATATACTTTATGGGGTCGGAAACGCTTCCTTCTGCCTGTTACATTGTTGTGAGAAACTCCTTGTGTTGGTAGTTTTATTATTCCGTACCCATTCAGTGAGAACACATCTTTTGGTAATTTTTTTAAGATTCTTTATTTATTTAGTTTTTGTATCCAGGAGCAGCGTTAATGCCGCTTCCAACGTCAAGTTGTCTCTGATTTTACAATTTGCCTTAGGATCTAAGTAAGCCAAATTCTCGTAGCTGCGCTGCTTACAGTTGGGCGGCAGAGAGACGGCTATGTATATCTTATGTATATAAAGTGTATGTAATTATGCTCTCTTTGGCTGGAGCGCGAGGGTAAATGTATGTACTTGAGTTTGGCTGAGCGGCCGGCGTGTGCAACATAATGCTGGCACTTGCACTTTCTGTGAGCGCGCCGATCGACTCATGTTTCGGTCACTTAGGTTTTTGACCGAGCCTTTTGTTTATATAAACACTGCAACAAAGTGTTACAGTGTGTTTGTTTCAAGTACTCTTGGTACAGTAGATATTCGATATAAGTGCATACTACATCTCCCTCCTTTTGAAAAATAACGTAATATTATGGAGTTATTTTATTAGTATATTTTACTTAAAGGAATAATTATTATTTTTTTTTTTAATACAAAGAGAATGGAATTGGGAATAATATTTATATTTAAAGAATAAGTATTTCTAAAGCATGGCCATGCTAAATGCAATTATGAATTAAACGTTTTTAATCTATCCTTATGAACTGTTTGTTTTTTGTTCTTATTATTCGTTATTATAATGTTATTTCTTTCTCCTATATCCGTTACTTTATACGGACCGGTATATTAATAATCTAACTTATGACCTGTTTCATTTCTTAAAAGGACTTGATCACCTACTGATATATCTATGTTGTTTATTTTCTGATCATATAGTATTTTATTATTTTCCTTATTTTTGAACATTTTCTGGATGAACATTTTTCTGGATGTAACTTTAGATTGTATTTCCTGCATTTCTCAAAAACTTCTGTTAAGTTTTTAAGCATATGTTTCTCGGAACAACCTATAACTATTAAGTCATCCATATAAAGGAATGCTTGTGAAGGTTCTAATCCAGAGAATGCAATAGTCATCATTCTTTGAAATGAATTAGGCGCTATTTTTAATCCGAAAGGTAATCGCGTGAAGCGATACGAGCCATTGCTCGTTGAAAATGACGTTATATCCCTTGAACTTTTTTCGAGTTCAATTTGATGAAATCCTGACATTAAGTCAAGGCATGAAAAATATTTTGCTCGTCCCAGTTGATCCAAAATATCATCAGTTCTTGGGAGTGGGAATTTATCGGACAGTAATTTTTTATTAATTTGACGATAGTCAATCCCTAATCGCCATTTCTTTTGTTCTGAAGCTGGGGATGGTTTTTTAGGAACAAGTAACAATGGGCTATTATATTCAGATACCGATGGTTCAACAATCCCGTCGGTGATCAATTTTCCGACTTGTTTCTGTATTTCATTCACCTGACTGTGTGGGCTTCTGTAATTTTTTATATATCATGATACACTGGTTCATCATCCTTCAATCTCAGTTTTTGTTTATAAAAATTATTTGTACTTATTGGTTCGGTTTCCAATCCGAATATATCATTGTATTTGGTGCATAGACTTGAAAGCTGTGATTTGAATTGTGGAGGAAAGTTATTTGAAAGTTGAGATAATACAGACTTTTCTCTATTTTCGAGATTAGTTTTGACTACATCGTAGTTCGAAAGTGATTCATAAGCTAAATTATTTGTACTGACTACTTGATCTTTGTTTGTGGTATTGAGTAGTCTTATGAAAGCGTTTTTAGATGTTGCTATGGTGCTTGCTATATAAATACCATGCTTAATTTCTTGATTTGGAATCAATACACTGTCTTCTTTTGAATTTAGTTGAATTTTTCTAATAACTTGGGATCTTGCTGGCAGAAGTATTGAGTTGTTGCCAAAACTGTATGTTATTGGAACATAAATTGGAAATTTTAAGTTATTAGGTCTGATTATAAGCCAATCTTCAGATGACTTGAAGTCTAATTGACAGTTGTATTTTCTTATAAAATCGATTCCTAAAATGCCATCACAAGGGATAGCGAAATGTAAATCCACGACATGAAAATCATGTTGAATTATGTACTTAGTGGTCTGTATCTCAATAGAAGTTAACCCCTTGGATTTTGTTACCTCTTGACTTCATGTCATGAAGACATCAGAATTTTCTTTAACTACTGAAATGTCTGCACCTGTGTCTACTAAAAAGACAAGTTCTTTTCCTGTAGCCACATGATTGAATGAAACAAAAATGTTTTGACTGAGATTAACTGTATGAACCTTTGCATTTTCTACTGTTGAATATCTAAAGGGTTTTGTGAGTTTCCCGATGTACTATTGGTTACTCGGATATTATTTTGATTATTATTGTTGTGGCCTCGACTCGAGTTGCCACGGCCTCTATAGTTTCCTCTATATTGGTTTCGTCCAGAGTTGTTTTGTGTACTATTGTTGTTGTAATTATTATAACGACTACGAAAGTTACCTCTGTAATTTCCTCGTCCGCGGTTTCCGCCGCGCTGCGGGTAATTTTTGTAATATAGGACGGTGTTTGGCTGTCCGGTTGATTCTGTGCAACTGTTTACAAATTTTGATATGGCATCATTCATTGTATTGAAGGTACCAGCTTGCATGATAAGTTTAACCTTATCGATTGTACAATTTTTAGTCATTGCTTTGACTGCATGCTGAGTGGAATAACTTCTGGCTAACTCTAGGGCTAAGCCATCTGTTATATACGCACCTTCTAAAGATTTCGTCATCTGCTCAACCTCTTGTGTGTACTGGTTGGCAGTTTTATTGCGTTGCTGTAGGTTCATCAGTTTTGCTGACAACACTTCTACAGTTTCGCCTTTGACGTTGCTTTTTAATCTTGAAATGACTTCTGTTACTGTTGTTTCATTTCCGATTAAATTTCTGGCGACACCTTTTAGCTTTGTTTTTATTATGGAAACTGCTAATTGTTCGTGCTCGCCTTTTATTGATTCTATTATTTGAAAAGCATCAATAAAGCTTGTTAAGTTTTCAGCTTTACCATCGAAAACTGGTATAAGCTTGGATGCTGTATTAATAAAATCAATATTAGATTGTGCCATTGTGATATTGTTTCCTATTTTATTTTCTATTATGCTTGAACTATCATTAGAATCTGTAGAATTATCCAGATCTGACATTAAAACAGCTGGAATAGTAAGATTATTTAAATCTTGCTTTTCTATTTTAGGATTTGTTTCTGTAAGGTCGTCCGATTCTATTTGGTCAATGTCAGTTTGTTTTGTTGATTCCGGTTCATCCCCAGTTTCAACTGCTAGGGAAGTGTTAAGTATAGTTGGTACCGATATGTCCAACTTAAACTTTTGTTTAATTGATATTAAATTAGATCGTAGTCTGATCAAAAAGTTTGATACTTGGGACCAATGATCTTGATTTAATTTTTCCCTCTGGCCATATATTAGCATTCGTGCTTCATTAAAGCATTTTACTAGAATTTTCACATGTTTTTTAATGGTATTGTGAGGAGTTGAATAACTCCCCACAAATAGAAACAGCAGCAGATGGCCGGCCGCTTGCCAGATACGCGGCGAATTCGCGTAGTAACGGCGCGGCGAGGAGAGCGAGAGAGTTTGGAGACCAACGAAGGAGAGCGAGAGAGTTCGGAGACCAATGAAGGAGAGCGAGAGAGTTTGGAGACCAAGGATGGAGATCGAGAGAGAGTGGAGACTTCGCGGGCAAGGCAAGAGTGCCGTGTGCAAAAGCGGGTAACGGGACTCCACCGGACTTTGGACTCTCCCGTGAACTTTGGACCGGGAGAGGAAGTGCCACATCTCGGCGGTGGAGCGGCACACAGGCGTGCCACAAGCATCACGGGAATCAGCGGGATGGCAGCAGTGGGCAGAGCATCGATTGGAAGCGATACGGGAACGACAAGTGGGTCATCCAGGAGGCACGGACTTTGGACCCAGAGTGGAGAGATCCAGCGGGCCGTGCGCAAAAGGGAAATAACGGTTCCCAGAGGCCCTATATAAGGCCGCAGAGCGCTGGCAGCTGGATCAGTCGATCACAAGGAGTCAAACCGTCAAGATCACTCAGATACCAAAGTGAACAATCAACGAGATAATCTACAAGGGAGCAGCAGCAAGTCGAGTCGCCAGAGAAGCAGCGCCGTGGGAGCCTACAAGGAGCGAGATTGCTACGTCGAGACGTTCGGGATTGGGATACCAGGAATCTCTGAATTGAGACGCAGGTAGCTGAGATCCAGAGGGCATCACACGGCTAGGTCAAGGAGGTCGATTAACCCTGTCCACAAAGTCCTGGCGTTAAGCCTGGAAAGAGTATAACAAGCCAGAAGGGAGAGCGGTCGATCGGTAAGGTCTCGAGTGGAATTCGACTTGCGAGGTCCCGGAGCGGCGTGCCCGAACCACGAGTATAACAAGCCAGAAGGGAGAGCGGTCGATCGGTACGGTCTCGAGTGGAATTATCCAGGAGAGCCCTACGGATTCGACTTGCGAGGTCCCGGAGCGGCCTGCCCGAACCCCGAGTACCAAAAGCCACACGGAAACGTCCCGGACAAAAAGCAAAAGGGTGAGGCTAGGGTGGAACGTTCGTTTACACTAGGCGTGGAAGCGAAGTAAGGCGCGAGGCAGCTTCCTGGCGTTCCGCCTTGACTGTCCACGCGGGCTGAGCAGAAACCCAGTGGGACCATCCGGGACAGAGCAAGGGACAGGCAGCGGTGTGTCGAAAGGAGCGATCCTGGAGAGCGCAGCTTCTGTTCACCCTAGTCTGAGAACGGTGACGCTTCCCTAAGCCCGTACGGCCGATACCCCTCGCGATTCCGAGTCGTTACCAGCAGTCACCAAGTCACGAGTGAGAAGTGAACAGCGAGCGAGCGTCTTCAGGGAGCTGCGAGGATCTTCAGGGAGCGGCGAGGATCTTCAGGGAGCTGCGAGTATCTTCAGGGAGCTACAGGACTGGAGCACCGAGTCGTCAAGGCGAGAGGTCGTCGAGTCAATCAGGACCCTCGGAAGCACCGAAGGTCACAAGCAACGAGTAAAGGCCAACCAAGCGACTAAGACACTTGTAATAATATACCCGCAATAAAACCCAATACGAACCCGTGAATTCTGTGCTTTCTCACTGAGCTACTGGGCGGTCACGTTAATATAAATTTGGTGGGACGAACACACAATATACTGAGCTAGCCGCACGAATCTCGTAGCGAGCAGACCATAAAAATCAGTTCGTTACATCTGGCGCCCAACGCGATTGTCCCAGCAGTGAAAGCAATTTAAACAGAATGGGGAAGAAGTGGATCTACCGGCTTAAAAAGGAGGATTTCGCCAATGTCGCACAGAGGCTTAATGTCACCCTGGACGGCAGATTAGAGGACATGAGAAAAGCATTATCCGAGTATTACTCAGAAACGGATAATGACCCACAACTCGTTGACATCTGGGCCGATTTGGAAGCCACATACAACGACAAAGCCGGCCTCAGCATCACGTTAACAACCGCCGAAGGGGACAACTTAGTGGCAAGCCTGAGCGTTGACAACCTACAAAAGGAGGCAAACAGGAGAGAATCAAGCCAAGACAGGAAAACAACAGCGCTGATCTCGAGACCCAATCAATCAGACTATGCAAGGATCGCTAAACAGGTCCGCGAATGGTCGTTCAGGTTCGACGGGGCGGAAAAACCGTTCGAGTTCCTGGAGCAGGTGGAATGGTCCGCCAACACATACGGCTTGGAGTTAGACATGATTCCCCGAACGATGCCTGAATTGCTGAAGGGAAGGGCTTTGAAGTGGTTCATCGCCAACAACAAACAATGAAAAACCTGGGCGGAGTTCATAGATAGTTTCCACACATACTTTCTACCGAGAGACTTCTTCACCAGGCTGGCGGATCAGGTCAGGCAACGGAAGCAGGGCTTCAGCGAGTCGTTCAAAGACTACATGATCGACATGCAGACGATGGTGAAGCCACTTAATTACTCCGCTATAGAGACCCTAAGAATCATCAAGGAGAACTGCACCTCCAGTCTAAGGATCTTCCTAAGGGCATACAAAGTGTCAGACCTGGACACGCTGATGATATTAGCAGACGAGTATGAAGAACTCGAAAAGGAGCGGGAAGCGTTCGCGCAGGAAAACAAATTCTCGAAGAACAAGTCGGCATCGCCAGCGCAGGTAACATGCAGAAGATGCGAAGAGACAGGAATCCAGGAGACGCGGGGAAACGACCAATGGTCGCCACCTAACCGAGTACCACGGCAGCAGTCAACAGGAGCACCACGCGGAGGCCAATGGACACCACCACAACAGCAACAGATGCAACCAGCAAACAATGTTTGGAGGCCACCAAGTACAACACAAAGGCCTCGTGAAACGACACACATCACAGACCCCCGGGGGGCCTGCCGAAAGTGCGGCGGTCATGGACACTGGGCGCGGGGATGTCGGCACCAACGCCTGTTGTTCTGCTGGGTGTGCGGGAGAGTAGGCGCCAGGAGCGTTGAATGCTGCCAGCAGGCGGGAAATGCCCAGCGATCTCAGCCGCAGAGAGGCGAGCGGGGGTCGCAAGATGCTACCTCTCCAAACTAACGGGAAAGCTGATCGAGGAGGAGCAGCAGTTGTCCGCAGCGGTGACGATTGGTGGGGGCACATACAAGGCCACAATCGACACCGGGGCAACAGCAAGCTTTATAATCAAAGAGCTGGCGGACGACCTGGCTGCCCTCGGAAAGATTACGAGGATACGACGGCAAGTTAGGTTGGCAGACGGAAGATGTGGCAGAATCGATGAGCAGCTGGAGGTGGAAATCGCGTTCGGGAACAAGCGACTGAGCATGAGCCTGCTGATACTACCAGGGGTAGTGGATTCATTGGTGTTGGGATGGAATTTTCTAACACAAGTCGGTACCGAAATTAAGTGCGCTGGACACGAAGTGATAATACCGGCCAGGAATCGTCACAAGGGATGGCTCGAGGAAAAGTTGTCGGTGGCAGTCGTACAACGGGCAAGCGAAAATGACGACACGACGAAATTCCTGGAGGCAGAGCTATCGTCTTTCAGCAGCATGAAGGGAGCATCAAACATGGCAGAGCATCAGATCACGATGAAAGACGACAAACCAATAAAGCAGCGATACTATCCCAAGAATCCGAAAGTTCAAGGGGAGATCAATGCGAAGGTGGACGAGCTTCTCCAAATGGGATACATAGAACACTTAACAAGCCCATACAGTTCTCCCATCGTGATGGTTAGGAAAAAGACGGGTAAATGGAGACTGTGCGTCGACTTTAGGCAAATAAACGCCAAATCTGTAAAGGATGCCTACCCGATGCCCCGAATAAATTATATTCTCGACCAACTGAGGGAAGCACGGTACATCAGCAGCTTGGACCTAAAGGATGGGTACTGGCAAATCCCACTGAAAGCGGACAGCAGGCAGTATACGGCATTTACAGTGCCGGGGAAAGGTTTATTCCAATGGAGAGTAATGCCATTCGGACTTCATTCGGCGTCTGCGACTTTTCAACGGGTGCTGGACCGGGTGATCGGCCCCGAAATGTCGTAGTAATCGGGCGCTCGCTGGAAGAACACAACGCCAACCTAAAGGAAGTGTTCCCACGACTAAAGGAGGCAAATCTGAGGTTAAACCCGGAGAAGTGCCAATTTTTCAAGAAAGAGCTGTTATAACTCGGTCATCGAGTGACTAGCGAAGGAATAGGCACGGATCCAGAAAAGGTAGCAGCCATTGCCGAACTAGAACCACCATCGACAGTAAGAGAGCTCCGACAGTACCTGGGCGTAGCATCATGGTACCGCCGGTTTGTACCTGACTTCGCAAAAATAGTCAAACCTCTCAACGATCTGCTACGCAAGGGCAATAAGTGGGTGTGGACACAGGAATATCAGACGGCGTTCGAAGAGGTGAAGGCAAGACTCGTCGCAGACCCCGTACTGGCATGCCCGGATTTCGACAAACCATTCATCTTGCAAACTGACGCAAGCGACTACGGCATCGGGGCAATCTTGACCCAGGAAACTGAACGAGGCGAAAAGGTAATCTCTTACTCAAGCTGAACGCTCAACGGCGCTGAGAAGAATTACTCAACGACCGAGAAGGAGTGCTTGGCAATCGTCTGGGCAATCCGAAAGCTCAAGCCGTACCTGGAAGGTTACCACTTTAAAGTAGTAACCGACCACATGGCACTGAAGTGTCTCAACAGCATAGAAAGCCCTTCAGGGAGGATCGCCAGATGGGCCCTGGAGTTGCAGCAGTACGACTTCGAAATAGCGTACAGGAAAGGACAACTCAACGTGGTGGCAGACGCTTTGTCAAGGCAGCCACTGCCGGAAACGCTTCGAGGGATCAAGGAGACGTCGGCGGCGGAAGCTTCTGCAGCATGCAGCTGGATTCTGGAAATGCGCGAAAAGATAAGGACCCAGCCGCAAAAGTATCCGGACTACGTGATGGAGGGTAACACCCTGTACAGGAATATACCTCATAGAGCGGGCAGCGAAGATGTTGCAACATGGAAGATGTGCGTCCCGAAAGCTCTACGGGAAACGGTGCTGAAGGAGAACCACGACTCACCGGCGGCTGGCCATGTAGGGAGCCGAAAGACAATAGCACGTCTGGCAGCTCGGTACTACTTGCCAGGAATGCACAGAGACGCCCGAGCCCACGTGCGAGTATGCGAGACATGCATGAGATTCAAGCCGAATCAGATGCAAATGGCTGGGAAAATGCTTACGCAGGTGCCAGAGGAACCATGGGCTACGGTATGTGCGGACTTCGTCGGACCCCTGCCGCGTTCGAAGCACGGCAACCAAATGCTGCTGGTATTGATAGACCGGTTCTCAAAGTGGACTGAGTTGGTGCCGCTGCGAAGCGCGACGGCCGAATCCCTAAGGAAAGCTTTTAACGAACGCATAATCGCGAGGTATGGGGTCCCCAAAATAGTCATAACGGACAACGGAGTTCAGTTTACCAGCAAAACCTTCAAGAGTTTCCTGGCCGAAATGGGAGCCAGGCAACAGTTCACAGCTCCATACACACCACAGGAGAACCCGACTGAGAGAGCCAATAGGACGGTGAAAACAATGATTGCGCAGTTCGCAGGGCAGAACCAAAGATACTGGGACGAAAAATGGCCAGAAATCATGCTGGCAGTAAACACGAGCGTTTCAGAATCCACAGGTTACACACCGTCGTTCATTACCCAAGGCAGAGAACCAAGACTACCAGCGCCCTATTCGATAGAGAAACCGTAGGGACCGGACGACCGACAGAGACCCCGGAAGAGAATGCAGACAAACTCAGGGAAATCTTCGAGATTGTAAGGCGGAACCTGGAGAAAGCATCCCAGGACCAGGTTAGGCATTATAACCTAAGGAGGAGGCAATGGACGCCAAAGGTGGGTGACGTCGTGTGGGCCAAGGAACACCACTTATCAACAGCGGCCGAGGGGTTTGCAGCAAAATTGGCCCCAAGATACGACGGACCAAGTCATAGGTTTTGCGTCACCAGTAATCTGCAAAATACGACACATAAACGCAAAGAAAGAGCGCACCATCCACGTAAGCGAGCTAAAACAGCAACAAACGGAAAACACAAGCGAGCGGCTACAGCAAGCAGACACAACCGACGCAAAACAACATTGAAAGTCCAAGGATACCTCCAAGGATGCCCAAAGGATACTACGAAAGGAGTCCAAGGATACCTCCAAGGATGCCCAAAGGATACTGCGAAAGGAGTCCAAGGATACCTCCAAGGACGCCCAAAGGATACTACGGAAGGAGTCCAAGGACACCTCCAAGGATGCCCAAAGGATACTACGAAAGGAGTCAAAGGATACGTCCAAGGGTTCCCAAAAGATACTACGGAAAGAGTCCAGGGATACCTGCAAGGATTCCCAAAGGATACTACGAACAAATTCCAAGGATACCTCCAAGGATTCGAAAGGGATACTACAAACCGACTCCAGGGATACTACAGGGCAACTACAAAGGCGCAATAAAACACATAAAGGACATCAGGAGAACGTCAAGAACACAAAGGGAGCAAACCAGAGCGTCCAAGGACTCGATTGGGACCAATTGGAGGAAAGAAAAATACGCACCAACAGTCTGCAAGGGAGGGGGAAGACGGCACAGATCAGAGAGCTGTACCGTAGATCCGTAGATCCGTAGGAAGAAGGGGAGGCCGAAGGAAATAAAAACTTGATTATCGCCCACTGCCGGTCGATGTGCCCCGCGGAAATTGCGATCCACAAGGTAAGCGGGGCATGTCGGTGTCCCCTGAGATGTTCACTCTGCTATTGGAAAACGAGGCCATCGATACGATCATGTACTCCCTAATGACCGGCTGTGAGGATGTGCGCCAGCTGTGCTGGCCAGTTGTGCCTTGTGGAGGAGGAGAACGCCAAGACAGCGTTGAATCTGAAGCCTGGGGCGCAGTCGGCGATGGCGTCAATAGCGCCTTCCAGCGACTCATGCGCGATGATCAGGCTGACGAGTGAAGGCCGGGAGGGAGAAAAAAAAGATGAGAGGAAACAAATTGTAAAGAAATTCGGAAACTTACCTAGAAAGTTGCAAAATCACCATGAGCCAGGGAAGAGGGCGTCTCGATAGGCGATCTATTGGCACTAGATGAAAGTGCGATCGATGGGTACACGTCAAATGGTAATATCGGCCAAAGGTGGAAATATCGCAACGAGCAGGTGGCAACGCCGCACCATCGATATCGATATCGCACATCGATCACACACGAATGGTGTGACCAGGCGGAGGAAGCAAATAAAAGGAGTAGAACGCAGCGGTGAGCAGCGAGCACAGATAGCACACGAGTATCGGCGAGATATCGGCGCGGGAGATTCAAGTTGCTACGAGGAGGATGACCAGCGTTGTAGAAACTCAACGGAGTTAAGAGCGTCGTGGGAGCATCGAGGGAGCAACGAATGAGCGCCGCGGGAATCACAAGGACTCGAAGGCTAGGATAAACAAGAAAACGCCGGAGAGTAGGAACAAGTTTAAAATGTTTCCCGAAGTAAGGGGGGGATGTGAGGAGTTGAATAACTCCCCTCAAATAGAAACAGCAGCAGATGGCCGGCCGCTTGCCAGATACGCGGCGAATTCGCGTAGTAACGGCGCGGCGAGGAGAGCGAGAGAGTTTGGAGACCAACGAAGGAGAGCGAGAGAGTTCGGAGACCAATGAAGGAGAGCGAAAGAGTTTGGAGACCAAGGATGGAGATCGAGAGAGAGTGGAGACTTCGCGGGCAAGGCAAGAGTGCCGTGTGCAAAAGCGGGTAACGGGACTCCACCGGACTTTGGACTCTCCCGTGAACTTTGGACCGGGAGAGGAAGTGCCACATCTCGGCGGTGGAGCGGCACACAGGCGTGCCACAAGCATCACGGGAATCAGCGGGATGGCAGCAGTGGGCGGAGCATCGATTGGAAGCGATACGGGAACGACAAGTGGGTCATCCAGGAGGCACGGACTTTGGACCCAGAGTGGAGAGATCCAGCGGGCCGTGCGCAAAAGGGAAATAACGGTTCCCGGAGGCCCTATATAAGGCCGCAGAGCGCTGGCAGCTGGATCAGTCGATCACAAGGAGTCAAACCGTCAAGATCACTCAGATACCAAAGTGAACAATCAACGAGATAATCTACAAGGGAGCAGCAGCAAGTCGAGTCGCCAGAGAAGCAGCGCCGTGGGAGCCTACAAGGAGCGAGATTGCTACGTCGAGACGTTCGGGATTGGGATACCAGGAATCTCTGAATTGAGACGCAGGTAGCTGAGATCCAGAGGGCATCACACGGCTAGGTCAAGGCGGTCGATTAACCCTGTCCACAAAGTCTTGGCGTTAAGCCTGGAAAGAGTATAACAAGCCAGAAGGGAGAGCGGTCGATCGGTAAGGTCTCGAGTGGAATTCGACTTGCGAGGTCCCGGAGCGGTGTGCCCGAACCACGAGTATAACAAGCCAGAAGGGAGAGCGGTCGATCGGTACGGTCTCGAGTGGAATTATCCAGGAGAGCCCTACGGATTCGACTTGCGAGGTCCCGGAGCGGCCTGCCCGAACCCCGAGTACCAAAAGCCACACGGAAACGTCCCGGACAAAAAGCAAAAGGGTGAGGCTAGGGTGGAACGTTCGTTTACACTAGGCGTGGAAGCGAAGTAAGGCGCGAGGCAGCTTCCTGGCGTTCCGCCTTGACTGTCCGCGCGGGCTGAGCAGAAACCCAGTGGGACCATCCGGGACAGAGCAAGGGACAGGCGGCGGTGTGTCGAAAGGAGCGATCCTGGAGAGCGCAGCTTCTGTTCACCCTAGTCTGAGAACGGTGACGCTTCCCTAAGCCCGTACGGCCGATACCCCTCGCGATTCCGAGTCGTTACCAGCAGTCACCAAGTCACGAGTGAGAAGTGAACAGCGAGCGACCGTCTTCAGGGAGCTGCGAGGATCTTCAGGGAGCGGCGAGGATCTTCAGGGAGCTGCGAGTATCTTCAGGGAGCTACAGGACTGGAGCACCGAGTCGTCAAGGCGAGAGGTCGTCGAGTCAATCAGGACCCTCGGAAGCACCGAAGGTCACAAGCAACGAGTAAAGGCCAACCAAGCGACTAAGACACTTGTAATAATATACCCGCAATAAAACCCAATACGAACCCGTGAATTCTGTGCTTTCTCACTGAGCTACTGGGCGGTCACGTTAATATAAATTTGGTGGGACGAACACACAATATACTGAGCTAGCCGCACGAATCTCGTAGCGAGCAGACCATAAAAATCAGTTCGTTACAGTATTTTTTTGAATTGGCCTGTTTTGAGTAAGTGACTTATATGATTTGTCAAAGTCAACTTTTATGTTATTTAGCTGCCTATATAATTCATTCCATTCCATTATATTGTGGAGATGAATTATTTTTTGAAGACCATCATCACTATTGTTCTACCTAGTATTGGGTGTTCGTCTACTACTGATCTAACCTGTACCCCTGGGATGGTTGATAGGACAATTGCCTTTTGGGTGCTTGTGCACTGAACTAGTGGAGAGGCATCTAAATTAAATGTTTCAATATATAAGTTTTCTAGCTCGTAAATGCTTACTGAAGTTGGTGCAACTAATTGCAGAATTCTTTCTTTAAAATAGATGTCCCTATCATATGTGTTTGCAATTGCTTTTAGAGTAGCCATTTTTAATTAATTTATTTTTAATTAATTTATTTGTATTTTATTCCATTTTCTTTAATTTTTTTAAAATTTCAATACAGCAATATTTGTATATTAATGTTGTTTGTGCCAAAATGTTTAAATTTTGTCCAGATCATTTGCCTGGCTCATATATTTTTTCTTAAGACATTTATTGTGCAATTTATAAAGTTTATAGAAACAGTTTGCGCACATTATTACAACAATTATTATTAGCAATGTATGAAATAATTCTAAGTCTATGGGGTTTGAGTCTACCTTATTAATAACATTTGCAGTGGAATCCACTGTTTTTGTATCTATTAAACCCATCTTTGGGGTTGGTATTCTTAATATATATCTTGGTCTGTCAAATTCTTTAGATTTCTGAATCAATTCGTAAATGTTGTTAATGTTATTCATAAACAACTAGTTTAATATTATTAATTTTGATTTAACTTTTTTGTTTTTGACCAATTATTATTATATTTTACATATAATTTCCTGCCTATTTTGTGTATGGTTTTCAGGCCATACTCTAATCGGGCAACTTTTATGTCGCTCAATTTTTACAATTGTTTTAATAAAATAAATGAATAAATATGCATCGCAGTGCAATTAAAAAAATTTTTGCAACGCAGTGCAAAGATAAAAAAAATTATGCGCTCTTGGTAGCGCTGTCGGTTCACACTTCCTTGGTACCGGTGCTGGCTGCACAGGTGTACTTCACGGTGGGGCACCGGTGCTGGCTACACAGGTGTACTCGCAGAACGGGGAGCACAGTGGTCCCTCGCAGTCATCTGGGCACGTCTTCTTCAGCTTTGGGATGGCAACTTTTCTGGAGGAGGCAATGTGTTTTTATTTTTGGAAATATTTTGGATTACAGGGTAGGTGGATGTGGCTGTGGTCTGATTCTTACGTTCTGATAGCAAATTTTTTAGGTATTCAACTTCGGCATGTATTTTTACCGAGTCTTTCCACTTCATTGCTTTGCCGCTGTTAAGCAGCTTCAGTAGATGAGCCTTTCTGGCTTCCAATCTTTTGACCACGCCACTTCTTTTGGCACACATCACACTCTACTCACTGCGTTTCTTCTCTTGTTCTTGTAAGCTGTTGTTGTTGCCGTTTTTGCTGTTGTTACTGTTGTTGCCTTTGTTGTTGCTGTTGTTGCTGTTGTTGCCTTATTTTTCGAAGTCCAGATCCATGTCCAAATCCTTTAGGACCAAAGTCACGGTCGTCATGTTGTGAGAAACTCCTTGTGTTGGTAGTTTTATTATTCCGTATCCATTTAGTGAGAACACATCTTTTGGTAGTTTTTTTAAGATTCTTTATTTATTTAGTTTTTGTATCCAGGAGCAGCGTTAATGCCGTTTCCAACGTCAAGTTGTCTCTGATTTTACAATTTGCCTTAGGATCTAAGTAAGCCTAATTCTCGTAGCTGCGCTGCTTACAGTAGGGCGGCAGAGAGACGGCTATGTATATCTTATGTATATAAAGTGTATTTAATTATGCTCTCTTTGGCTGGAGCGCGAGGGTAAATGTATGTACTTGAGTGTGCAACAGAATGCTGACACTTGCACTTTCTGTGAGCGCGCCGATTGACTCATGTTTCGGTCACTTAGGTTTTTGACCGAGCCTTTTGTTTATATAAACACTGCAACAAAGTGTTACAGTGTGTTTGTTTCAAGTACTCTTGGTACAGTAGATATTCGATATAAGTGCATACTACAACATACTTTCCAACGAATCTAGTATACCCTTTTACTCTACAAGTAACGGGTATAAAAATACAAAAAATGATATTCCCAATAGTATAAGATAATATGTCAAAAAACACCGAAGCTATAATTTGTTTCATATTATTTTCCCACCAATTTTCCGATTGTTCCTATGGCAGCTATATGATATAGTAGTCCGGTTTTGATAAAATTTAACTCAAAACTAATCAAAAAATGTTCCGATTTTGATAAAAACTAATTAAAAAATGTTTATCCCAAGCTTAGGAGGTTATATGTTAAAAAACACCAGAGATAAAATTAAAAAAAAAATTTTTTTCCGATTATTCCTATGGGAGTCATAAGATATAATTGCACGATCCGGCTGGTTCCGACTTATATACTACCTGCAAAAAATATACGACTTTTGGGAAAGTTTCAGCCCGATAGCTTTAAGACTGAGAGACCAGTTTGCGTAGAAACGGACGGACAGACGGAAAATCTTCCTACACCAATAAGAAATTACCCGCCGAGAGCAACTGCGAGCAACGAAACCTTAAATATCACATTAGAGAGGCTGATAAGCGTATTAATAAAGTGACCCGTGTAATGCTTGTATCTGTAGATATATCTGAGTCAGTGAGTCATCATCATAGAGACATCTAGGAGTCGATGTGGGAACTAGGGAGTGGGGATAAAGAAAGTCGGAGCAGAGTAACAGGGTGAAATGTCAACCTCATTATGGGGAATTGACCCTCCTCTCCGAGGTCTCAACAAGGATTTGCGACAAACTCGGGCGTCTATAGCGGTCATTCCCTTTCTACATCTCCTAAGAAGCAGTTGTGCGTGACTTCAAGTTTTTCTAAAGCTTATAAAGTCTAAGGTTCAGATCCGTTGGAGCCGCTCGTATCGCCGGCGAAAATCTCGAGGAGATCTGGAATCCTTTATTTTTTGGCCGAAATCATTTTTCCTTCTAGGCTTGGCGCTTATGTGAGATACTGATTCGCCGTTAGGATAGCCCTGGCAGCATGAACTGTGGAGGTCAAGTCCGTGGGACCTCTGGAGCCAGATATTTTGTTAGGGTCTTAACTTTCGATATAAAGTCCAATTGTGTTGGACTTGAGTTCCACTTAAGAGGCCAACCAAAGTGAAATCAGAAAAAATATATAATAAAAGTATAAGTTTATGGTTGTCACTGCCCAAAAGAACAGAAGAGATTGTAATTTTTAATTTCCCCATTAAAAATAAGAATTTTAAGCTCCGAGATCATCCCAGAAAGGGCTTTTGACGATGGATCCGCATAGCAAGGGTGAGTGAAAATTCTCCTTGTATGATTTATTTATAATAATTTTGAATATGCAAATTAAGTTTCTCACTTGTGAATTAATGAAAAAAATAAATTTTTTATTTGTTAATCACTTATTCACTATTACCATTTTTTTAATAAGTCGAACTTATTTTATTCACTGCTCGTTTACTTTTTCTCGATTTGTTCTACTGCTCGATTCGGATCTCAAAAACGGAATGCCAGCTCTCTAGTTCAATGATCAATAATCAAACCTCGGCTTAAGGGATTTTATCCCCAAAAATTGATAAAGAGAATGACTCAAGAGAGTCGGAAAATAGGATGATGCAATTTGCCAATTAAATTTAAAGTCCAATCTTGGCCGGAAATTGGTGTTTACATTAGCGGAGTTTAGGGACCGCTTTGGGGATCTTTTTGTTTACAATAGCGGACTCGGGGCTCGCTTTGGGGATCTTTTGTTTACGTGAGCGGACTCAGGGCTCGCTTGGGACTCCGATGTTTACAATATCGGTTTGAATTTTTACAGCATCCGTTTGATTCGGGCTGCGTGAAATTGATCTGGGTGGGAATGATTTGGAGGCCGGGTTGACAGAAATAGCTGACCACGGACTTATCTCGGGTCTGTCAGAGTTATTTGGAAATTAGCTCTCGACTCTAAGTTGTTTTTAAATTAGGTAAGAGCCCCTAAATAATGTATCATATAACTCCCCCCATTCTAAATTGAATCGTCCCGATTCATTGGAACTGATAGGTATATTGAATTTAATTGATTGGTTAATTCGACAATGATATTTTCTTCTAGGGTATTTTCAATGTCGGGGATATTATTTATTTCATTATCGGAAATATTGCTTTCTGGTTCAATTTCTATATGAATTTGCCATGGTTTGAATATTAAAAATTATCTGAATTTGATTATAACCATAATAATAAATATGATTAATATTAACGTAACTGGTATTTGAGTTTGTTTAATTTGAATAAATGGATTTAGTATGTTAATATAATCATATGAGAGTTCCGAATCATTAGATATAATATATTCGGATACTAAAAAATCTGTATATTTTCGAGCTGTGATGTATTCCAATATCTTATTGTCTAAATTGGTGTAGGAAATATTATTAGTTTTAGTTGTGCCATTAAAAGTTATTAAATATGACCCATTTAAATGAGTGTCATTAACAGTATTTTCTTCTTTCTTCAAAAATGGCTCCATCTAGGATTACTCGTTACTCGTAGAGTAAAAGGGTATACTAGATTCGTCGGAAAGTTTGTAACTGGCAAAAGGAAGCGTTTCCGAGCCCATAAACTATATATATTCTTGATCAGGATCACTAGCCGAGTCGATCTAGCCATGTCCGTCTGTCCGTCTGTCCGTATGAACGCTAGATCTCGGAAACTATACAAGCTACAATACTGGGATTAGGAATGCAGATTCCTGAGATTCCTGCGTAGCGCAAGTTTGTTTCAGCAGAGTGCCACGCCCAAAACTGTGGCTCCTACAGTTTTGATGCTAGAATAAAAATTTTAACTGAAATGTATTGTTCTCATCAATATCTATCGATTGACCCAAAAAAAAAGTTTGCCACGCCCACTTTAACGCCCACAAACCGCCCACAAACTTCAAAAAATCGTAAGTATGAATGTGGATATCTCGGAAACTATCAAAGATAGAGAATCGGGATCTCAGATTTAGATTCCGTAGCTTTGTACGCAGCGCAATTTTGTAACGCAAATATGCCACGCCCACTAAAACGCCCACAAACCGCCCAAACCTGTGGCGCTCACAATTTTTATGCTAGAGAAAAAATTTTAACTGAAATGTATTGGTCTCGTCAATACCTATCGATTGATTTAAACAAATTTGCCATGCCCACTCTAACGCCCATAACGCTAAAATCTGTCTACCGCCGGTAGGTGGCGCATTTAAATCTCGCTTTGCTGCTTGCATATCTCCATTTCCCTTTGGTCCCTTAAGCTGAGTAACGGGTATCTGATAGTCGAGGTACTCGACTAAAGCGTTCTTCCTTGTTTTTTCTCGGATTTTGTTACAAAAAGATTTTTCTCCATTTAGTAATCTGGTGAAAAAAGAACCTTCTGGGTTAAGTGTGCAATAATTATTAAATATTTCTGTCTTAAAATCTACATTACATAGTACTTATTTCTACATTTTACGACGTGACTAACAATTAATAATTTTCCATCATTATGTGAAATGGAGCGACGAGCGGTAGTTATAAAGTATTTTATGTAAGTTATAATAAGATCTTGATGCAAAGCGATTTTAAATTCTGATATATCTAAAAGGTCTGTTATAATTACAGGTCTATCTTCGTGCTTATACATTTCTTGTATATCATCATTGTTTACAATTTTAGTATTAAATACATCAATTTCATTAAATTCATAAGATCGTAAGTAAGCAAGCGCAGACGATATTTTCTAAGTGGAATTTCTTGATCTTTAAAGGCTGTTTTGAATTGTTCAGATAAAGATTTTATCTCTTTAAATATTTTAGAATTAATAACGAATTGATCGTTATTATTTTTTATTAAATCATCGATTTTATTTTTGGATTTCGGATTTGGTTGTAGCTACCAGCAATAATAGGTACATTACTGAAATCATTATCTGTATTTGAAACCAATTATTTAATATTATCTTTATGAATCGTACGGTTTCTGTTATTTATAATAACTGTATTGGGGAGATTTTCCTTAACTACTTGTTTTTTTATATCTAGAATTAAGCTTGTTTCTTTCCTCGTGTTTCTTTTCGTAAATTACCTCTCCTACGTGATAATTATTATTTTGTCTATCTTTATTGTGAAAATGCAACATTTTCTCTTGAGCTTGTTGCAACAATTTAGGAATATCATCGTGTTTGATTTTATTATATAATGTATCAAAAGGTCGATGGTTGGTTATTGAGTGAATTGTTAAATTGTATTTTTGTGCTGCTCTAATTATAATTTCGGAATAATCAATTAAATTAAGCTCATCTTTAATGCAGCGAGCAATTTCTGTTAGGGTAGAGTGTGCCCTTTCTATTTGTCCGTTGGACGTACTATGTCGAAGATCTGCAAAGAATAAAGATATCCCATTTCTTTGTGCAAAAGATTTAAATTGGGATGAAGAAAAACTTGGTTCGTTATATGTCATCAAAGATTTGGCTAATGGAAATTGTTGTAAAATTTCTGAAACTTTATTTTCTATATTTAGTTTATTAGGGACTTATTTTACGACTAAGTATTTCGATTACGAATCTATACAGGTAATGAATATAAGATTTTGGGCTTAATATATGTAAAGATGCAAATTTTCACCTTCTCTTTCTGGAATAGGTGCTTGACCGATAGGAATCTGTACTGGGTGTCTGTTGTATTTGTTTTGATTGCAGATTGTGCAATTCTTTATAAACTCCTTAAGCTTTTTGTATAAATTAGGCCAATAATAAAGTCTAGTTATTTGTTTATAATTTTCATCTAGTCCTCTATGAGCTCTACAATGAGTTTCTGTGATAATAAGAGATCTGTCTTCAGCGTTCTCGACATCCTGGACAAATGTCTTAGTGTATAAAAATGTATTTATAAAATTGTCCTTAAGTGGTTTTTGAATTCTGTAAAAATCTTCTAGAGTACAGTGAACTCCTATTGTTATATTGGGTGGAATATATTCCCTTAAGATTGATACTACATTTTCTGTATTTCCGAATACATTAATCGACTTTTGTATTGTATACCTCCCCGTTGCTATTAGCAATTGTTGCTTAAACTGGTTTAAGGGTTTTCGGGTTTCTTGTATAACATTCTCAAAACTACTCTCTGCTGAATGCTGAGTATTTTGACCTGAGACCGATTCATTACTTTCCGTTATTTTTTAGTTTGGATCCGTTATAAAGCGTCCGCAACAACATTTGTTGCTCCTGGCATACCATCTTTTCATCTCGATATTTGGATTTTTTTGAGAAATGGAAAATGAAAGAGGCTGGTGATCGGTATAGATCTCGATGTTGTTAACCCCATATAAGTCATTGCGAAGATTCTTAAAAGCCCATACAATAGCTAAAAGTTTCTTTTTATTTGTTGCGTATAATTGTTCGGTTTTGGTCAGAGTTTTTGAAATAAATGTAATTGAACAGGGAGAAGGAAGCGTTTCCGACCCCATAAAGTATATATATTCTTGATCAGGATCACTAGCCGAGTCGATCTAGCCATGTCCGTCTGTCCGTATGAACGCTGAGATCTCGGAAACTATAAAAGCTACAATACTGAGAACTTTGTTTCAGCAGAGTGCCACGCCCACTCTAACTTCCGCAAACCACCCAAAACTGTGGCTCCTACAGTTTTGATGCTAGAATAAAAATTTTAACTGAAATGTATTGTTCTCATCAATATCTATCGATTGACCCAAAAAAAAAGTTTGCCACGCCCACTTTAACGCCCACAAACCGCCCACAAACTTCAAAAAATCGTAAGTATGAATGTGGATATCTCGGAAACTATCAAAGATAGAGAATCGGGATCTCAGATTTAGATTCCGTAGCTTTGTACGCAGCGCAATTTTGTAACGCGAATATGCCACGCCCACTAAAACGCCCACAAACCGCCCAAACCTGTGGCGCTCACAATTTTTATGCTAGAGAAAAAATTTTAACTGAAATGTATTGGTCTCGTCAATACCTATCGATTGATTTAAACAAATTTGCCATGCCCACTCTAACGCCCATAACGCTAAAATCTGTCTACCGCCGGTAGGTGGCGCATTTAAATCTCGCTTTGCTGCTTGCATATCTCCATTTCCCTTTGGTCCCTTAAGCTGAGTAACGGGTATCTGATAGTCGAGGTACTCGACTAAAGCGTTCTTCCTTGTTTTTTTCTCGGATTTTGTTACAAAAAGATTTTTCTCCATTTAGTAATCTGGTGAAAAAAGAACCTTCTGGGTTAAGTGTGCAATAATTATTAAATATTTCTGTCTTAAAATCTACATTACATAGTACTTATTTCTACATTTTACGACGTGACTATCAATTAATAATTTTCCATCATTATGTGAAATGGAGCGACGAGCGGTAATTATAAAGTATTTTATGTAAATTATAATAAGATCTTGATGCAAAGCGATTTTAAATTCTGATATATCTAAAAGGTCTGTTATAATTACAGGTCTATCTTCGTGCTTATAAATTTCTTGTATATCATCATTGTTTACAATTTTAGTATTAAATACATCAATTTTGGCGAGTGTTATTGTGTCCATTAAATTCATAAGATCGTAAGTAAGCAAGCGCAGACGATATTTTCTAAGTGGAATTTCTTGATCTTTAAAGGCTGTTTTGAATTGTTCAGATAAAGATTTTATCTCTTTAAATATTTTAGAATTAATAACGAATTGATCGTTATTATTTTTTATTAAATCATCGATTTTATTTTTGGATTTCGGATTTGGTTGTAGCTACCAGCAATAATAGGTACATTACTGAAATCATTATCTGTAATTTGAAACAAATTATTTAATATTATCTTTATGAATCGTACGGTTTCTGTTATTTATAATAACTGTATTGGGGAGATTTTCCTTAACTATTTGTTTTTTATATCTAGAATTAAGCTTGTTTCTTTCCTCGTGTTTCTTTTCGTAAATTACCTCTCCTACGTGATAATTATTATTTTGTCTATCTTTATTGTGAAAATGCAACATTTTCTCTTGAGCTTGTTGCAACAATTTAGGAATATCATCGTGTTTGATTTTATTAAATAATGTATCAAAAGGTCGATGGTTGGTTATTGAGTGAATTGTTAAATTGTATTTTTGTGCTGCTCTAAATATAATTTCGGAATAATCAATTAAATTGAGCTCATCTTTAATGCAGCGAGCAATTTCTGTTAGGGTAGAGTGTGCCCTTTCTATTTGTCCGTTGGACGTACTATGTCGAAGATCTGCAAAGAATAAAGATATCCCATTTCTTTGTGCAAAAGATTTAAATTGGGATGAAGAAAAACTTGGTTCGTTATCTATCATCAAAGATTTGGCTAATGGAAATTGTTGTAAAATTTCTGAAACTATTTTCTATATTTAGTTTATTAGGGATTTATTTTACGACTAAGTATTTCGATTACGAATCTATACAGGTAATGAATATAAGATTTTGGGCTTAATATATGTAAAGATGCAAATTTTTACCTTCTCTTACTGGAATAGGTGCTTGACCGATAGGAATCTGTACTGGGTGTCTGTTGTATTTGTTTTGATTGCAGATTGTGCAATTCTTTATAAACTCCTTAAGCTTTTTGTATAAATTAGGCCAATAATAAAGTCTAGTTATTTGTTTATAATTTTCATCAAGTCCTCTATGAGCTCTACAATGAGTTTCTGTGATAATAAGAGATCTGTCTTCAGCGTTCTCGACATCCTGGACAAATGTCTTAGTGTATAAAAATGTATTTATAATATTGTCCTTAGGTGGTTTTTGAATTCTGTAAAAATCTTCTAGAGTACAGTGAACTCCTATTGTTGTATTGGGTGGAATATATTCCCTTAAGATTGATACTACATTTTCTGTATTTCCGAATACATTAATCGACTTATGTATTGTATACCTCCCCGTTGCTATTAGCAATTGTTGCTTAAACTGGTTTAAGGGTTTTCGGGTTTCTTGTATAACATTCTCAAAACTACTCTCTGCTGAATGCTGAGTATTTTGACCTGAGACCGATTCATTACTTTCCTTTAGTTTTTAGTTTGGATCCGTTATAAAGCGTCCGCAACAACATTTGTTGCTCCTGGCATACCATCTTTTCATCTCGGTATTTGGATTTTTTTGGGAAATGGAAAATGAAAGAGGCTGGTGATCGGTATAGATCTCGATGTTGTTAACCCCATATAAGTCATTGCAAAGATTTTTAAAAGCCCATACAATGGCTAAAAGTTTCTTTTTATTTATGCGTATAATTGTTCGGTTTTGGTCAGAGTTTTTGAAATAAATGTAATTGAACAGGGAGAAGGAAGCGTTTCCGACCCCATAAAGTATATATATTCTTGATCAGGATCACTAGCCGAGTCGATCTAGCCATGTCCGTCTGTCCGTATGAACGCTGAGATCTCGGAAACTATAAAAGCTACAATACTGAGAACTTTGTTTCAGCAGAGTGCCACGCCCACTTTATCGCCCACAAACCGCCCACAAACTTCAAAAAATCGTAAGTATGAACGTGGATTTAGATTCCGTAGCCTTGTACGCAGCGCAAGTTTGTCACGCGAATATGCCACGCCCACTCTAACGCCCACAAACCGCCCAAACCTGTGGCGCCCACAATTTTTATGCTGGATAAAAAATTTTAACTGAATTGTATTGGTCTCGTCAATACCTATCGATTGATCTAATAAATTTGCCATGCCCAAATCTGTCTACCGTCGGTAGGTGGCGCATTGAAATCTTGCTTTGATGCTTGCATATCTCCATTTCCCTTTGGTCCCTTAAGCTGAGTCGAGGTAATCGACTACAGCGTTCTCCCTTGTTTATTATAGTCCGGTTGTACTAGTTCTAATTTTGCAATTAAATTTTCTTTGAGCTCGTTAAAAGCTCTTACAGCTAAATCATCAAACTGTATTAAAGTTTTACGTGATGCTTTTTTAGATACTTTGCCGTATTGGCCTTCTTAATATTTTGTTAAAGGTTTAGCTATCTTTGCGTAATTTTGCACAAATTTTCTGTAATACCCTGAAAGGCCTAGGAAGCTTCTAAGCTCTCGAATATTTTTAGGGATCGGATATTTTATAATTGTACAAATTTTTTCGGGATCGGTTTTGATCACATTGTGAGAAACAACGTTGCCGAGGAAATTTGTTTCTAATTTAAAGAACTTTGATTTTTCAATCGAAATTTTCATGTTTGCGTTCAGCAAAATTTTAATAATGACAATTAAATCTTTGTAAAGTTGTTCAATTGTTTTTATATAATGATATCATATAATATAATTATGCTATCCATATAAACATGACATGTTTTACCCACTTGTTCTCTTTATATATCATCCATCGCTCGTTGGAATAATCTTGGAGCGTTGGTCAAACCGAAAGGCATTCTTAGGAATTCGTATTTCCCATTGTTTATCGAAAAGGTTTTCGGAATATCTGGTTCATTCATGAGAATCTGATGAAGTCCAGATTCCAAGTCAATTGTGGAAAAGTATTTGGCTTTTTCAAGATTTGACAAAATCACTGAAGGGTCCTGCATTGGATATCTATCAGGTATAGTATTTTCATTAAGTTTTTTATAATCAATTACGAGTCTGAGTTTTGGAGTTCCGTCTTCATTGAAACCCTTTTTTTGGCACCACTAGTACAGGGAAATTATAAGGACTTCTATTTAGCCTTATAATGTCTTCTTTTAGCATTCGACTTATTTCAGAACTTACAAAATCTGAAGCTGATAGAGCATAAGGGTATTGTTTGCTGTTAATGGCCCTATCATTTACGGTGTTTATTTCACCGCGTATATCTGTCCTTAAAGGAATCTCCATATTTATTTTAGAATGCTGTTCATTGATAATATTTAATATTTCATTCTCTAGATCTTTTCTTTGATCTGCAGATGATATTTTTATGTTGTTTATTTTTTGATTGTCGGATAATTCAACGACGGCGTGTTCAGAGTTTTTCAATTCCAAACTTTTATTTTTGTCGGATTTTTCAACGACGGCGCGTTCATGATTTGTATATCCCAAACTAAATTCGCTACTATAGCTGTATCAATTACAGCTCCTATTTTTTTTAATAGGTTATAGCCGACCAGTAAATTTGAGTCTAGCCCATCTATTTCATAAAAAGTATATCGCGTATCAAAAATAGTTATCATATGATAATATTTAATTACTGAATATCACTGAATTCACTGTGGATACTCTTTTGTATATTGGAAGCTCGTTCTTATTTTTATAAATTCCTGTTCTAATATAACACGAGGTTGCCCCAGGGTCAATTAATATTTTTAATTTGTTGTTTATTTTCGGGTCATTTCTAATTGAGTTGGGTAAGCCTACTCCTGACTTTTGTCTAAAAAATGGTTCTCCTCAATGTTACTTAGTCTCATCGTCTTGTTAGCCGGTTGGTTAACAGTTCCAGTTGGTACCCTTTTATTTTGGGCTTGGCCTTGCTGAGTGTTCTGGGTCTCAATTTTTTTAGTTTGATCCCACTTGTTCTGGCTATAATTATTATTTTGATATTTATTATAGCTTTGATTATAGCCGTTGTTAGCCCTATTCTAAACCTGGATAGACTCGTCTTCCTCCATTGGTTCTGGCTTATTTTGTTGTTGCCTATAGGTGTTCCACTGATTTTGTTGGTTATTATTAAGTCTACCCTGGTTCCAAGAGTTATTTTTATTCTGATTATAATAACCATAAGTATTTTTGTTCTGATTGTTGTCATGATTAAACCTTAAATAATTATTGTTTCGCTGGTTACTGTAATTATTGTTTTGTTGTCTTGTCTTGTGGTTGAAATGTGTTTGTCCATTTCCACTAGAGTTTGGGCTCTCATATTGTTGCATTCCAATTCCTGAACTATGACCATTGCATTTGGTAGGTCAGGTGTATTTATTGAGAAAATAGTATCTGAGATTTGGCCGTTGAGGCCGGTAATGAAAACTCTAAGAGCTGCCTTCCTATGTTTCTCATTCATTTCCGCTGTTATTGGTTTGTTTCTACCGTAGGTCATAATAGTTTTATTAATTAGTAGAGTTAATTTTCTATTAACTGTACCATAATAATCCATTATGGATAATTTTCCCTGACTCAATACACTTAATTCCTGTTCAATAATATGAATTGGTCGTTTGTCGCTAAAGACAAAGTCAAGTCTGGCCATTATGACATCGAAATTTAATACCGTACCGTTATGGGTTAAGGCCGATGCCGTGCCATTCCTGTTATTTTGTTTCGTAATATAGATAAGGCAGAATAAAATCTTTCACTCCCTCTGGCATATTGCCCCATGGCTACATCAGCTGATTCTCTCCAGCTTACATATTTATCTTCTTCACCTTTATATTCCCTAACAGATTTGATGATCTCATAAGATGTGTCGCACTTAATATGGATCTACAATCCCTATCTGATAATCCTCAACCGTTTTAATTTTGTGAGAAAGCTGCGATCTTAAGTTTATAATCTCCTCCTTTAATGGATTTAATTCAAAATTTACAATTTGTTTAATTAAATCTCCTACATTTATCATTGTATTGTTTGTGATCGCCTGATGGTTTGTATGTTCTTGAGGCGGATTCATGTGGAGTCTTTTACTTGCTCCAGTCTGGCTTGTTGAATGTTCTGACATTTTGAGAATTTTTTTGAAATCAGAAATTAATTCTTCCACTTTGTATATTTATATTTCTTTTCTTACAAATTTCTTATATAATAATAATAATAATAATAAAAAAAAGATAGTATCGCTCACGAATATTTCTCCTTATTTTTATTCTCGTTGTTTTCTGAGCCTGTTGGGGTCGTCCTTTTCTTGGATGGTGATCCTGCTTGGGGTCGTCCTTCCTTTTTTTGTTTTTAGATTTTATCTTGGGGTCTTCCTTCTTTTATCGGTTTTTAAATTGTGGTCTTCCTTCTTTTCCAATGTTTATATTTGGCGAGGGATTGCCCTTCAGCCTTTTTTTTTTTGAATGTCTTTTTGTTGATGATTTCGAAGATTTTTTGTTCATTTGTAAACATTTGTTTAATTAAATTGTTTTTCACAATGCACACTGGGCCAGAAAGTTAATTTTTTGGCCAAAAATCTGTAATTTCTTTCCTGGGATAGTTAGAAGGATGCAGTTTTTTGCGTTTTCCTCCTAAAAGATTGAACTTTTCAACGAACTAAAAAAAAAATTTATTGGAATTTTATATGCCGAAATCGGAAAATTTTACGTACTTTTCGGTTTTTTATTTTTAAGAAAATAACTAGAAGACCCACTGAATCTATTTTCATACACGATTAAGTGTGAGAGAAAACAAATTAAAAAAAATTAAATCCACTATAAAATATTATGTTTGAGATTTATGAACCGTTAAAAATTGCTACTTTCGGAGACTCCCACTTCAAAGTTTATTTAATAATCGACCTAACAAAATGTTCTATTTTTTTCATCTTGTTATCTCTTTAGATTCTTATAGTCAAATTATTAGAAAAAAAATTGTTTGTAAAATATTGTTTTTTAATTTGTTTAATGTTAATTTGACATATTCTGAAGTCATCACAAAAGTATGCTTCATTTATTTATTTATTTATTTATTAAAGTTCATAGTAAAGTTTACAAAACTAATACTTACATAGGGGGTAGTGCTAGCTACGAGGCCTTCGACTACGTATTTATGTAAGCTACATTTATATTTTTATAATATATTTTAGTTCTCATCCGAAGGAAGTCCAAGAAATGCAGCATACCTTTATGCATACTTAAGTCCTCCCTTCAGAATGACAGAAATTGTGAACATTTTTTAGAGACGAGTCAAAAAAAGTTAATATTTCTCTTTTCGAAATATCGATATTTCATTCGACTGTTTGAAAATGAATGAAAAAAGTATATTTTAGATGTTAGGCAAACTCAAATCAAATATTGGCGCGCAAAACGTACATTAAAACCTGAAGGAAAAAAAACGGCATACCTTTGGGCATTCTAAGTAAAGCTCATCAAAATGGTTCGACTTCAAAGTAAGCCTTCAATTAAAACTAAAATTACTGAAAACTAAGGCGAAACCGCATCGAGCCGGCGATGAGCGATATTAGTAAATTATTCAAAGAATTTATTTTTAATGTAATGACTCCATTTGGGGATGGCACTCAAAAGCACTCGAAAAGCAAAGTACTCATTTGCTAAAAAAAAGCAGTTAAAATCAACGAAAAAGTTTCTTTTAGGAAACAAGTAAGGCATACAAGCTTTTTAATATTTTTTACTTGTTGAAAATAATGACTTCTAAAAGATTTGTTAAGAAGTCGATCAGCTACATCAGCATCTTTGACTTCTAGATTTTTTTTCATTTCTACACCCAAAAAAAATCTTCGAGTGTCAATTTGATAAGTGTGGGTGAAAATGACACTACACCTATTATCAATTTTTTGGGATCAATTTGATCCTAAATGAGTGTCAAAAGTATACTACGTTGTATGAAAAATATTTTTTGATCCTAATTAGTGTCATTTTGACCAAATCCAGGGTCTCGTCGATACCAAAATTGGATTTCTATTTTCGAAATTCGAACTAAGCCTATCGTGCAAGCAAGCGTAGTTATCGATAAATCATTGTGAGCTCGACATTGTGTAAAAGACGACGAATATTTCGGTGCACGGTTCTAGTGCTTATTGAATCAGGTAAGTACATTCCTAATAATATAATATATACACTAAATACATATTTTGAATGTGAGTGTGAGTGTGCAATTAAAAAAAAAGCATATGCAAAGTGCCCAAAAGAAACAAATAATTAGATCGATATTTACATATGCACATTACTTTATAAACAATACAGATTTAATAGGACTTTTAGGCTACTAATCTTATATGAATTAATGTAATAATGGTGTAATGGAATTCTCCGAAACAGCACATGGATTTACATTTGTGTGTATATTTAGAACGGAGTTCCCAAAAACGCACAAGAATGTAGATTGCGGTTACATACATACATATTTACGCAGGATTGTGTATCTATTCGTTACTGCGATCGCTTGCAATTTTTGAATTACATTTGTTTTTTTTTTCATTTAAGTTCATTATGGAGGACAACGTTGCTATGCAGAAGCTGATCAAATTTGTTAAGGAAACCAATTTGGACGAAGGATGTCTTACAAAATTAACTGGTTTGTTTGCTGTTACACAATTAATTCAACAATATTTATTTAATTATATTTTTTAATATTATTTATTTTATTTAGAATTGAATAAAATCGATGTATTTACTGGCCCGCCTATCCACGTGCACCTGGTCGACGGCAGCAAATTTATTAGATTAAAAATATTATAAAATAAACATATAATCTCAAAAAAAAAAAAAAAATTTTTTTTTAAAAATGCAAAAGAAATTATAAGTCTTTTTTTGGGTGTGAAATCAACAATTTATTCGTTTCATATTGATACTAAAATCGTATCAAATTGACCCTAAAAATAGCCCTTTTATACCCCGAATGAGTATCAAATTACTGCGAAATATTGTCAATGTGACCACATATTCTTACTAAAAAATGCCAATGCGTAGTGTCCTTTTGACACCAAAAAGTGTCAAATTGATATTTTCGAAAATATCAAAATGACACCAAAGTAGTGTCAATTAGATGTGCTTCGTATCAGAGATTTTTTGACACTCAAAAGTATCACATTGACACCTTAATAATGGCATATTGATGACGATTTTTTTTTGAGTGTATCTATCTTTCTTTCTATCTGATGAAGTTTTTACTTTAAAAATACGGTAAGAGAAAACTACTTGCCCGAATTCTTTGAAATTTTGGCATAAATTAGTTTAATGTATTATAAAAAGGACTCCATACTCGGTCTGGTAATTTTCTTAAAAAAAAGGTAATTTTGGCCAAAAATCGGATCGGCTGGCCCAGTGTGCAATGGTTATTTGTTCCGATGAAATTTTTTTGTCACTTTTTGTTTTTTTTATTGTCCGAGCAGTGAATTTATGTTACGATCACTATTTTGTAACTTGAGATTTAAGGGGATTATTCCATTAATTATTTTCCACCTTATTTTTTGGTATCAATACAAACTTTTTATTTTTTTGCCGGTTGTATACAGTTTAAGGGGATTATCGCATTTATTAATTTTCACCTTATTTTTATCAACACAGGCTTTTTATATTCGTCAGTTGTATCGCGTTTTTGGACGCGCTAAATTCTTTTTTAACTTAAAACTTTTTTCCGTTTATTTTAAAGCTTTGTTTTTAGAATTTTTTAATCACACGGCCCCACGTTGGGAGCCAATTAAGTTTCTCACTTGTGAATTAATTAAACAAAATTATTTTTTTTTTTTAATCACTTATTCACTATTACAATTTTTTAAAAGCTCGAACTTATTTAATTTACTGCTCGTTTACTCTTTCTCGATTTGGTCTACTGCTCGATTCGGATCTCAAAAACGGACTGCCAGCTCTCTAGTTCAATGATCAATAATCAAACCCCACTTAAGAGATTTTATCCCCAAAAATTGATAAAGAGAATGACTCAAGTGAGTCGGAAAATAGGATGATGCAATTTGCCTATTAAATTTGAAGTCCAATCTTGGCCGGAAATTGGTGTTTACATTAGCGGAGTTTAGGGACCGCTTTGAGGATCTTTTTGTTTACGATAGCGGACTTGGGGCTCGCTTTGGGGATCTGTTGTTTACGTTTGCGGACTCAGGGCTCGCTTGGGACTCCGATGTTTACAATATCGGTTTGGATGTTTACAGCATCCGTTTGATTCGGGCTGCGTGAAATTGATCTGGGTGGGAATGATTTGGAGGCCTGGTTGGAGGCCTGGTTGACAGAAATAGCTGACCACGGATTTATCTCGGGTCTGTCAGAGTTATTTGGAAATTAGCTCTCGGCTCAAAGTTGTTTATAAATTGGGTAAGAGCCCCTTAATAATGTATCATATAACTTGCATACGTCTTCAAAGTATATGTTACAAAAGAGATAGTCCTATCGGAAAGTACAAGAAATTTCAATTATATATGTTTATTAAAAGGCTTTAAATCAAGGGAATGAATATAGAAAAGTAAAAGGTCAAGTGTAAGCTCGATCGAACCTCTTCGAGCTGCCATTTTAGTTCAAGTTCGTTTGCGTGTTCAACAGCTCATTTCCATTAACATCCATTTAATGTACTTAAACATTTTTGCTTGGCTCCGCTTTCAAATCCACTTCGTAAAAATACAAATAACACGCTCTAATTTAATAATTATGTATATTATTTCCAATTTTCTTACCTTCCAAAATAAGTTTTTAATACCCGTTACTCGTAGAGTAAAAGGGTATACTAGATTCGTCAGGCAGAAGGAAGCGTTTCCGACCCCATAAAGTATATATATTCTTGATCAGGATCACTAGCCGAGTCGATCTAGCCATGTCCGTCTGTCCGTCTGTCCGTATGAACGCTGAGATCTTGGAAACTATGAGAGCTAGGCTATTGAGATTTGGCGTGCAGATTCCTAAGCTTCTTACGCAGCGCAAGTTTGTTTCAGTAGAGTGCGACGCCCACTCTAACGCCCACAAACCGCCCAGAACTGTGGCACCTACAGTTTTGGTGCTAGAGTAAAAATTTAAACTGAAATGAATAGTTCTTATCAATACATATCGATTGACCCAAAAAAAAGTTTGCCACGCGCATTTCAATCTCGCTTTGCTGCTTGCATATCTCCATTTCCCTTTGGTCCCTTTAGCTGAGTAACGGGTATCTGATAGTCGAGGTACTCGACTATATCGTTCTTCCTTGTTTTCTTTTATTTCCCTTTAATTATACTTTATTTAATTGGAATGATTATTAGTTCCCATTGTGTTAAGTCAGATTTTAATCATTATCATATTTGAATAAATGATATAATAATGTTCTAAAAAGAACCCGTTTTGACCCAGGCTAACATGTCCCTTTGAGACCTCTGGATGATGGGGCTGCAATGGTCACCATGTGTTTTAGGGTTTTAACAGCCATTGGTAGGGATGGCAAATCAGGCCTCGAACATCTGAGGTCTGGGACATTATTATTATCGGATATTATCCGATGTAACTTACCTCTCTCTGGCTAAGATGCCTAGTGATCCTCATTCGAGCATGAGGGCGGGGCAAGAACACCACCCTAATTGCTGGCGAGCGAGAGACGGAAAATTTTTTAAATTGCGTCGGCACCCCTCCCAAATCCAATATCTCGCCAGAAATTTGATATTCGTAGCTTTTCCGACGGTCCAGAGTTAATCATTATTGTTATAAATGACCCCCAAAGTGAGGCCACGTTATGTGATGTAGCTCACAATCACAATAGCTCATTTCATGCAGATTTTCTTTCAAAGCTGATTTTACTTCAGGAAATATGAGTAAAACATTGCTTGATTTAGCCACGACTGTATATTGTTCTCAAACCACTTTCATACCTCGTTCAATGTTCGATCAGTCGAATAGGAAACGGAGAGACTGAATTAGTTCTAGTACCTATACCCTATATTTTCAACGAGGCAATAGATTTTGTTTTCCAAATCAGACGCTCAGGAACTGCAGGGATTGGAGTTTTTTAAAGCCATATTGACTCTCCACGGATGATGTGTAAAATCAAATATGTAAAAAATGTCTAACAAAAGAACAAAGTTTCCTCAAAAATCGCTTTGGAATTGCAAAAATAATTTAATTTTTTTTTTTTCTGACCACGACCAAGGGAAAATTAGGAAATCACGCAAAAACGTCTAATCGCAATCGCTGTCGGAAAGCCGCATTTATTGTTGTTGTGTTTGCACAAGAAACAGTTGTCAGACGACACACACTTGCATTCTCATTTAAGCTCTCAATCTTATTCTCTTTTCCTGTTTTTGTTGCATTCGGTTATCTTTTCTCAGGGTGACTAGTTATGCTTAGGGTCAATTCTCGTATGACATATTGGTCATTTCCGATTTTTCGTTGTTGTTCTTGTGTTGCTGGTCATATACCTTTGTGGGAGGTTTAATATCACAGTGACCTTTTATTTGTTCTATAAATTTTTTTTCGCTATCAGCGGTGCTTGCACATAACCTTCTTGTGTCAAGTCTACAGGGAGAGAGAAATCTCTGTTCGCGAACCCAAGGAAGAATCTTTTTTCCAGGTCCCCTGTGCCATTCAGCGCGAAGCTTGGGTAGCCTCAGTTGTTTGACACTCACCCATAGACGCTGGTACGAGGTTGGTACTTATTAGGTGGTGCCGACATTACTCCCCCCCAGTAATCAGCGCTGTTGATGTTCCGCAGACTCTTGACAAAGTCGGAATTGCAATCTTCGATCCGACTGGACTCAAAAAGATCATCAGGGAGGCGTATGGTGGTGCCATACAGCATTTGCGCAGGTGATGCACTCATATCAGTTTTGAATATTGTTTGCAGTCCAAGCAGGACTATGGGAATCCGGATGTACCAGTCTACGGTGTTCTGACATTTTAATGCTCCCTTGAGCGTGCGATGAAAGCGTTCAATGATGCCATTTGACTGGGGATGGTATGGAGTGGTTCTGCTCAATTCTACGCCTAGGATGCGCGATAGCTCTGTGAGCAGGCCAGACTCGAAATGACGCCCTTGGTCGGTCGTGATCCTCAGAGGCAGACCATAATGTGCGATCCACTCGTGCAGGAGTGCGCTTGCCACCTCATCAGTCGTGATTTCAGTCAATGAAACTACTGCTGGCCATGTGCTGAAACGGTCGATGACCGTCAGGCGATAGCGATAGCCATTTCACAGGGGTAGCGGGCCAATCAGGTCTATGTTAATATGCTGGAACCGGGCATCGGGCACATCAAAGCTGTTGAATTCTGCACTGTTGTTGCGATATATTATGCATCGCTGGCACTGGGTGCAGGAAAACGACCATGAGGCGATGTCCTTGTTAATACTGGGCCACACTTAGCGTTCTGCTTGCCAGAATGAGCCAAGCCATGCAGCACGTCAAATATCGTTCTTCTCAATACACGCTAATGCCGGAGTTTGGCAGTTAGAGTTTACGCAATCGCAAGGATGATTTACCAGTCTCAATGTCTCTCAACAGTTGGTTTAGCTCGACGTCCGCTTCTTGTAGGCGCGCACACTCGTTCATGTCGATCTGCTGAATTCCCACGTTGCGGGATAGGGCGTCTGCAACAGTGTTAGCGGCACCAAGGATATGCTCAATTTTGGTGCGGAATTCAGCGATAAATGACAACTGTTTCCCTTGTCGTGGCAATGCTTTCTCGGAATCCTTCCGAAACGTATACACTAGCGTTTTGTGATCGGTGTAGGCACTATCTACACCGTCACAGTCGCGTCCCTCGATTACGAACCGATTAAGCTTGACGGCCTGATAAATGGCTAACAGCTCCCGGTCGTACGTACTGTTTCCCTTTTGCGTATCCGTCATGCGCTTGGAGTAGAAGCTTAGCGGCTGCAGTTTTCCGCCGTTGAGCAGGTGGAGCGCTGCACCAACCGCATAATTGCTGGCGTCGACATGAAGGGCGAGTGGCGCATTGGCTATTGGGTGCACCAACCGTGTTGCGCTGGCCAAATTGGATTTTCAGCGCTCAAGTGTCTTAATTTTTTTTCTCTCTTAATTTTTCTTGTTGCCAGGAATAAGCTCTTGGAGAATACCTCGAGTGACGGCTGCTTGCGGCAGAAATCGACGGCAATAGTTAAGCGTGGCAATGAATCTACGCAATTTGCATATCCTGGTAGGCTTTGGAAACTCGTGGATTGCATTCACTCGTTCGATTTTTGGGGAAATGCCGTGTGCTGTGATAGAATGTCCCAGAAATGTTACATCAGTTTGCTTGCCGCAGACAATCAAAAACAATCTTGAGGTGCTGGCGGTGCTGATCTTCACTTGACGAAGCCACACAAAAGTCGTCGATATACACTGCCAAAATATTGAGATCGCCGAGGATGTTGTTCATGTGCCGCTGAAACGTTTGCTATGCATTCCGGAGCAAAATGTCATCACAATAAATTCGATGAGAGCGAACGGTGTGATGATTGCGGTCTTTTCTCGATCCTTCTGCACGAGTGGAATCTGAAGATAGGCGCTGACCAGATCGATGGTGGAGAAAACGTTCATGCCGGCGACGACCTGGTTGATGTCGTGGACGTGTGGGATCGGGTATCGGTCGGGAACAGTGATCGCGTTCAACCGACGATAGTCTCCACATGGGCGCTATTCGCCATTTTTCTTCTTCACCATACGTAATGGCGATGCGCAGCTGCTGCTGCTCAACATATTTCCACTTCCGTGCAAACTCATCTTTGGCGGTCGCTAGAGCCCCCGTGTTTAGGCGGCGAACCTTTGCAAATACTGGCTGGCCCTCCGTCGTTATGTAGAGTAGCACTCGGGTATTTTGCACGAGCTCCTCATCGAAAACGGGAGGCAGAGTCAGGTCTTTAAATTGTGAAATGATGTCATGGTACTCACATTCGGTGGCCACGGTCGAGATGACATGGCGGAGCTCACAGACTGTAGACAGTGCGGTGACTTCATCGATGATTTTGCGTCGCTTCATGTCGATGTTGAGTCCGTAGCGGGAAAGGAATTTAGCGCCAATAATAGTTTTGGACACGTTGGTCACGGTTCTCGTCCCGTACGTGCTAACTGGGTTTCCATTGGCGGCGTATAAGTGATGGGTTGAAGATGGTTTGAGGTGAGGGAATGCGTTGATGGGCAGAACAGATATATCGGTGTTTGAATTTCTGTCGAACATAAATAGTCAGCTGGGCTGAATCGCGTCCACTTCGCATGCTGCCTCGTGCGAAGTGGTTGTTAGTTTCCCGCAGGCCACTTGCAAGGCGATCTGCACCTGTGCGCCTTCTCGCCGAACTGATTATGGTAGAACCTGAAGCGATCGGTGGCGAGGGTGGAAACTGATGCTGTTCCGATCACGGCTACTGCGACCTTGAAACCTTCCAAGCTGGCCACCATCGTCCTCAACTCCGCCACTTGCTGCTCCAGAGATCCATGTTGTGTTGTCGTACCATGGGTTGACATTGTCCGTACTCCCAGGTCCGGTCGACCATTTCCGCTAAATTGTCGATATCGCTTTGTGTCATCGCCACTACGAGTCGCAAGCCCTCGGGCAACCGCTCCAACCACATGGCTTTCAGTGCTGCGGCGCAGCAATACAGACAGTTTGCTCTCCCCGAGCTCCAACGACCTGAACAATTGAGTTGAAGGACGGTGTTCAGCAATAATTTTCCTCTTTATCCCGTCAGCGGAGGTTTCCGGAAAATGTACATTATTGTCTCCAAGTATTCTGCTGGCAGTATGTTCACCGTTTGGTGAAACTTGGTGACGTCCAGCAGGGTGAAGAAAACGTCTGTGTGCCCCTTCAAGTGCGGAGGAGCCCTCAACGACACTGGGCTGATCTCAACTGATGTCTGCTCGATGCCATCCGGCATGGTTGCGTTCGATGGGAGCGGAGCGGACAAGTTCGGAGTAATCGCGACGGGTAGCTGGAGTGAAGTCGGTGAAAAATATTGAGGTTGGATTGCACCATGCGGTTGCAGTGGTAGTTGGGACGCCGACTGCTATGGGGTTAGGCGAGGCGCCTGCTGCGGCAGTTGAACGGGCGCATATTGTGGTGGCGCTTCTAGTATCTGCTGGGGTGACTCCTGCCTCTAACCGGCATCCTCATCATCGCTGTGACTAACCATGTTTTCTTTAGGTTATGTTCGTCAATGTGCTTACTCCTCAACCTGAGTCAATGAGTTCACCAGATCACTGTGATCTCTACACGATTTTCGCTCTAAAATCACGTCGGGGTCACCAATGTGGGAGGTTTAAAATCACAATGACCTTTTATTTGTTTTATAAAATTTACTCGCTATCAGCTGGGCTTGCAGTTTACCTTCTCGTGTCAAGTCTACGGGGAGAGAGAAATATCTGTCCGCGAACCCAAGGAAGAAGCTTATTTTCAAGTCCCCCGTGCCAATCACCGCGAAGCTTAGGTAGCCACAGCTGTTTGACATTCACCCATAGACGCTGGCACGGGGTTGGGACTTATTAGGTGGTCCCACAACTTTTTGTTTAAATACTAGGTATAAGCTTTATAGCTCGGTCGCCGATCAAACCAACGGTGCAGGATCGATTGGATTGTGGATTGTGGGACGTGTTTAGAACAGCTGATTCAACAGAGAAGTTATTCCTCTTCGTAGGTTATTTCCGTTTGAGTTTTTAAATATATATATTAGAAATACTTGGTTCAGGTTTTTGGTAGCGTCACAAGAGAAGATACAATTTTGTTTCTAATTTATTATTATTCTTCCCTAGATTTTTTTTATTAAGCAGTCATGCCAGATTCAGAGGGAAATGTAGCACAGAAGTGCACTATGTGTGATAGTAACCTAGACGGGGGAAAAAATTTTAAAACAAAATGTGGGCATGTATTCCATTACTCCTGAATCGTAAGTTATTACAAAAGCCATAAAACATGCCCCACTTGCAACATAGTTTGCTTCGAGAGACCCGTAACTCCATCTCAAAATACTAGAGGGCTTAAAGGCCAGGTTTAGAGATAAACGATCGAACCCCTAGTGGGTCGTCGGGGTCTGCAGCTTTAGAAGTGGCTTAAAAAGATTTGATCAAAAAACCAATTTTAGGCGCGGTAAAGACCATGCAATATGATTTGATGATAGAATTATTAAAAATATCTAGACTAATTGAAACCAATTCTGCGGCACATTTTTGATCCGGAAATAGCGCCTGGAAGGAGTTCTGGCCATCGAATTCCGCTAAGTTTTGGTCGCGAAACCCCTAGGAGCAACAACTCAGACCTGAGCCTGAGACCCGACAAACAGTTGGAAATTGCGATTTAGTGGAAATCCGGAAGGGCTCAGCGTCGACAATTTCATTTATCGAGTAGATCCTGAGCAGCAATACTAGCCTTCTGTTTGAAGGAAAAGCAAGAGAGTTTTATAGGAGGTACCACTAAAATCCTTTCCAAGATTGAGAAAAAAATGACGACGGATGGAAAGTTTCTTAGAAGACGTCAGAAAATCGTAAGGGTATCAGAAGCTAGTTCCATTCCGCAAGTAAGTCTTCGATTTGGTTGAGGAAATGAGGAAATTGGCGAAATGAACACCAAAGTAAATGCTGTGACTCTAATATGCTGGAATTGTCGCAAAGAAGGCCATCGATTCAAGCAATGTCGAATAACGCGAAAGATATTTTGTTTCGGATGTGGGGCTCCGCATAGCTATCAGCATACTTGTCAACACTGTCAAAAAAACGGAAAAGCGAACACTTTCATCAGTCGCCAGCAGTCAAGTGTTCCGAAGGACAAGTCGACAACGGGGGAGCTGAGTCAGTAGAGCCCTTCCAGGCGATTCAAAAATTGGCTGAATCGGACCCGAAGGAAACACTTTGGCCAAGTTTTAGGAATAAGGAGGTCGTAGAGGTAGATTCGAGAGATAGACTAGCAACTAGAAATACTACTAGGATAAGGTCTTATTGGAAAAATGTAAGAATAATAAATACCATTAGATTTAAAAACAATAATAACGTCCGTATCCCGAAGTTATGCTCCTAGATAGGGTAGTTGTGAGACTGTTAGATACTGGAGCTGCCATTAACGTAATTGGTGGCAGGTTGGCAGAGCAAGTGATACGAAACAGAGTTCCATTCCAAAGAGTTGCAACAGTGGCTACTACGGAAAATGGCCGGAAACAAGAAGTAGTAGCCTTAAGACGGCAGTGAAGTACAAGGACACTACCAAGGACCTGGATTTCCGTACTATACCATCTTTAAATGAGGACTTGTACTTAATTATTACATTTTGGTCAAACTTCAATTTGCTACCACCGTCAATGCAAGTATCAGAAATTGTTTCGGACTTTCACATTCTGACTGAGGATAAGCAAGGTAGTCTGAGCGAGGTTATTGGGAAAATTCCTTCTTTTGCCTCTTTGGCATTAGGAAAAACCACTCTCATTTTCAACGAATTCGACGTGGGCGATGCGAAGCCGATCAAGCAACGTCATTTTCCGGTGTCACCTGCGGTCGAAAAACTTCTTAATAAAGAAATTGATTGAATGCTGCAGATGCGGGTAATTGAGGAGTCTCAGAGTGCGTGGTCTTCGCCAGTTGACTTAGTACAAAAGCCCGTAAAAAAACACTTATGCTTGGATAGTCGCAAAGTGAACGCAGTTACCAAAAAGGATGCTTATCTTTTGCCTCAAATCGACGGAATTTTATTACGACTTCCAAGGGCTATGTACATTTCCAGTCTCGATCTAAAAGACCCGTACCGAGAGGCGAAGTCTCGAGATAAAACGGCTTTCACAATACTGGGGAAGCCGTTGTATCAGTATAGGGTGATGCCATTCGGATTGACAAACGCGTCACTAACGATGACCCACTTGATGGATAAAGTTATCCCGCCTGAACCTAGGAATGAGGTTTTCGTTTATTTAGCCGATCTTCTAGCTGTCTCAGATCCTTTCAAAACCCATATAAAGGTTTTGAGCGCCTTGGCAGAACAAGTAAAAATAGCTTGACCCTACTCTTAATGTGGAGAAAAGCAAATTCTGTATGCGATCGGTGAAGTATCTTGGGCATATCGTGGGAGAAGGAATCATCCGTACTGATCCGGAGAAGATTTCGGCCATAACAGACATCTCACTTCCCAAGAATTTGAGATACCATCGCAGTTTTCTGGGTATGACGGGGTGGCATCGCAAATTTATTAATCATTTTGCGTCGGTGTCTTCTCCACTTACAGATTTGTTGAAGCCAAGAAAAAAATTCCAAATGTCCCCTGATGGCGAATAAGCGTTTGGTCTGCTAAAGGAGATGCTACGTTTCACTCCAGTGCTACGCAGCGCGGATTTTACAAAGCCTTTTTACGTGCAATGCGATGCAAGTAAGTCAGGAGTTGGTGGGGTATTAGTGCAGAAGACAGAACACGGTGACGAGTATTCTATTGCGTGTGTGTCCAAAAAGTTTAACAAATCCCAAAGGAACTATTCAGTACCAAACAGGAATGCCTTGCGGCCATTGTGTGTACTAAGCGATTTCCATGCCTCACTCAAATGGCTCATGAGTCAGACATATCTCCATTCTCGCTTAGCTTGTTTGACTTTAAAACTGCAAGGATTCAAAATCAAAATTAAACACCGAAGTTGGAAAATGAACGGAGAACCCTATGCCTTGTCTAGAGTAAATGAGGCTGAAGTAGCCGCAGTAGAGGCGAGACATGGCTAGTTAGTAGATCTTCAAGCACCAGAGTTCCAGTCAGCCAAATATCTGAAGCTGGTCGAGAAAGTCAAAGCTAATCAGGATCTGAAAGTTGTAGATAGACTCGTGTATCGAAGATCATTTGCATGATATTTTCGGTTGGAAGCTATAGATTCCGGATGACTTAGTTGCTGAGGCTCTAAAGAAGAACCATAATGATCCTCTTTCTTGTCATGGAGGCTTTCACAAGACTTTGGAAAGGGTTCGCCGATACTGTTATTGGCCGGGGTTAGTTAATGACGTGAAAGCTTATGCTCAATCCTGTGAGATTTGCAAGTCCACCAAGGCGCCAAATAGGACCCAGCGACCAGCCATGGGTGTGGCGCCAGTATCAGAACGAATTTTCCAGCGTCTTTATATAGACTTTCTCGGTCTTTACCCTCGGTCTCGAAGTGGTAATATTGGTATATTTATAGTGTTAGACTATTATTCAAAGCTTGTATTTTCAAAAATCTCACGGCCGAGATCTTCGTTAAATATCTGTAACAAGATATTTTCCACACTTTCGGCGTGCCAATAACCATTGTATCCGACAACGGGTCACAGTTCAGAGCCGAGACTTTTAATTGATGAAAGAATATGCAATTTCCCCAAATCAAACGTATCGGAAGGGTAAACCGATCGGTCATTGCAGATCTGATCAGAAAGATTGGCGACACGAATTCGCGAGATGATAGACGCGTAGAAAAATAAAGATATAGTTCGAGGAAAAAAGGAGTACTAAACCTGTGGTAGAAAATTTTAATATTAATTTTAATTTAATTTTTTTAACAGGATAACGTCTATTATAGTCAGAACATAATACTCTGAAAGGTTCATGCAAGTCATAGTTAGATCTACAAATTTTCACAATTAGGGGAATGAAATTTCTTGTTAATCAGCATGGAACAGAATAGTTTAGCTGGCTAACCAAGTCCGGGCTTTCAATTTCGCCTCGAATATGGTTATAAATAAAGACTGTATCAAGCATCGTTCTACGGTTGGCTAGGGAGGGAAAGTTAATTTGGAGTAGTCTACTAAATAAGAAGGTAAAATCAGGTTTGCCTCCCAGTTTAGGCGCCTTAAAGTAAATAGCAAAAAGTTCGTCTGTACAGATTCGATACGACCAACATGAATTCCGTATTGGGGACTCCAGACGGGAGATCCATACTCAAGTATCGGGCGGACAGGGGAAATAAATAAGGTCTTTGTAACATTAGGATCATCAAATTTCTTTGACCACCTTTTAATAAAGCCAGGCGCATCCCTAGCTTTTTTCACCATGGACGAAATATGATCAACAAATTTTAGTCTTGGGTCCAAAAGAACGGCCAGATCGTTTACTAGGGTTATTCTATCCAATATCAGCGTGTATGTCGCATATTGAGGATTGACTCGACAAGTCATGACCTTACACTTAGAGCCATTTAAATCAAATTGTCAATTGTCAGGGCACCATGCTTGAAAATTACTCAAGCCGGATTTTAAGTTGGACTGGCAAGAAGTTTCCCTGTACAGCAGGCAAAATTTAACATCATCTGCGTACATTAGTTCTCGAGAATGAGGTATTACTGAGGGAAGGTCATTTATAAATAAAGTAAAAAGTAGCAGCCCCAGGTGGCTCCCTTGTGGGACACCGAAGGCAACGTGGAGTATACAAGAGAGATAATTCTTAAAAATTACTCTTTGTGTTCTGCAATTCAGATAACTTAAGATCCCTCTTAAAGATCAACAGGAATCCCTTATAAATCCAGTTTTCTAACCAGAAGAACGTAATTAACAAAGTCAAATGCTTTACTAAAGTCAGTGTAAATGGTGTCTGTTTGAAGATGTTTTTTAAATCCCTTTATCACAAATGATGTAAGTTCCAAAAGGTTAATGGTTGTTGATCTACGTTTTATAAGCCCGTGTTGACACGGAGATATAACTGACCTACAGAGGTGCTGCAAGTGGGGTGTAATAATATTTTCAAAGTGCTTTAGGATCGCTGACAATTTAGAAACACCTCTATAGATGCACGTATCCACTTTGCTACCCTTCTTGTGGAGAGAATTTACAAACGATTCCTTCCACATATTGAGAAATTGTGAAAATTGTAAAGATAAGGAAAATAATTTGAGAGGGGGCATAAGACCCCCGCGCAATATCTAAGGACGCAGCCAGGAATTCCATCAGGACTAGGTGAATATACAGGCTTGACACGTTGAAGATCAACAAGGCAAGAGCTTTTATTTAAGGTGGGACAGAATTTTAAATTCGACCTGGATACAGTGTAAGAATAAGGCTGTGAAGCATGAGATAGAGTAGAATATGTCGTTTGAAAAAACATGGCAAAAAAACGACTATTGCCTGATCAGTTGTTGCGGTAACATTTTCAAAAGATTATGAGAAAGGATACTTGGTGGACTTACGCTTAGTGTTAACAAAATTATAAAACTTTCTCGGATTCTGAGAGAATTAAACTTTAAACGATTTAAATAGTTTTTGTAACACAGAGAGTTAAGCACGGTAAAACTAGACCGAGCACTTAAGTATCTAGAATAAATAGATTGAGAACCGGTATCTTTGAATATCTTATTAAGTCTGGACTTCTTATTTTTTAGGTATATCAACTCTTTACTGAACCAAGGTGGCTTGTTGGAGACTGACGGATAGTATAACGGAACACAAGAATTTAAAAACGAATTTACTGTACTACAGAAAATATTTATAGCATTATTCATACTTTGGGATGAGTAGAGATCTGACCAATCAAAGCCTGATATACCACTGGTCGGCATAAGTATTTTGACGAAACAATAGTTAAATATACTCATAATTTGAACTTACTTCTTGTAAGCTTTGGCATGAATACAAAGGTAATTTAAATGCCGTTTGAATGATACAATACATTTCTTAGCCCATTCCGCACTTATTGAAAAGGACGATTTTGTGTAAGCATCTACTTTTTAAACTCTTTTCCTCGACTTGAAAACATACATTTTTTGAAGCAAAAAGTTTCTTCAAACAAAAATATTAATAACTGCAAAAATAATTTTTTTTAAATAATTTTGCTTATACTTTTTAAGATATTTTGAAAATGTTTAGAAACATGCATTTGAGCCATATTTTTCTTTTTTTCATACAAATTTTTTCCCACATTGTCACTTTTAAAATATCCACTCCTTCAAGAATAGGAGCCGGACTGCAAATTGCGCGGTGAAAATGGTGAGCATCCGTGACAAGAGATGGATGCCGTTTTAATACCGTCATTGCGGGTAAGCTTTGAAATCTTAGGTCAGACTACAAAGCTACGATTTTTTACTAGTGAAACTCTTAGCCCATCTGAGTACTAGGCCTTAAAGTTAAAATAAATGTTATTTTATTCCGCTTGGCAATACCTACCGGCAGGCAAAAAATTGGTGAAGTCAGAACAGTAGTTCATAAGAAATGATTTTCCGCCCGTATCTAGCAAGAACATAGTCCTCGACGTTACAGCCAGTAGATAAAAGTAAAAAGTACCAAAATGTAAATATGTAAAGTAGATAAAATGTAAAAAGTATTGTTATTTTGAAGTTGGTTAGCTAAGTAACGGGTACTAAACTACCATATAATGTTGATACAACCATTAATTTGGTATTTTGTTTTTTGCAGAGTAAACTTTATAGGGTCAGAATCGCTGCCCTTCAGTTCTGCAGTGGGGACGCGGTGACATGGCTCAAGGCAAAAAGCTTTTTTTGTTTTTTTTTGTGCCTAAAACGCTGTGCCGCTGTTGACGTCAGCAGAGCAGTCGGCGCAGCGTGGAAGACTGCCCACGAAAACGATCGTGCAACAAAGAGAGGCAGATATTCGGATATTTCCCTCTCTTTCTTGTCTTATAATCTGCCTGCACTCCGCGCTCGCAAAGACAAATTTCGGCCGGTCCGTTTTTTTTTTTGCGTCTGTCCGTTATGTTCGGCTAGCGACTAATATTTCGGCGGAAAAATTTTCGTGAAGCAGCGACATGTGTCAAAAATAGGGCAGTACGGTTGGCAATGTCAAAGGAGTAAGACGTGTGCCGCACGCTCACAAGCTAACAAGATATCTTTATAATTTGTGTTTTTTTATATATTTCATTAAATTCCTTGTCAATAAATACTTTATAACCATCCTGAACGAGCGCAGAGGTATTTTTGACAATTCAGAAGTGGGATACGAGCTCCAAACAGCAATAAAATGAAATAAAAAGCTGCATTTTATTCACGAAGAAAGGAGAATGAAGGATTACACAATTTGACAAAACGGCAACGCCACACTGGGCTAAGCAACACGGTCAAAAAGTAAGGCGGTAAAACGGCAGAACGGCAATACGGCCACTTTTTAAGAAGCATCTAGAGGATAAAGAGGTGAAAAAGTACCAAGAGTGAGAAAAAACTTGAGAAGGAGCCACGGACCACGAGGTTAACTAAAATGTTAGTTAAACTAGGTCAACTAAGGGTTGCCGATCTGGATATTATTCTACGCACGAACAATATTCCAGTTGTCGGAAACAAACAGGCTAAAATCGTCGAACTCACACGGATCTTGGGATGTGATGAAATCGAACGCGATGACTACGATTTCGATGGAAATACCGTACAATCTCAAATTGACGAGCTGAAGCAGTTGATGATCAGTTTATCCCAAACAGTTAAGGCCTTAAGTGTTCAACAGGAAAATGCGACTTCGGGGCAAGCTAGCGTAGGGAGCACCGCAGGTCCACCGGCTGCTTTGGAACAACAACGTCAGGCAAACACGTTAGGCATACCACCACCAGGCCAAGAACAACCTCATCAAAGGATCAGAGAAAGCCCCGAACGCACAGCTTATACCAACACCATCATCAAGGATGTGATCGGAGTGTTGCCCGAGTATGATCCAGTTAGGGGCAACATTACTTCACAACAGTTTATAAGCAAAACCGAGCAGTTGCAACGCGTTTATGAATGGAATGATGGGACAGTATTGTTTGCCGTACAGCATAAAATGAGAGGTGTCGCTAAGGAATGGTTAGATGCACAGACTGTATTCCAAACTTGGGAACAGTTTAAGACCGCACTTTTACAAGATTTTCCAAGCGTGGTAAACACAGCTGATGTTCACAGGGAACTGATGCGACGTAAAAGAAAACCCAACGAATCATTTAGCGAATACTTCTACATCATGATGGCAATTGGAAGACGAGCTAATATAGATGAGCCATCTATCAATTCTTATATTATTAACGGATTGAACCAAAGCGACTGCACGAAGGCTTTGTTAGCTATGAATCTTCAGACGTGTTCAGAACTATTTAGGTCTCTGGACAATATGAAAACTGTGCAAATACTGCAGCAACAAAGTGCTTCTTTTCAGTCTGTTTACACGAAAGGCCAAGATGTAGCAGGTGGTGAGGCTAAACCCAAAGGACCAAAATGTTTTAATTGTAACCAAATGGGTCACATAGCTGCTAAGTGTCCAGACCCGCAGAAGAAGCCACGCTGTTCAATCTGTTCAAAGGTTGGGCATGAAGCTAAGGATTGCAGGGTAAAGGTATCATCAGTCGCTCAAGTAGACGCAGCAAATACCAAAGAGTACCCACCCATAATGAAGACTATTGAGCTTGGAGGAAGAGAGTTTTCAGCATTCGTCGATACTGGCAGCGATCATACACTTATAAGAGAGTCGGCTGTTCCAAATGGATCGATTCGACAGAAATCGGTAAAACGTCTACAAGGATTTGGTGGATCAATAGTGGAGACTAAGGAATGTATACTTACCTCGGTGAAAACAGAACGCAGTGAAATTTATGTACGCATTCACATTGTACCCGATGACATTCTTCCTTACGACGTTCTCATGGGCAGAGACTTACTCTGCAGTAAGGTCTACGAACAGATTGGAAATTCAGGCTCGATAATGCAAGCAGAGGAATCAGAAATCGACTTTAATATAAGCGCTGAGGTCAGTAGCTCCCAGCGCAATGAGGTGAGCTATATGTTGCATAGATATACAGATTGCTTTGCCGAAGACCTTTCCCATATTGGCAGATGCAATACCACTGTGATGGACATCGAGGTGACAACGGCAACACCGATACTGGGTCGTCGATACCAAGTTGCGTTTTCTAAAAGGGATGCACTCCGATCTCAGTTAGATCTCCTACTTAAGCACAACATCATCAGTAAGAGCACCTCACCATACGCATCATCGGCGATATTAGTCCCCAAAGTAAACGGAGAAAGTCGACTGTGCATCGACTATAGAGCTTCAACGCAGTCACTGTAAGAAAGCGATATCCAATGCCAATTGTAGAAGAACAATTAGCCAAGGCCAGGAAAGCAAGAAATTTACCGCATTTCTGACTCCCGATGGACTCTACGAGTTCAACGTAATGCCATTTGGGTTGCTAAACGCACCAATGGTATTTCAGGAGGTCATCATGGATTTGCTACGACAGCTAGAGCACCAACGCAACATAATAAGTTATGTAGACGAAGTCATTATACCATCAAAAACAGTTGACGAAGGACTTGTTATTCTAAACGAGTTTCTACAGGCAATCCGTTCAGCTGGTCTAACTTTACGGCCATCAAAATGTTCCTTCCTGCAGAGTAAGGTCAAGTTTTTAGGACACTTAGTAACGGCAAACGGAATTCAGCCAGGAATCGAGAAAACCATATGCATCAGCAATTATGGAACGCCGCAAAACGATGCTGATGTACGCAGATTTCTCGGCATTACTGGATTCTTCCGCAAATTCGTCAAGGAATATAGCATTATGGCAGCTCCTTTGAGTAAGCTTCTGAAGAAAAGTCAAGAGTTCCTGTGGGAAGCAGAACAAGAAACAGCATTCCGAAACTTAAAAGAAGCTATCACATCGCAGCCTGTATTGACTCTTTATGATCCAGCTCGGCGCCACGAAGTACACACGGATGCAAGCAGCAAAGGTATTGCAGGCGTTCTATTGCAAGAAGAAGACGAAGGACTCAGGCCTGTATTTTATTACAGCAGGCTTTGCTCGGATGCTGAGAGCCGCTACTCAAGCTATGCACTAGAAGTGTTAGCTATTACCGAGTCCTTGGAAAGATTCCGCATCTATCTCATTGGATCCGAGTTTGTAGTGGTGGCCGATTGCAACGCTGTAGCAACGCTCAAGGAATTCACTGCTCTACAACCTCCGATCGCACGCTGGTGGCTACGACTACAAGAGTTCGACTTTAAATGCAAACATCGACCTGGAGAGCAAATGCCTCATGTAGACGGAATGAGTAGGAATCCAGTACATCCACCGGAGGACAAAGTAATAACCGTAGCAGACAACGTCTTAAAGATAGTTCCCATCGACGAAGACTGGATTTACACAATGCAGATGCAGGACCCGAAAATAAAAGACATCTTTGAAGTTTTCGCCAACAAGGACGCCAGTAACCAGTGGAGTCAAATTAAAACAGACTATGTCATCTGTAAAAGTCGATTGTATCGAAAAACTGATGATGGCAACAAGTTGGTGGTACCTCAAGCAATCAGATGGCGCGTATCCAAGTGCAACCATGATGAAGCTGGACATTTTGGAACAGAAAAGTCTTTGGAAAGACTAAAGAAATATTTTTGGTTTCCAAGGATGCGTGGATATATCAAGTCCTACATTGCTTCTTGTCCTGAATGCTGTGTGAATAAGGTAAAAGGCGGAAAATCTGAGGGTGAACTATACTTGCAGGAGGTAGTACACATACCATTCCGAACAATTAACATTGATCACGTTGGGCCGTTCATAAAAAATAAAACCGGAAACTGTCACATACTGGTAGTTGTGTGTGCTTTTACTAAATACACCTTTCTAATACCAACACGTAATACAAAAACAAGGAAGAACGCTATAGTCGAGTACCTCGACTATCAGATACCCGTTACTCAGCTAAAGGGACCAAAGGAAAATGGAGATATGCAAGCAGCAAATGCGCCACCTACCGGCGGTAGACAGATTTAAGCGTTGTGGGCGTTAGAGTGGGCTTGGCAAAGTTTTTTTTAAATCAATCGATAGGTATTGACGAGACCAATACATTTCAGTTTAAATTTTTTATCTACCATGAAAATTGTGGGCGCCACAGACTTGGGCGGTTTGTGGGCGTTGGAGTGGGCGTGGCATATTCGCGTAATAAACTTGCGCTGCGCTCAAGCCTACGGAATCTAAATCTGAAATCTCGTTTCTCTATCTTTGATATTTTCCGAGATATCCGCGTTCATATTTACGATTTTTTGAAGTTTGTGGGCGGTTTGTGGACGTTAAAGTGGGCGTGGCAAACTTTTTTTAGGTCAGTCGGTAGGTATTGATGAGAAAAATACATTTCAGTTAAATTTTTTGTTCTAGCATCAAAACTGTAGGAGCCACAGTTTTGGGCGGTTTGTGGGCGTTAGAGTGGGCGTGGCACTCTTTTGAAACAAACTTGCGCTGCGCAGGAATCTCAGGAATCTGCATGCCTAATCCCAGTATTGTAGCTCTTATAGTTTCCAAGATCTCAGCGTTCATACGGACAGACGGACAGACGGACAGACGGACATGGCTAGATCGACTCGGCTAGTGATCCTGATCAAGAATATATATACTTTATGGGGTCGGAAACGCTTCCTTCTGCCTGTTACATACTTTCCGACGAATCTAGTATACCCGTTTACTCTACGAGTAACGGGTATAACTACACCAGTTGTCAAAGCCCTGAAACAAATTTTTTGCGTTTTTGGGCAACCTGTACGCCTAATTTCGGATAGAGGCACATCGTTTACATCAAAGGAGTTCGACCATTTTATTAATGAAAATGGAATTCAGCACATCAAAACGGCCGTTCGCACGCCTCGCGCTAATGGACAGGCTAAACGTATGAATAAAACGTTACTAAGTGCACTGAAAGCTAGCACAGCCAACGACAAGGATTGGGATCAAAACCTTGGTAAAATCCAGTGGAGCATGAATACAAACATCAATTCCACTACAAAGTTTACTCCAAACGATCTGGTATTTAACTTCAATGTTAGAGATGTTTCCAAAAATCGGTTAATTCAAGCTTTAACTCAGGAATCTGATCCAGAAGTCAATCTTGAACTAAATCGCCAGCAAGCAGAAAAAAACATTAAAGCAGAGCAGCAAAAATGGAAGAAACGCTATGATGCCAGGCATACTTCCCCAAAGAAATTCGGTGTAGACGATCTGGTTATGATCGATTTTGTTCCAGCTGCGACAGGAGATACAAATAAATTGGATCCAGCTTTTAAAGGACCTTATATTATTACAAAGGTTCTGTGTAACGACCGATACGTAATTGAAGACCTTCCAGATCGTTCAGTTTCTCAACGACGATACAACAACGTAGTATCCATTGATCACATGAAGCCTTGGTGTGCTTTAATCCCAGATCTGGATACCAATGATGACAACTATGACTACTCAGCAGAAGACTAACTGTCGTCAGGAAAGGCCGAGATGTCAAAAATAGGGCAGTACGGTTGGCAATGTCAAAGGAGTAAGACGTGTGCCGCACGCTCACAAGCTAACAAGATATCTTTATAATTTGTGTTTTTTTATATATTTCATTAAATTCCTTGTCAATAAATACTTTATAACCATCCTGAACGAGCGCAGAGGTATTTTTGACACATGTGAATGCCCTAATATTTTAGGAGCATTATTGTGTATCGAAAATATACAACTTATATTGTTTTATAGAAGTAAATTATTTGATTATAGTAAAATTAAGTAATTTGGATTTACTTATAATGTTATGTTTACTTATTATACACTTTTATTACAATATATTTTTATAGTGTAATTATAGGAAATTAGTCCGTTAAAATTGATATTAACATTTTTAAAAAATTCGTGTTGTATTTTTTACTTAAGAAGTACAAATCATATAGTCGGATATATTTCGCCTTAGAAAGGGTATAAGTGCAGTGGCACGCGCCAACAGCGAAGAGAAAATAAAAGAAATCAAGTAAAGGGGTGAGAAGACTTGGTGCATTGTGTGTGAGTGATTGAAAGGGAAGCAGCAGAGTTACTTTAGTCGTCTCTTTAAGTTAATATAATAAAGTCAGGTAAGTGCTACGTTAAGTTTAGGATGTTGTGCATTGATCTTAGTTTAAAGTACGTATATTTTGAAAGTATGGGTTCCGTTAGCCGAAAGTGGATGACGAAATGTTTTGTGCCAATAAAAATCCTACAAAGGGTTAAACACAGCTATAAAAGGTAAATATACAAATAAACAAATAAAACGCATTTTTTAAACATATGTTTTTTCTGTAGCGTTGGCCAAGGATTCAGAGGACCCGGACAAAGGTTTAAGAACGGCGATGACTAACGTTAAAAATAAGCTTACGAAACAAAAAAACAGAAATAATAATTGTCCAATTTTTGAAAATTTAAATAATACCATCTAATTGAAATGAAATTAAATATGTATGTATTTTAAATTCTATATTTTCATAATTGAAAACTCATAGGAAAAATTCTGATTATCACAAGTGATTTCACTTGGGACGTGTCGCTTGCAAGTGATTTCACAAGTGAAAACTCATGGAAAAATTCTGATTTTCACAAGTGATTTCACTTGGGTCGTGTCACTTGCAAATGATTTCACAAGTGAAAACTCATGGAAAAATTCTGATTTTTACAAGTGATTCACTTGGGACGTGTCACCGGCACGTGACCGGCCATACGAAAAATGAGTATAAGGAACAAGTGAAATCGAAAAATTTTCATTTGAATTTTCACTTTTGAAAATGCGGACATCCCATACAATTTTCTATATGGACCGTCACTTGTTCTTCACTTGTGCAAGAGGACATGTCCCACGTGATTCCCAAGGTGATTCACAAGTGAAACTTTTTTTTGGAACTGAAGGGTGCCTTCTACTTGTTACATACTTTCGACGAATACAATATACTCAACGAGTAACAGGTATAAGAACTAACACTGTTTAAATTATTTACTTTTAAAAAACTTCTAAAATGTACATACTTTGCATTCCGATTTTTAGAAAACTAAAAAATAATTTGTTATGTGCTAAACTACGAAAGAATACACAAATTACGAATTTAACAAAGCTGTTTACATTAAGACAGATAACAATAGGCACAAAATCGATACACGACTATCGACGTCTCGTGAGTCCAGGGAGTCGGGCCGCTGAGTCCAATTATGGAACTGGTTTCTTAAACCGGATAACTCCCAAATGAATCGAAGTTTAAATCCGAAATATTTGAGTGTTTTTTTGGCAAAGAAAGGCTTAGAAAAGCTGAAAAAGCAAGGGTAATTAAAGGGCGAAAGTCCGTGGCCGCAGACGGTTCAGTTGGCAAACAAAAAATATTAAAATAAGTCAAGTTCCTACCCTAATATTTCGTGCGGGATAAGCCTGGATCAGGAATACAGATTTATGTAAGGGGAGACGAACACCAGCCACCAGGAGGAGAACGAACTTTCAGCAAGAAAATTGGCCACTCCTCCCCGGGTGGCCACAGGTTTTTATTCGACCCTAAAATTATATTTGCCAACGAAAATTTAAAAGAAAGTTTTTACCGAAAACTGCGAGCGGCAAAAAAAATCAGCAAGCCGAAAGCTAAAATAAAAACGAGCCTGATAAAATATTTAATAACGTAACCCGCCCAAATTAATTTATGACAATTTATATCAATATAAATCCGAATTTATTTAACTTATTTATTTATGCATACAAGCATACTGAGATATTATTTATTTATTTATGTATGTGTTCCATGTGAAAGTCCTTCGGTACCGTAGGTAGGCTTATTAAATGTTAGAACTTAAGAGAAAGTTATAAAATACAATGTGGTAGCGAAATGAATTCGTGTGAGTAGAGATTTGTGTTGGGGGGTGAGATGATTTAGGCAACGTTGTATGACCCACAAAGCAGAATTGGGAGATGTGTCCGAGTTATGTTAAAGGATGCACTCATTGTTAGGAGGGACTCCAGGACTACGTTTAGAACTGTGTAGTCTAGTCCAGACTGGACTGGATTGAAAATATAAGAAAATTAATGAAATGGAAGCAATAAAAGTAAAATATGCAAACATAAGGTAAAAGGTAGGGAATGTGCCAATAGAAAACGATATCGGAAACCAGCTGTTTGGACCGTGGGCAGGCTAAAAAGGTCGAACCCATCGTAGCCACAGTGGGTAATATTCCGGAAGGTCCTTTGTGCTGAGCACAATCCTTGCTTAGAAAGTGAAGACCGACTAGAAGTGGACCCATGACCGCGTAAATACGGGACATGCGAAGACAGGCTAGGAGGCTCATCAGTATCTATAATAAAAAGAAAACAGTTATCTTTTTAATATGTTGTCTGTGGTATAGTAACATTGTAATAACTTATCTAAATTGGTTGTCTTTGTGCACAAAGTGTGACATCAATGCCCAGTACATTTCAAGTAGAGGCTGAAAGATAGAGAATAATTTGAATTAGTAGGTTAGGTTAGGTTAGGTTAGGTAGGAGTGGTTGGAGACTAAATATTAGTCCCCTCACTTAGGCCACAATGGGCCCCTTGTGATACCACATGATCTCTGAAAGATCCGTTTCCCTAGCTCATGGGTTTTCTGCCTTCGCGAAGTATTCTGTTCTTCTCAAGAAACATAGTAGTTTTTGAATGCTTACGTCCTGAATGGCCGCAAGGTTCGGAAGTGTGTAGCTACCTAGGGTTTGAAAGCGGTTTAGGTTATGCGCTGGGCAGAAGCATAGGAGGTGTTCGATGCTCTCCTCTTCGTCTATCTCTTTGCAGCTGCGGCAGAAGTCGTGGTTACTTAGACCCAGCCTTATCGCATGAGTCCCTATAAGACAGTGGCCCGTGAGGGCATTTAGGAGAGTGGAGATGTCCTCCCTGCTACATTGTAGGAGAGTTTTTGTTCTTTTCGTGTTATAGTTTGGCCATGTGAGTCTAGAATTGTGGCATGTTGAGATTGAGTTCCAACGGTTGTTGGAAAGAGTATACAATCTCTGCCTGAGATGGAGCTTGCAGGTAGCCATGGGCATCCCTACCGTGTCCTTATCACGAAGGATATCGGCGGTTGTCCCCTGTCTTGCTAGCTCGTCTGCTATGCAGTTGCCCTCAATGTTGCGGTGCCCAGGCACCCAGATGAGGTTGATTCTCAGATGAGTGGCCATCTCGTTAAGAGATTTGCGGCATTCAGAGATTGTTTTTGAGCTCGTTGTGTAGGAGTCGAGGGCCCTGAGGGCAGCTTGACTATCCGAGAAGATGAAGATATCTATGTCTTGATGTACAGACGTGTTCAGGTGGGTAGTGGCTTCCTGAATTGCCATCACTTCCGCTTGGAAAACACTACAGTGGTCTGGTAGGCGGAATGAGACTTTTATGTCTAGTTCGGGGGAAAAGACTCCCCCACCTGTTTGGGAGTTAAGCTTGGAGCCGTCCGTGTATATGTTGACGGCGTTTACGAATTGATGTGGGAGGTTGTCCCAGTCTGAACGGGTGGGTATATAAATTTTGTATCTTCTTTCGAAGTTGACTATGGGTGGGACGTAGTCTGTATAACGTGGTAGGGGTGAATGTTTTGAGAGGATATTGGAGTGACCCGTGGAGCCCGTTGTCCACGCCGCTGCTTCACGGAGCCTCAGCGCTGTTGCAGATGCCCAGCTTTTGGCAAGTAGGTCCAGGGGTTGGAGATCGAGAATTGTGTTTAGTGCCTCAGTGGCGGTAGTGCGCAGCGCCCCACTGATGCAGAGCTCTGCGCTCCTTTGGATCTTGTGAAGGATCCGGAGGTTGCAGTTCTTATCTAGAGAAGGCCACCAAACGATGTTTCCGTAGAGGAGAATGGGCCTGATTATTGCAGTATATAGCCAGTGAACTATCATGGGGGAGAAACCCCACTTCCTCCCTATGGCTTTTTTACAAGCGAAGAGGGCTATGGCCGCTTTGCGTGTGCGATCTAGGATGTTATCAGTCCAGAGGAGCTTTTTGTCAAGGATGACACCTAGGTACTTTGCTTGGTTGCTAAAGGTTAGGCGCGGTTGGTGTAGTTTTGGGGGAACTAGAATTGGTACCTTGTACTTCCTTGTAAAGAGAACTAGTTCGGTCTTTTCCGGGTTAACTCCCAGTCCACAGCCAGCCGTCCACCGGGAAAGGGTGGATAGGGCTGTCTCCATTAGATTACAAAGGGTTTGCGGGAATTTGCCCTGCAGTAGGATAACCACGTCATCCGCGTAGGCTACCACTTTTGTGCCCGCCTCTTCTAGAAGTGATAGCAGTTTGTTGACCACTAAAACCCATAGAAGAGGTGAGAGTATGCCCCCTTGTGGGGTTCCTCTACTGACATTCCTGGTCGAGTGGGCCGATCCCATAGTGGAGTGCACTACCCTGCTGGTTAGCATGGTGTGTATGAGTCCCACTATGGGCCGCTCAATGCCCAGTTCAGTCAGAGCACCAGTAATCGCCGTTGGGGTGACGTTGTTAAAGGCGCCTTCTATGTCTAGAAACGCTGCAAGAGAGTATTTCTTATTGCGGAAGCCTCTTTCTATACTGTACACTAGAGAGTGGAGGGCGGTATCGGTTGATCTACCCTTACGGTACGCATGCTGTGCGTCAGAGAGTAGGCTATGGTCGATGGTTAGTCTGATATGGGTGTCAATTAGGCTTTCCAGGGTCTTGGTGTGGGAGGGCTTGGTGTGGGAGGGCTTGCCGGCTTTCGGTATAAAAATTACCTTAACGTCCAGCCACTTTGTTGGAATATGGTTTAGAGCAAGGCAGCCGTGGAAGATGGCTGTCAGCCAGGGAAGGGACATATCTAGTGTCCGCTGTAGCTGGGCCGGGAAGAGCCCATCTGGGCCAGGTGATTTGAAGGGCTTAAAAGAGTTAACAGCCCACTGAATGCGGCCAGGGTTTGAAATGTTGTCAATACTCTGATCGTCTAAATTCTCCTCTATGCGGAGGTCCTCCACTACATGGGTTTTCTTAGGGAAGTGGGTGTCTAGCAGTAGTTCAAGGGCGTCCTGACTGTTTTCCGTCCAGCTGTCAGCATTGGTTTTAAGATAGCCAATGGTTGCTGGAGCCTTAGCTAGAATTCTTCTGAGTCTGGATGCCTCCGCAGTAGATTCTATGCTACTGCAGAAGTTAGCCCAAGCTCTTCGTTTTGATATTCTAATTTCCTTTTTGTATAGGCTTAGTTTTGTATGATATAAATTCCAGGAAGATTCGCTATTGTTGTATTTAGCTCTATTAAAGTAAGTTCTACACTCTCTTTTAAGGTTCGCCAGGGTTGCGTTCCACCATGGGGGTTTGTGCTTTGCTTTGACTGTTCTGCTTGGGCAAGCCCTTTTTAAGGCCTCACCGCAGATATCAGTAAAAGTGTTAACTAGGTTATCTTATTCTTGACCGTTTCGTATGTGCGTCGGTGGAGCGTGTAGGTTTCTGTTGAGGAGATTTTTGTAGTATCCCCAGTTGGTTAATCTTAGATTAGTAATGTTCTCGGCGGGAGAACAGTCTAGAGTTATTGTAAATTCTATGTATCGGTGGTCTGAGAATGAGTGTTCGATCCCCACTTTCCACGCTTCTAGCTGGTTAAGTAGGGGATCAGATATTTGTGTAATGTCTAGTACTTCCCTCCTATTTCTAGTGATGAAAGTTGGGTCATTACCTTTGTTGCAGATGAATAGATTTGATTGAAGGAGATCGTCATAGAGTATCTCACCCCTTTCGTTAGTGTTTGTACTTCCCCATTGTGTGTGGTGTGTGTTAGCGTCCCCACCCAGGATGAGTTCCTTAGATGAGTGAGTGCGTATGAGTTGTTGTGTAGTGGTGTTTGGTAGTGGCCCTTCGTAGTCGTGAGCCAGATAGAATGATGCTATGGTGTGATGGGTGTGTTCGTTTAGCTCCAGTCTGACCGTGGTGAGGTCGCCTTCGCTAAACTGTGGAATAAGAAATGTATTAAAGTGTGTCTTTGTAAGAATTCAGGTTCTGGTTTTACCCTTGTCCTTGATGTAAAATAGCTTGTATAGGGGGGTTGATAAGCCACAGATGTTGTTACCAACAATCCATGGCTCTTGAATGAGGACTACGTCTATGTTGCCTGTTGCCAGGCGGGTGAGGAGGGCAGCGGATGCTGCCTTGCTGTGGCAGAAACTGCACCATCTTTGGGACTGGGGTCGGGCTGGGTACCCTCCGCTTCCTCCGCTATGTCCTGGAGGACAGAGCGCCCTGGTCGGGTTGTGTCCTGGGTGCACAGCTGTTTCAGGCTCTCCTTCAGCTCCGAGTCGGTTGACACGTAGCCGGTGAGGGTGGCCTCTTCGTGATCTGGTTCGTCGTCGCTCGGGGGTTCGTACGACGCACAGGCAGCCAGGTTGTCTGCCGCTATCTTATCGGTGTCATATATGCGAGGCTGCACCTTATCGAACCCGTAGTTCACTCTGTGCTGTTGGGCTGCGAGGGGTTCCAAGCAGGCCTGGTTCAGGAGGATAACCACGCTCATGGTGACTCGCTCGGTTTTCTCCACCTTGACCACCTTCCAACCGTCTGTTGGAAGTTTCGGGTTGAACCTGGTCAGCAGGCTGAGTATAGCCTCTGGTTCCGATGGTTCCGACGGCAGCCACACCCTCGCTCTCGGTCGAGACGGGATGTCTGCAGCCTCACAAACTGCCAGCTTGGCCCCGGGGTAGACCTCGCCGACTTTGGTAATTGCAGCCTTGTAGAGTGCTGCCGATCTCTCGTCTTCGCAGGCGATCAACTTTACGTTGCCCTGGTACCACCCTGCATCTGTGCAATCGGGTGGCGGGCCTGGGTTTTCGTCCAGCACTTTCAAGGCCACTGTCGCAAGGGCCCATCTAACCAGACCCCAATGGTTTCTTGGGATCCTTCCGCCTTCATCGCTCTGGTCGATGACACCAATGATCTTCCGATCCTTTACCTCTTCCGCAAAGGATCTCGACCATGTGCCGCGGTTGGTTACTTTGGCCTTCTTGCTCGCTGTTCCAATCCAATTTCGATGTCTGATCCTCACGTATCGGATTGGTGGCCAGCCGTTTGAGGATCCTAGAAGCCTTCTTTCTTTCAAGAGGTCCTGCCTGGTTAGGTGGTACCCTCTTAAACTCCTTTGCCCTGGTACTCACCACGAGACCGGCTTTGGCGCTCCCCTCAGGTTGGAGTGGCTGGATAGCCACACCTACGCTGGTGGGAGGCTTGGGCTTGTCGCTATGGCGAGTTGGGCTTAGCCGGCTGCGTGGTTCGCTGGCCTTGGCAGGGGTGGACGTCACATGGACTGGGGTGGTCAGAGCCGTGATCTTGCTCTTTCTCTCGTCGTTGATTGCGACTTCAGACTTTATAAGAGTGTCGGGCTCTTGTACTGTGCAGTCTTTTGGTTTTTTATATTTTAAATTCTCCATTCTTAAATTCCCAGGAGCTGCGGAGAAAGGACAGGTCCACCCGGGCAGAGATCCGCCGTACTCGGGTAAGGCTGACTTAGAACAGGCGGTCGCCACTTGCCTGAGCTCACCGTTTGAGACTGAGTTATTTGATGACTCGGGCTCCCAGCCAGATTGACTCTCGGCACGGTACGAGTGACACCTTAGTCCAGCCCGGGGTGAGATGAGTTGTGTAGGTAGGGAAGAGGTAGGTTCAAAGAGTGTGGGAAGGGGTGTGTGTGAGCTATTTGTCGGAGGCGGCAGCACAAGCGCGACGTCGGTACTGCTACGGCGCAGATACCCGCTGACTGTCCGGGGCTACTTATTTGCGCTTCGTGTTGGGGGCTTGGCGGTAGCCGGGACGGACACGTACTGATTAGGAACTAAAGGAAAGGAGAGAAAAATTAGTAGGTAATATAATTAGCAACGTCTCATTCCCCCATATTAGAAAAATTTGCAGAAAGATGAAAAAAAACAAATATAAATAAGATAGGAATTAGGATATGCCAAATAGTGATAAGGATATAATTCAAATCGGAAGAAAATTGAGGAGAAGTTTGGAGTTCATTCGGAATAGGGGACCAGCAAGTATGACTCCGCCAGTAACTCGCTCGCAGGCAAATCGCTAAGGGAACAGAATCCTGGTGGAATGGGAAGCGGAAGTCCAGGAGAAGCGAGTGGTCATCAGTCGGTAGGCGGAACCGGGGCCATACTGGTTTAAGCACAGCAGACGTATTAGGTGGGAATGTCGACGGAATATGAAGCGTTCAAACAGCAGATGCAGCAGGATATGATGCAGTTCATGAAGGACATCAATGACTGCATGGCGGAGTGGCGCAGGGATTTCATCAACGAAAACGCAGCATGGCTGGCATCTACGCAGGTTCGTCAGGCTCAGGGACAACAAGTTGGACAGGGCGAAATACCCTCTTCGGGGACGCATATGCAGCCACCTCAAGGTATGGCAGAGCAGCCGCGAGCAAATCCGAGTCAGATGCCACCATTCGACCCGAGGATGCTACAGCAACCTCCACCAATCATACTGCCGGGGGTACGTCACCGTATGGGATTCCCGCCGCCAACATCTGGGGCGTTGTCCCAGAAGCAGGAGATGAGTCGTCACGCATCGGAAGGGTATCGGCAAACCGCCTGGTCGACGGAGCAGGAACCAAGAAGATGGAATGGGTCTCACACGACACCGCCAGAACATCCTCCTAGAAACGGTGGGACACAGCACATCTTGATTCCAGGACAAGATCAGCGTCGGCCAAGCGGAGCAGCAGGCGATTCAGCTTTTAAAGTCGGCCAGCTGTGGAAGTGGGGGCTAAGTTTCGATGGAAATCCCAGAAGCATGCCCGTGTCCGAATTTATATTCCGCCTCGAACATCTCCAATGGTCATATCAGGTGCCGTGGAAGGAGGTCCTAAGAGAGTTTCATGTATTAGTGGAAGGACAAGCCAAGGAATGGTACTGGATGTACGTGAGGTCGACGGAGTACCAAGAGTGGACTTACCTGAGGTACGCACTAAAACAGCAGTTTCAAAGTCACCGACCCAACTTCGAGCGAGAGTATGAGCTGCGAGAACGGAAGCAGAAGCCGGGAGAAACCATCGAGAAACCGACAATACTAGCGCTCAGATCTCGACTATAGATGCCGTTTTCCGACTTCGCCCTGATAAAGGTGATAAAGATGAATATTAGGGATCAGATTTCGAGAATTATATACCCGATATACATAAAAAAAAACCTGGATCAACTCCGACATGAATGCCACGATGCGGAGAGAATATTGGCGACCCGATGAACCCGACATCCAAGTAACGTCGAAACTCACCGGGGATATAAGGATCGTCCGAGGATAGATGAGCTTTGTCCGGAACCAGTCGGAGAAGAGAGTATACCTGGAGAACAAGAGGAAGTGGGGGCATTAGCTAGGCACTGGGAGAACAACAGGGAACGACAGCGAATTACATGCTGGAATTGTGGAGCCGTGGGACACCGAATCAAAGCGTGTGAATCGGAGGTGTTAAAGGTTTTCTGTTTCAAGTGTGGACTACCCGGTGTGAGGACTCCAAGATGTACGCGATGCCAAACGGGAAACGGTAGGAGGAGCTTGGGCAAGAACGAGGAACCACGCTCCAATCCGTTTGCCACGAACAAAAAAAAGCCTCGTCAAATTGCATGCCTAATGATAAGGATGGCTGTAAGGAGAATAAAACTAGTAAGATTCTGATAAATATAAATAAATCAGCACATAACATTAAATGGTCGAAACGTGAACCTATAGCAGTCCGAGAAGCACACTACCAAGAGGTCAGGAACCGAATATTTGGGAAACGAGATCCTAACAGGAAAATTTCGCAAAAAATGGCCAGAGCCCGTAGGAGAAGTCAGCAGCGGTAGGCAGAAAGTAGGATGATTTGTTCGGCCATCAGAGCTGCGGTGGAAGGCGACAATAGACCATTTGCACAGGTCAAGATAGAAGATCTGGAGGTCGTGGGTCTCTTGAATTCCGGGGCATCAGTCAGCTTGCTTGGGGAAGGTTGCCTAGAAACAGTGGAAAGGTAAGGACTGAGATTAGAGAGGTCACAATCGATAATGAAATCAGCCGGAGGTACGCAGCATTGAGTAGTAGGGAAGATACAACCTAGCATCTCGTACAACAGGTTAACACATCGATTGCCGATACTCCTTTGTCCTTCCTTGAAGCCAAAATTATACCTTGGTATAGATTTCTGGAGGGAATTCGAATTGGCACCAGAGGTAGTTGGTGTGGAATCCTTACACCAGTTGGAATCCGAATTTATGGCCAAAGGATAACCGATAGAGGCACATATCCTATCCCCCGAAGAGGCTAAGCAGCTGGCATACGAAAGTCAAGGACTAGGACTTACCAAGGTAGAAGAACACTCGATCCAGTTAGTTGAAGGAGCCGTACCCGTCAAGGAAAGATTCTTTCCAGTTTCTCCGGCGAAACAACAACTGCTGTTCGCAGAAGTCGATGAAATGCTACGGTTACCGAACGATGCTGGTACAGAAACCTGGAAAGAATAGGCTGTGATTAGACGCAAGAAAACTGAATACACTTACAGTGAGGATGCTTACCCATTACAAAACATTGAGTCGATCTTAAGCCGGGTAGATGAGACGATTTTCATCAGCAGTATCGATTTAAAACATGCGTTCTGGCAGGTGGAACTCGATGAGAAAAGTCGTCGCTTGACCGCTTTCACAAAACCTGGAAGGCCACTTTATCAGTTTCGACGGATGCCATTCGGCTTATGTAATTCGGCTCAAAGGTTGTGTAGGTTAATGGATAAGGTAATCCCACAGCGTCTTCGGAGCCGCGTCTTCCGACGCGACTTTCGAAGAACACTGCATGTTGCTGAAAGAAGTGGCAGATTGTTTAAATAATGCAAATTTGACGATCGGCCTACACAAGTCAAAATTTGGTTTTAAATACTTGCGATATTTGAGATTCATCATCGGTGATGGGACCTTGCGGACAGATCCGAAGAAAGTTAAGGCGATTGTGAAGATAGAAGTGCCCAAAAATTCGCGACAACTACGCAGCTTCTTAGGAACCGCAGGCTGGTATCGCAGATGTATCCAAAACTTCTCCGGTGCAAGTGCGCCGTTCACGGACTGCCTGAAAAATAAATCGAAATTTACGTGGACGAAGGAAGCAACTACGGCATTTGAAACGCTGAAGAAAGCACTTACCTGTGCACCGGTATTAGCTCATCCAGATTTTGGGAAACACTTCTGGATACAGTGTGACGCCAGCCATGTAGGAATTGGGGCAGTGTTATACCAGCAAGACGTAGAAGGATCGGACCGGCCAATAGCATTCTTTTCGGCGAAGCTGAGAGGAGCACAACTCAATTACAGCGTAACAGAAAAAGAGTGCCACGTAGCAGTAAAAGCTGTGGAAAGATTCCGTTCCTATGTGGAGTTGATGCCGTTTACTATCGTTACCGATCATGAAAGCCTGCAATGGCTTATGACACTCAAGGATTTGAACGGGAGGCTGGCGCGGTGGTCGTTAGCACTACAGACATTCGACTTCAACATAGAGCATTGGAAAGGGAAAGACAACATCGTGGCCGACATGCTATCCCGGCCGAATGAAACCGCCGAAGTAGAGTTCTTCGATTTTGAGACAACGGAGTTTGAGAGTCCTGAATACCTGGAAAGACTACGATTGATTGAAGAGATAAGTTTCCGGACTTACGTGTGGAAGAAGGACTTCTATTTAAGAAGACACACTTCAATAGAGAGGAAAGTGATGAATTTGAATGGAAACTGTGGATTCCGGAAGCACTGACGACGACTCTAATCCAGGAAATACCATGTTATGTATCGCGTTGGATCACCTAATTACGTTTGTGTGGCTAAAAGCGATGCTGAAGGCCACATCGACAGCTGTAATCCGAATCCTGCAAGAAGGAATATTCACCCAACTTGGAGTTCCTAAAACAATCCACACGGACAACGGAAGACAGTTTATCCCAAAGAATTTGAGAATGTGCTGCAAGAATATGGGTTTACACACATGAAGACAGGGAGACACGCACCGAAATCCAATGCTTCGGAGAGAGTAAACAAATCCGTGTTAGCAGCAATTCGAGTGAACATCCAGGACGATCACACGCGATGGGATGAACACTTAGCGGACATACAAGCGTCGCTGAGGTCATCCATCCATAACAGCACCGGAACTTCGCTACACTTTGCCATGTTCGGACAACATATGTTTACGAATGGGAAAGATTACTCGCTGGCTCGCAAGTTGAATGCCCTGAATGCTCTATACAGAGAGAGAATAAAAACAAGGAAGAACGCTATAGTCGAGTACCTCGACTCTCAGATACCCGTTACCCAGCTAAAGGGACCAAAGGGAAATGGAGATATGCAAGCAGCAAAGCGAGATTGAAATGCGCCGTACAACCAGCAGCACACGCACATCTTCGAGACGAGCATCGAAACCGTAGTGTGCTTTTTAGGTGCTAAACTATGAAAGAATACACATATTACGAGTTTAACAAAGCTGTTTACATTAAGACAGATAACGAAAGACACAAAATCGATACACGACTATCGACGACTCGTGAGTCCAGGGAGGCGGGCAGCTGAGTTCAATTATGGAACTGGTTCCTCAAACCGGATAACTCCCAAATGAACCGAAGTTTAAACCAGAAAAATTTGAGTGGTTTTTCGGCATAGAGGCTTAGAAAAGCTGAACAAGCAAGGGTAATTAAAGGGCGAAAATCAGTGGACGCAGACGGTTCTGTTGGCAAAAAATATAATATTAAAATAAGTCAAGTTCCTACCCAAATATTCCGTGGGGGATAAGCCTGGATCAGGAATACAGATTTATATAAGGGGCCGTTTATAAACCACGTGGACAAATTTTAAGCACTTTTTGAATCCCCCTTCCCCCCTCGTGGAAAATCGTGGACTTTTGACGAACCCCCTTTCCCCTTTAAAACTGTCCACGTGGTTTATGGACGGCCCCTAAGGAGAGACGAAGACTGGCCACCAGGAGGAGAACGAATTTTCAGCAATAAAATTGGCCACTCATCCCTGGGTGGCCACAGGTTTTATTCGACCCTAAAATTATATTTGCCAAAGAAAATGTTAAAGAAAGTTGTTACCGAAAACTGCGAGCGGTAAAAAAAATCAGGAAGCCGAAAGTTTAAGTAAAAACGATGATAAAATATTTAATTACGTAACCCGCCCAAATTAATGTATGACAATTTATATCAATTTAAATCAGTATTTACTTAACTTATTTATTTACGCATACAAGCGTACTGAGATATTATTTATTTATATATACATGTGTTCCATGTGAAAGACCTTCGGTACCGTAGGTTGACTTGTTAAATGTTAGAATTTAAGAGAAAGTTTTGAAGTATAATGTGATAGCAAAATGACTACGTGTGAGTAGAGGTTCGTGTTGGGGGGTGAGATGATTTAGGCGAGGTAGTACGACCCACAAAGCAGATTTGGGAGATGTGTACGAGAAATGTTGAAGGATGCACTCATGGTTGGGAGGGACTCTAGGACCTCGATTAGAGCTGTGTAGTCCAGTCCAGATGTTCGATAAATCCGTCGTGAAGATTGCCGTTGTCCAAATTTGAATTTCCGTTTTGTTTATGTTGTGTCTGCTGCGTAGACAACATTTTTGGTTGTTCCCCTCCCTGGGACATTCGATGACTAGCCGGCATCTACACTGCGCGATAAGCAGAACACAACAACATCCTCCACTCCTGTTCCGAGACGAGCATCGAAACCGTAGTGTGCTTCTTAGGTGCTAAACCATGAAATACACAAATTACGAACTTAACAAAGCTGTTTACATTAAGACAGATAACGATAGGCACAAAATCGATACACGACTATCGACGACTCGTGAGTCCAGGGAGTCGGGCAGCTGAGTCCAATTATGGAACTGGTTCCTCAAACCGGATAACTCCCAAATGAACCGAAGTTTAAGTCCGAAAAATTTGAGTGGTGGGACGAAAATATTTGATTACGTAACCCGCCCAAATTAATGTATGACAATTTCAATAAGTATTTATTTAACTTATTTATTTACGCATACAAGCATACTGAGATATTATTTATTTATATATATATGTGTTCCATATGAAAGTCCTTCGGTACCGTAGTTGGCTTGTTAAATGTTAGAATTTAAGAGAAAGTTTTGAAGTATAATGTGATAGCAAAATGACTTCGTGTGAGTAGAGATTCGTGTTGGGAGGTGAGATAATTTAGGCGAGGTAGTACGACCCACAAATCAGATTTGGGAGATGTGTCCGAGAAATGTTAAGGGATGCACTCATGATTGGGAGGGACTCCAGGACCGCGATTAGAGCTGTTTAGTCCAGTCCAGATGTTCGATAAATCCGTCGTGAAGATTGCCGTTGTCCAAATTTGAATTTCCGTTTTGTTTATGTTGTGTCTGCTGCGTAGACAACATTTTTGGTTGTTCCCCTCCCTGGGACATTCGATGACTAGCCGGCATCTACACTGCGCGATAAGCAGAACACAACAACATCCTTCACTCCTGTTCCGAGACGAGCATCGAAACCGTAGTGTGCTTTTTAGGTGCTAAACTATGAAAGAATACACAAATTACGAATTTAACAAAGCTGTTTACATTAAGACAGATAACGATAGGCACAAAATCGATACACGACTATCGACGACTCGTGAGTCCAGGGAGGCGGGCAGCTGAGTCCAATTATGGAACTGGTTCCTTAAACCGGATAAATCCCAAATGAACCGATTTTTAGATCCGAAAAATTTGAGTGGCTTTTTGACAGAGAGGTTTAGAAAAGCTGAGCAAGCAAGGGTAATTAAAGGGCGAAAATCAGTGGTCGCAGACGGTTCTGTTGGCAAAAAAAATAATATTTACGCATATTAATATTATTTATTTATATATGTGTTCCATGTGAATGTCCTTCGGTATCGTAGGTAGGCTTATTAAATGTTAGAACTTAAGAGAAAGTTATAAAATACAATGTGATAGCGAAATGAATTCGTGTGAGTAGAGATTCGTGTTGGGGGGTGAGATGATTTAGGCAACGTGGTATGACCCACAAAGCAGAGTTGGGAGATGTGTCCGAGTTATGTTAAAGGATGCACTCATTGTTAGGAGGGACTCCAGGACTACGTTTAGAACTGTGTAGTCCAGTCCAGACTGGACAGACTGGACTGGAATGAAAATATAAGAAAATTAATGAAATGGAAGCAATAAAAGTAAAATATGCAAACATAAGGTAAAAGGTAGGGAATGTGCCAATAGAAAACGATATCGGAAACCAGCTGTTTGGACCGTGGGCAGGCTAAAAAGGTCGAACCCATCGTAGCCACAGTGGGTAATATTCCGGAAGGTCCTTTGTGCTGAGCACAATCCTTGCTTAGAAAGTGAAGACCGACTAGAAGTGGACCCATGGCCGCGTAAATACGGGACATGCGAAGACAGGCTAGGAGGCTCATCAGTATCTATAATAAAAAGAAAACAGTTACCTTTTTGATATGTTGTCTGTGGTATAGTAACATTGTAATAACTTATCTAAATTGGTTGTCTTTGTGCACAAAGTGTGACATCAATGCCCAGTAAATTTCAAGTAGAGGCTGAAAGATAGAGAATAATTTGAATTAGTAAAATCGTTTAAATAATTGTGAAAAATGGACACGTACTGATTAGGAACTAAAGGAAAGGAGAGAAAAGTTAGTAGGTAATATAGTTAGCAACGTCTCATCCCCCCATATTAGAAAAATTTGCAGAAAGAGGAAAAAAAAACAAATATAAATAAGATAGGAATTAGGATATGCCAAATAGTCATAAGGATATAATTCAAATCGGAAGAAAATTGAGGAGAAGTTTGGAGTTCATTCGGAATAGGGGACCAGCAAGTATGACTCCGCCAGTAACTCGCTCGCAGGCAAATCGCTAAGGGAACAGAACCCTGGTGGAATGGGAAGCGGAAGTCCAGGAGAAGCGAGTGGTCATCAGTCGGTAGGCGGAACCGGGGCCATACTGGTTTAAGCACAGCAGACGTACCAGGTGGGAATGTCGACGGAATATGAAGCGTTCAAACAGCAGATGCAGCAGGATATGATGCAGTTCATGAAGGACATCAATGACTGCATGGCGGAGTGGCGCAGGCATCTACGCAGGTTCGTCAGGCTCAGGGACAACAAGTTGGACAGGGCGAAATACCCTCTTCGGGTACGCATATGCAGCCACCTCAAGGTATGGCAGAGCAGCCGCGAGCAAATCCGAGTCAGATGCCACCATTCGACCCGAGGATGCTACAGCAACCTCCACCAATCATACTGCCGGAGGTACGTCACCGTATGGGATTCCCGCCGCCAACATCTGGGGCGTTGTCCCAGAAGCAGGAGATGAGTCGTCACGCATCGGAAGGGTATCGGAAAACCGCCTGGTCGACGGAGCAGGAACCAAGAAGATGGAATGGGTCTCACACGACACCGCCAGAACATCCTCCTAGAAACTGTGGGACACAGCACATCTTGATTCCAGGACAAGATCAGCGTCGGCCAAGCGGAGCAGCAGGCGATTCAGCTTTTAAAGTCGGCCAGCTGTGGAAGTGGGGGCTAAGTTTCGATGGAAATCCCAGAAGCCTGCCCGTGTCCGAATTTATATTCCGCCTCGAACATCTCCAATGGTCATATCAGGTGCCGTGGAAGGAGGTCCTAAGAGAGTTTCATGTATTAGTGGAAGGACAAGCCAAGGAATGGTACTGGATGTACGTGAGGTCGACGGAGTACCAAGAGTGGACTTACCTGAGGTACGCACTACAACAGCAGTTTCAGAGTCACCGATCCAACTTCGAGCGAGAGTATGAGCTGCGAGAACGGAAGCAGAAGCCAGGAGAAACCATCGAGAAACCGACAATACTAGCGCTCAGATCTCGACTATAGATGCCGTTTTCCGACTTCGCCCTGATAAAGGTGATAAAGATAAATATTAGGGATCAGATTTCGAGAATTATATACCCGATATACATCAAAAAACCTGGATCAACTCCGACATGAATGCCACGATGCGGAGAGAATATTGGCGACCCGATGAACCCGACATCCAAGTAACGTAGAAACTCACCGGGGATATAAGGATCGTCCGAGGATAGATGAGCTTTGTCCGGAAATAGTCGGAGAAGAGAGTATACCTGGAGAACAAGAGGAAGTGGGGGCATTAGCTAGGCACTGGGAGAACAACAGGGAACGACAGCGACTTACATGCTGGAATTGTGGAGCCGTTGGACACCCAATCAAAGCGTGTGAATCGGAGGTGTTAAAGGATTTCTGTTTCAAGTGTGGACTACCCGGTGTGAGGACTCCAAGATGTACGCGATGCCAAACGGGAAACGGTAGGAGGAGCTTGGGCAAGAACGAGGAACCACGCTCCAATCCGTTTGCCACGAAAAAATAAAAGCCTCGTCAAATTGCATGCCTAATGATAAGGATGGCTGTAAGGAGAATAAAACTAGTAAGATTCTGATAAATATAAATAAATCATCACATAACATTAAATGGTCGAAACGTGAATCTATAGCAGTCCGAGAAGCACACTACCAAGAGGTCGGGAACCGAATATTTGGGAAACGAGATCCTAACAGGAAAATTTCGCCAAAAATGGCCAGTGTAGAGTAATGTCATCTTTTATTTTCTATTATTGTAATTCTTTATTTAAAATCCTGTCGCCATAAAAAGTAGACATCTTTTATTGGTTATTGTAATTCTTTATTTAAAATCTTTATTCAAAATCTGGAGCAGCATTAATGCCGCTTCCAACGTCAAGTTGTTTCTGATTTTTACAATTTGCCTTAGGATCTAGGTAAGCCTAATTCTCGTTGCTGCGCTGCTTACAGTTGGGCGGCAGAGAGATGGCTATGTATATCTTATGTATATAAAGTGTATTTAATTATGCTCTCTTTGGCTGGAGCGCGAGGGCATGTGTATGTAATTGAGTTTGGCTGAGCGGCCGGCGTGTGCAACAGAATGCTGACACTTGCACTTTCTTTACGCGCGCCGATCGACTCATGTTTCGGCCACTTAGGGTTTTTGACCGAGCCTTTTGTTTATAAAAACAATGCAACAAAGTGTTACAGTGTGTTTGTTTCAAGTACTCTTGGTACAGTATATATTCGATATAAGTGCACACTACATCTCCCTCCTTTTGAAAAATAACGTAATATTATGAAGTTATTTTGTTAATATATTTTACTTAATGGAATATTTATTTTTTTTTGTTTTTAATCTTTTTTTTTTTTAATTTCTTATTTATTTTTTTTTTTTAAAGAGAATGGAATTGGGAATAATATACGTATTAAAAGAAGAAGTATATTTAAACATGGAGTGTAAAAGTATTCTAAACATGGTTACACTCATAAGTATTTCTAAACATGGCCATGTTAAATGCAATTATGAAATAAACTTTTTTAATCTATCTTTATGTACTATTTGTTTTTTATTTTTGTTATTTATTATAGTTATGTTATCTCTATCTCCTATTTGTTCTACCCTGTAAGGACCTGTATATTTCGAATCTAACTTATGTCCTGTTTCATTTTTCAATAAAACCTGATCTCCTATTTTTAAATCGAAATCTAAACTAGTTTTGTCGTAACTAATTTTCTGTTTCAGCTTATGAGATTCTAGCATTAGTCTAGCTCTCTTAATTGCCTGTTCTAATCTAAATTTGGATTCCTTAGCATAATCTTCTATATTATAAAGGGGTTTTATTTTATCTATGCTATTAAAGTGTTTTGGTAGATTTGAAGTTTTACCGAAAACTAGCTCATATGGACAATAGTCATGTGCCATGGATGGGGTTGTATTAAAACAATATACGAAGTATCGTAGCCATACATCCCAATCTGTTTTGTCAACTGAGATGTATGAACGAATGAACTCATTTAGTGTTCTGTGGCTTCGCTCCACGGTTCCTACTGTCTGGTGGTGGTGTGCAGTTGAAGTTATGTTTTTAATATGTAAGTATTTACATAGATCTTCAATAATTGAATTTTTATATTCTGTTCCCATGTCCGTAATGAACGTCTTCATTGGACCGTACTTTAGAATAAAATCTTCAAATATAGCTTTTGCTACTGTATTTGCACTTTTATTTGGTATAGGTATAGCTACTAGGTATTTGGTTAAATCTCAGATGAGTGTTACTGCGTATTCGCTTCCATTATTCGATTTTGGAAGTGGACCAATAGTATCTACAATTACTCTATCAAAAGCTCGTTGTGGAGTTTCGGTTATAGTTAGTGGGGTCTTAGTATGTTTAGTCGTTTTCGACTTTTGGCATTTAGGACATTTCTTTATGTACTCTTTTATGTCTTTGGACATATTTTTCCAATAATAGTGTCTCTGGACCTTGGCCAAGGTTTTTGTAATGCCTGTATGACCACCTTGTATTGGATCATCATGGAATGTAGACAATATAGCTTCTTTTTCTTTATTATGTTTTATTACGGTCACCGGGTTGAGTAGCGCTACTCTCAATGATTTCAATATTTTATTGCCCATAATTTTAAAATTATCAATTGAAACAAGTTCAAAGATATTTTCCCACGGTGCCACTTTGAGTTGGCTGACTTTGTGAATACCGGCCTGCTTTTCAAGCCTTTGAAAGAATTGACCTAAGTCAATGGTTCCATTAGTATACAAATCGCTTACATCATAACTTGCTGTAATTTTCTTTCCGTGCTTAAATAAACACATTTTATTATTTACATGCAAGGTCACTACTTTACGTACTTCATCATTGTTTATGACTTCATATACGTTGGGCTTTGAAGCTTTTTCTATAGGTTGCTTATGCAATTCTATTTGATCTTTTCCTGCGCAGGATTTCTGTCTACTTTGGTTTCTGGTAGTGACTTTCAGAATTTTATTACTTGTTTGTATATTTGTTAGGTCTGTGATTGTTATTCTGGAGAGCGCATCGGCTACATAGTTGTCTTTACCCTTTAGATACTCTACCGTAAAATTATATTCCTCCAATTCAAGTCTCATTCGTGTTAGTTTGGAACTTGGATTTACCATTGAAAATAAGTATGTCAGTGCTCTATGGTCTGTTTTGACAGTGAAGTGTCTACCATAAATATATGGTCTGAAGTGTGTTATTGCCCAATGAATGGCTGCTAATTCTTGTTCTGTGGTGCTCTTGTTGCTTTCACCTTTCGTAAAGGATCTTGATGCGTATGCCACTGGAAGCTGTAGTCCATTTTTGTTTTGAGTTAGGACTGCTCCACAAGCGTATTTGCTAGCATCTGTGATTATGCAAAATTCTTTGCTAAAATCTGGATATTGCAACAGAGTAGGATTTATTAATGCTGATTTAAGATGTTCGAAGGCGTTTTGACATTGTGTTGTCCATTCGAATTTTACATCTTTCTTACATAATCTTGTTATGTGACGGGAGTATTCAGCAAAATTCTTTATAAAACGTCGGTAATAATTGCAAAATGCAACGAATCTTCTAGCGCCGTCCGCATCATGTGGGACTGGATAATTTTGAATGACGTCGTATTTTTTGTCGTCGGGCAAGATTCCTTTATCTGTGCATTTATGTCCTAAGAAAGTGACTTCATGCATGAAAAATGAACATTTTTCAGGATGTAACTTCAGGTTGTGTTTCCTACATTTCTCGAAAACATCAGTTAAGTTCTTGAGCATATGTTTTTCGGAACAACCTATGACTATTAAGTCATCCATATAAAGAAATGCTTGCGAAGGTTCTAATCCAGAGAAAGCTATAGTCATCATTCTTTGAAAAGAGTTTGGCGCTATTTTTAAACCGAATGGTAATTGCGTGAAGCGGTACGAACCATTGTTTGTTGAAAAAGATGTTATATCCCGTGAACTTTTTTCCAGTTCAATTTGATGGAAACCTGACATTAAGTCAAGGCATGAGAAGTATTTTGCTCTACCTAGTTGATCTAAAATATCATCGATTCTAGGCAGTGGAAATTATCAGACAAGAGTTTTTATTAATTTGACGATAGTCAATTACTAATCGCCATTTTTTATTTTCCGTATTTGGAAGTGACTTTTTTGGTACTAACAGAAGTGGCCTTTTTTTGGACTTGTTTTTGAATTTCGTCTTGTTGACTATGAGGATTTCTATAATTTTTTATATATACGGGTTCATCATCAATTAATCTCAGCTTTTGTTTATAAAAATTATTGGTAGTGATCGATTCGGTTTCTAGTCCGAACACATCACTATACTGGGTGCATAATGCTGTAAGTTGTTTATTGAATTGAGGCGGGAAGTTTTTTGCAAGTTGGGATAATACAATTTTTTGTCTGTCTTCTAAGTTCGTTTTTACTATGTCGTAGTTTGAAAGTGGTTCATGATGAATGTTTTTGATATAGACTACTTGATCTGTGTTTGTAGTATTTAGTAATCTTATATATGCATTTTGGACTGTTGCTATGGTATTTGCGATATAGATACCATGCTGAATTTTTTGATTCGGAATTAATACACTGTCTTCTTCTGAATTAATTTCAATTTTTCGGACGACTTGGGATCCTGCTGGCAGAATTAGGGAGTTGTTGCCAGAACTGTATGCTATTGGAACATAAATTGGATATTTTAAGTTATTTGGTCTTATTATGAGCCAGTCTTCAGACGGCTTGAAGTCTAATTGACAGTTGTATCTTTTGATAAAATCGATTCCTAGTATTCCATCACATGGAATAGCGAATTGCATATTTACGATATGGAAATCATGTTGAATTATGTACTTAGAAGTTTGAATTTCAATAGAAGTTAAGCCTTTAGATTTTGTAACTTCCTGACTTATACCCTGTATGTTTATGATGTGATTATCTTGAATGTTTTGAAAATTATCAGAATTTTCCTTCAATAAGGATATTTCCGCACCTGTGTCTAGTAAGAGAACTAATTCTTTTCCTGTTGCTACGTTCGTGAAAGTGACAAATGTATTTTGACTGAGATTTAAAGTGTGAATTTTGATGTTGTTTACTGTCGTGTATCTAAAGGTGTTTGGTAGTTTCCCGAATTTGTTTGCGCCACTCTAACATTGTTATTGTGGTTGTTGTTTCCCCCACGGCTGTTTCCGCCGCTGGTGTTTCCACCACGGTTGTTATTTCTGTTATAATTGTTATTTTGGTTATTTCTGTTATAACCTTTGTTATACCCGTTACTCGTAGAGTAAAAGGGTATACTAAATTCGTCGGAAAGTATGTAACAGGCAGAAGGAAGCGTTTCCGACCCCATAAAGTATATATATTCTTGATCAGGATCACTAGCCGAGTCGATCTAGCCATGTCCGTCTGTCCGTCTGTCCGTCTGTCCGTCTGTCCGTATGAACGCTGAGATCTTGGAAACTATAAGAGCTACAATACTGGGATTAGGCATGCAGATTCCTGAGATTCCTGCGCAGCGCAAGTTTGTTTCAAAAGAGTGCCACGCCCACTCTAACGCCCACAAACCGTTCTAAGGATTTCGTCATCTGCTCAACCTCTTGTGTGTACTGGTTGGCAGTTTTATTGCGTTGTTGTAGGCTCATCAGTTTTGCTGACAACACTTCTACAGATTCGCCTTTGACGTTGTTTTTTAATCTGGAAATGACTTCAGCTATTGTTGTTTCATCTCCGATTAGATTTCTGGCGACACCTTTTAGCTTTGTTTTTATAATTGAAACTGCTAATTGTTCGTGTTCGCCTTTTATTGATTCTAATATTTCTAATGCATCCATAAAACTTGTTAAGTTTTCAGATTTACCATCGAAAACTGGTATAAGTTTGGATGCTGTGTTAATGAAATCAATATTAGATTGTGCCATTGTGATATTGTTTCTTATTTTATTTTCTATTAAGGAATTATCATCAGAATCTGTAGAATTATCCAGATCTGACATTAAAACAGCTGGAATAGTAAGATTATTTAAATCTTGCTCTTCTATTTTAGGATTTGTTTCTGTAAGGTCTTCTGATTCTATTTGGTCACTGTCAGTTTGTTTTGTTGATTCCGATTCATCACCAGTTTCAACTGCTAGGGAGGTGTTAAGTATAGTTGGTACCGATATGTCCAACTTAAACTTTTGTTTAATTGATATTAAATTATATCGTAGTCTGATCAAAAATTTTGATACTTGGGACCACAGATCTTGATTTAATTTTTCCTTCTGGCCATATATTAGTATTCGTGCTTCATTAAAGCATTTTACTAGAATTTCCACATGTTTTTTAATGGTATTCTTTTGAATTGGCCTGTTTTGAGTAAGTGACTTATATGATTTGTCAAAGTCAACTTTTATATTATTTAGCTGCTTATATAATTCATTCCATTCCATTATATTGTGGAGATAAATTATTTCTTGGAGACCATCATTACTATTGTTTTACCTAGTATTGGGTGTTCGTCTACTACTGATCTAACCTGTACCCCTGGGATGGTTGATAGGACAATTGCCTTTTGGGTGCTTGTGCAATGAATTAGTGGAGAGGCATCTAAATTAAATGTTTCAATATATAAGTTTTCTAACTCGTAAATGCTTACTGAAGTTGGTGCAACTAATTGCAGAATTCTTTCTCTAAAATAGATGTCCCTATCATATGTGTTTGCAATTGCTTTTGGCGTAGCCATTTTTAATTAATATGTTTTTATTTATTTATTTGTTTTTTATTCCATTTTCTTTAACTTTTTTTAAAATTTAAATTCAGCAATATTTTTATAATAATGTTGTTTGTGCCAAAATGTTTAAATTTTGTCCAGATCATTTGCCTGGCTCATATATTTTTTTTTTTAGACATTTATTGTGCAATTTATAAAGTTTATAGAAACAGTTTGCGCACATTATTACAACAATTATTATAAGCAATGTATAAATTAATTCTAAGTCTATGGGGTTTGATTCTACCTTATTAATAACATTTGCAGTGGAATCCACTGTTTTTGTATCTATTAAACCCATCTTTGGGGTTGGTATTCTTAATATATATCTTGGTCTGTCAAATTCTTTTGATTTTTGAATCAACTCGTAAATGTTGTTAATGTTATTCATAATATTATTAATTTTGATTTTACTTTTTTTTGTTTTTGACCAATTATTATCATATTTTACATATAATTTCCTGCCTATTTTGTGTATGGTTTTCAGGCCATACTCTAATCGGGCAACTTTTATGTCGCTCAATTTTTACAATTGTTTTAATAAAATAAATGAAAAAATATGCATCGCAGTGCAATTAAAAAAATTTTTGCAACGCAGTGCAAAGATAAAAACAAGGAAGAACGCTATAGTCGAGTACCTCGACTATCAGATACCCGTTACTCAGCTAAAGGGACCAAAGGAAAATGGAGATATGCAAGCAGCAAATGCGCCACCTACCGGCGGTAGACAGATTTAAGCGTTGTGGGCGTTAGAGTGGGAGTTTTTTTTAAATCAATCGATAGGTATTGACGAGACCAATACATTTCAGTTTAAATTTTTTATCTACCATGAAAATTGTGGGCGCCACAGACTTGGGCGGTTTGTGGGCGTTGGAGTGGGCGTGGCATATTCGCGTAATAAACTTGCGCTGCGCTCAAGCCTACGGAATCTAAATCTGAAATCTCGTTTCTCTATCTTTGATATTTTCCGAGATATCCGCGTTCATATTTACGATTTTTTGAAGTTTGTGGGCGGTTTGTGGGCGTTAAAGTGGGCGTGGCAAACTTTTTTTAGGTCAGTCGGTAGGTATTGATGAGAAAAATACATTTCAGTTAAATTTTTTGTTCTAGCATCAAAACTGTAGGAGCCACAGTTTTGGGCGGTTTGTGGGCGTTAGAGTGGGCGTGGCACTCTTTTGAAACAAACTTGCGCTGCGGAGGAATCTCAGGAATCTGCATGCCTAATCCCAGTATTGTAGCTCTTATAGTTTCCAAGATCTCAGCGTTCATACGGACAGACGGACAGACGGACAGACGGACATGGCTAGATCGACTCGGCTAGTGATCCTGATCAAGAATATATATACTTTATGGGGTCGGAAACGCTTCCTTCTGCCTGTTACATACTTTCCGACGAATCTAGTATACCCTTTTACTCTACGAGTAACGGGTATAAAAATTATGCGCTCTTGGTAGCGCTGTCGGTTCACACTTCCTTGGTACCGGTGCTGGCTGCACAGGTGTACTTCATGGTGGGGCACCGGTGCTGGCTACACAGGTGTACTCGCAGAACGGGGAGCACAGTGGTCCCTCGCAGTCATCTGGGCACGTCTTCTTTAGTTTTGGGATGGCAACTTTTCCTGGAGGAGGCAATGTGTTTTTATTTTTTGAAATATTTTGGATTACAGGGTAGGTTGATGTGGCTGTAGCTGTGGTCTGATTTTTTCGTTCTGATAGCAAATTTTTTAGGTATTCGACTTCGGCATGTATTTTTACCGAGTCGTTCCACTGTATTGCTTTGCCGCTGTTGAGCAGCTTCAGTAGATGAGCCTTTCTGGCTTTTAATCTTTTGACCACGCCACTTCTTTTGGCACACATCACACTCTACTCACTGCGTTTCTTCTCTTGTTCTTGTTGTTGCTGCCGTTTTTGCTGTTGTTGCCTTTGTTGTTGCTGTTGTCTTTGTTGTTGTTGATTGCTGCTGTCGCCTTGGTTGCTGTTTTATTTTTCGAAGTCCCGATCCATGTCCAGATCCAGGTCCAGATCCTTTAGGACCAAAGTCACGGTCGCCATGTAGAGTAATGTCATCTTTTATTTTCTATTATTGTAATTCTTTATTTAAAATCCTGTCGCCATAAAAAGTAAACATCTTTTATTGGTTATTGTAATTCTTTATTTAAAATCTTTATTCAAAATCTGGAGCAGCATTAATGCCGCTTCCAACGTCAAGTTGTTTCTGATTTTTACAATTTGCCTTAGGATCTAGGTAAGCCTAATTCTCGTTGCTGCGCTGCTTACAGTTGGGCGGCAGAGAGATGGCTATGTATATCTTATGTATATAAAGTGTATTTAATTATGCTCTTTTTGGCTGGAGCGCGAGGGCATGTGTATGTAATTGAGTTTGGCTGAGCGGCCGGCGTGTGCAACAGAATGCTGACACTTGCACTTTCTTTACGCGCGCCGATCGACTCATGTTTCGGCCACTTAGGGTTTTTGACCGAGCCTTTTGTTTATAAAAACAATGCAACAAAGTGTTACAGTGTGTTTGTTTCAAGTACTCTTGGTACAGTAGATATTCGATATAAGTGCACACTACACCAGAGCCCGTAGGAGAAGTCAGCAGCGGTAGGCAGAAAGTAGGATGATTTGTTCGGCCATCAGAGCTGCGGTGGAAGCCGACAATAGACCATTTGCACAGGTCAAGATAGAAGATCTGGAGGTCGTGGGTCTCTTGAATTCCGGGGCATCAATCAGCTTGCTTGGGGAAGGTTGCCTAGAAACAGTGGAAAGGTAAGGACTGAGATTAGAGAGGTCACAATCGATAATGAAATCAGCCGGAGGTACGCAGCATCGAGTAGTAGGGAAGACACAACCTAGCATCTCGTACAATGGGTAAACACATCGATTGCCGATACTCCTTTGTCCTTCCTTGAAGCAAAGAGTATACCCTGGTATAGATTACTGGAGGAAATTCGAATTGGCACCAGAGGTAGTGGGTGTAGAATCCTTACATTGGGTGGAATCCGAATTTATGGCCAAAGGAGAACCGATAGAGGCACATATCCTATCCCCCGAACAGGCTGAGCAGCTGGAAGAAGCAAAAGGACGATTTTCTGACATACGAAAGTCAAGGATTAAGACTTACCAAGGTGGAAGAACACTCGATCCAGTTAGTTGAAGGAGCCGTACCCGTCAAGGAGAGATTCTTTCCAGTTTCTCCGGCGAAACATCGAGTTAAGTGAAAGTCTCTGGAACAACCGAACTACGCTGGTACAGAAACCTTGAAAGAATAGGCTATGCTTAGACGCAAGAAAACTGAATACACTTACAGTGAGGATGCTTACCCATTACAAAACATTGAGTCGATCTTAAGCCGGGTAGATGAGACGATTTTCATCAGCAGTATCGATTTAAAACATGCGTTCTGGCAAGTGGAACTCGATGAGAAAAGTCGTCGCTTGACCGCTTTCACAAAACCTGGAAGGCCACTTTATCAGTTTCGACGGATGCCATTCGGCTTATGTAACTCGGCTCAAAGGTTGTGTAGGTTAATGGATAAGGTAATCTTACAGCGTCTTCGGAGCCGCGTCTTTCGACGCGTCTTTCGAAGAACACTGCATGTTGCTGAAAGAGGTGGCAGATTGTTTAAATAAAGAAAATTTGACGATCGGCCTACACAAGTCAAAATTTGGTTTTAAATACTTGCGATATTTGAGATTCATCATCGGTGATGGGACCTTGCGGACAGATCCGAAGAAAGTTAAGGCGATTGTGAAGATAGAAGTGCCCAAAAATACGCGACAACTACGCAGATTCTTAGGAACCGCAGGCTGGTATCGCAGATGTATCCAAAACTTCTCCGGTGCAAGTGCGCCGTTCACGGACTGCCTGAAAAATAAATCGAAATTTACGTGGACGGAGGAAGCAACTACGGCATTTGAAACGCTGAAGAAAGCACTTACGTGTGCACCGGTATTAGCTCATCCAGATTTTGGGAAACACTTCTGGATACAGTGTGACGCCAGCCAAGTAGGAATTGGGGCAGTGTTATACCAGCAAGACGTAAAAGGATCGGACCGGCCAATAGCATTCTTTTCGGCGAAGCTGAGAGGAGCACAACTCAATTACAGCGTAACGGAAAAAGAGTGCCACGTAGCAGTAAAAGCTGTGGAAAGATTCCGTCCCTATGTGGAGTTGATGCCGTTTACTATCGTTACCGATCATGAAAGCCTGCAATGGCTTATGACACTCAAGGATTTGAACGGGAGGCTGGCGCGGTGGTCGTTAGCACTACAGACATTCGACTTCAACACAGAGCATTGCAAAGGGCAAGACAACATCGTGGCCGACATGCTATCCCGGCCGAATGAAACCGCCGAGGTAGAGTTCTTCGATTTTGAGACAACGGAGTTTGAGAGTCCTGAATACCTGGAAAGACTACGATTGATTGAAGAGATAAGTTTCCAGACTTACGTGTGGAAGAAGGACTTCTATTTAAGAAGACACACTTCAATAGAGAGCAAAGTGATGAATTTGAATGGAAACTGTGGATTCCGGAAGCACTGACGACGACTCTAATCCAGGAAATACCATGTTATGTATCGCGTTGGATCACCTAATTACGTTTGTGTGGCTAAAAGCGATGCTGAAGGCCACATCGACAGCTGTAATCCGAATCCTGCAAGAAGGAATATTCACCCAACTTGGAGTTCCTAAAACAATCCACACGGACAACGGAAGACAGTTTATCCCAAGGAACTTGAGAATGTGCTGCAAGAATATGGGATTACACACATGAAGACAGGGAGATACGCACCACAATCCAATGCTTCGGAGAGAGTAAACCAATCCGTGTTAGCAGCAATTCGAGTGAACATTCAGGACGATCACACGCGATGGGATGAACACTTAGCGGACATACAAGCGTCGCTGAGGTCATCCATCCATAACAGCACCGGAACTTCGCTACACTTTGCCATGTTCGGACAACATATGTTTACGAATGGGAAAGATTACTCGCTGGCTCGCAAGTAGAATGCCCTGAATGCTCTATACAGAGAGAGAATAAAAACAAGGGAGGCGGGCAGCTGAGTCCAATTATGGAACTGGTTCCTCAAACCGGATAACTCCCAAATGAACCGAAGTTTAAATCCGAAAAATTTGAGTGGTTTTTTGGCAGAGAGGCTTAGAAAAGCTGAACAAGCAAGGGTAATTAAAGGGCGAAAATCAGTGGACGCAGACGGTTCTGTTGGCAAAAAATATAATATTAAAATAAGTCAAGTTCCTACCCAAATATTCCGTGGGGGATAAGCCTGGATCAGGAATACAGATTTATATAAGGAGAGACGAAGACTAGCCACAAGGAGGAGAACGAATTTTCAGCAAGAAAATTGGCCACTCATCCCCGGGTGGCCACAGGTTTTTATTCGACCCTAAAATTATATTTGCCAACGAAAATTTTAAAGAAAATTGTTACCGAAAACTGCGAGCGGCAAAAAAAAATCAGGAAGCCGACAGTTTAAGTAAAAACGATGATAAAATATTTAATTACGTAACCCGCCCAAATTAATGTATGACAATTTATATCAATTTAAATCAGTATTTATTTAACTTATTTATTTACGCATACATGCATACTGAGATATTATTTATTTATATATATATATGTACCATGTGAAAGTTCTTCGGTACCGTAGGTGGCTTGTTAAATGTTAGAATTGAAGAGAAAGTTTTGAAGTATAATGTGATAGCAAAATGACTTCGTGTGAGTAGAGATTCGTGTTGGGGGGTGAGATGATTTAGGCGAGGTAGTACGACCCACAAAGCAGGTTTGGAAGATGTGTCCGAGAAATGTTAAAGGATGCACTCATGGTTGGGAGGGACTCCAGGACCGCGATTAGAGCTGTATAGTCCAGTCCAGATGTTCGAAAAATCCGTCGTGAAGATTGCCGTTGTCCAAATTTGAATTTCCGTTTTGTTTATGTTGTGTCTGCTGCGTAGACAACATTTTTGGTTGTTCCCCTCCCTGGGACATTCGATGACTAGCCGGCATCTACACTGCGCGATAAGCAGAACACAACAACATCCTCCACTCCTGTTCCGAGACGAGCATCGAAACCGTAGTGTGCTTTTTAGGTGCTAAACTATGAAAGAATACACAAATTACGAATTTAACAAAGCTGTTTACATTAAGACAGATAACGATAGGCACAAAATCGATACACGACTATCGACGACTCGTGAGTCCAGGGGGGCGGGCAGCTGAGCCCAATTATGGAACTGGTTCCTTAACGCGGATAACTCCCAAATAAACCGATTTTTAAATCCGAAAAATTTGAGTGGCTTTTCGACAGAGAGGTTTAGAAAAGCTGAACAAGCAAGGGTAATTAAAGGGCGAAAATCAGTGGTCGCAGACGGTTCTGTTGGCAAAAAAAAAAAATATTAAAATAAGTCAAGTTCCTACCCAAATATTCCGTGGGGGATAAGCCTGGATCAGGAATACAGATTTATATAAGGGCCGTCCATAAACCACGTGGACAAATTTGTAGCACTTTTTGAACAATTAAAGCGTGCGAATCGGAGGTGTTAAAGGTTTTCTGTTTCAAGTGTGGACTACCCGGTGTGAGGACTGCAAGATGTACGCGATGCCAAGCGGGAAACGGTAGGAGGAGCTTGGGCAAGAACGAGGAACCACGCTCCAATCCGTTTGCCACGAACAAATAAAAGCCTCGTCAAATTGCATGCCTAATGATAAGGATGGCTGTAAGGAGAATAAAACTAGTAAGATTCTGATAAATATAAATAAATCAGCACATAACATTAAATGGTCGAAACGTGAACCTATAGCAGTCCGAGAAGCACACTACCAAGAGGTCAGAAAACGAATATTTGGGAAACGAGATCCTAACAGGAAAATTTCGCCAAAAATGGCCAGAGCCCGTAGGAGAAGTCAGCAGCGGTAGGCAGAAAGTAGGATGATTTGTTCGGCCATCAGAGCTGCGGTGGAAGGCGACAATAGACCATTTGCACAGGTCAAGATAGAAGATCTGGAGGTCGTGGGTCTCTTGAATTCCGGGGCATCAATCAGCTTGCTTGGGGAAGGTTGCCTAGAAACAGTGGAAAGGTAAGGACTGAGATTAGAGAGGTCACAATCGATAATGAAATCAGCCGGAGGTACGCAGCATCGAGTAGTAGGGAAGACACAACCAAGCATCTCGTACAATGGGTAAACACATCGATTGCCGATACTCCTTTGTCCTTCCTTGAAGCAAAGAGTATACCCTGGTATAGATTACTGGAGGAAATTCGAATTGGCACCAGAGGTAGTGGGTGTAGAATCCTTACATTGGGTGGAATCCGAATTTATGGCCAAAGGAGAACCGATAGAGGCACATATCCTATCCCCCGAACAGGCTGAGCAGCTGGAAGAAGCAAAAGGACGATTTTCTGACATACGAAAGTCAAGGATTAAGACTTACCAAGGTGGAAGAACACTCGATCCAGTTAGTTGAAGGAGCCGTACCCGTCAAGGAGAGATTCTTTCCAGTTTCTCCGGCGAAACATCGAGTTAAGTGAAAGTCTCTGGAACAACCGAACTACGCTGGTACAGAAACCTTGAAAGAATAGGCTATGCTTAGACGCAAGAAAACTGAATACACTTACAGTGAGGATGCTTACCCATTACAAAACATTGAGTCGATCTTAAGCCGGGTAGATGAGACGATTTTCATCAGCAGTATCGATTTAAAACATGCGTTCTGGAAAGTGGAACTCGATGAGAAAAGTCGTCGCTTGACCGCTTTCACAAAACCTGGAAGGCCACTTTATCAGTTTCGACGGATGCCATTCGGCTTATGTAATTCGGCTCAAAGGTTGTGTAGGTTAATGGATAAGGTAATCCCACAGCGTCTTCGGAGCCGCGTCTTTCGACGCGACTTTCGAAGAACACTGCATGTTGCTGAAAGAGGTGGCAGATTGTTTAAATAAAGAAAATTTGACGATCGGCCTACACAAGTCAAAATTTGGTTTTAAATACTTGCGATATTTGAGATTCATCATCGGTGATGGGACCTTGCGGACAGATCCGAAGAAAGTTAAGGCGATTGTGAAGATAGAAGTGCCCAAAAATACGCGACAACTACGCAGCTTCTTAGGAACCGCAGGCTGGTATCGCAGATGTATCCAAAACTTCTCCGGTGCAAGTGCGCCGTTCACGGACTGCCTGAAAAATAAATCGAAATTTACGTGGACGGAGGAAGCAACTACGGCATTTGAAACGCTGAAGAAAGCACTTACGTGTGCACCGGTATTAGCTCATCCAGATTTTGGGAAACACTTCTGGATACAGTGTAACGCCAGCCATGTAGGAATTGGGGCAGTGTTATACCAGCAAGACGTAAAAGGATCGGACCGGCCAATAGCATTCTTTTCGGCGAAGCTGAGAGGAGCACAACTCAATTACAGCGTAACGGAAAAAGAGTGCCACGTAGCAGTAAAAGCTGTGGAAAGATTCCGTCCCTATGTGGAGTTGATGCCGTTTACTATCGTTACCGATCATGAAAGCCTGCAATGGCTTATGACACTCAAGGATTTGAACGGGAGGCTGGCGCGGTGGTCGTTAGCACTACAGACATTCGACTTCAACACAGAGCATTGGAAAGGGCAAGACAACATCGTGGCCGACATGCTATCCCGGCCGAATGAAACCGCCGAGGTAGAGTTCTTCGATTTTGAGACAACGGAGTTTGAGAGTCCTGAATACCTGGAAAGACTGCGATTGATTGAAGAGATAAGTTTCCAGACTTACGTGTGGAAGAAGGACTTCTATTTAAGAAGACACACTTCAATAGAGAGCAAAGTGATGAATTTGAATGGAAACTGTGGATTCCGGAAGCACTGACGACGACTCTAATCCAGGAAATACCATGTTATGTATCGCGTTGGATCACCTAATTACGTTTGTGTGGCTAAAAGCGATGCTGAAGGCCACATCGACAGCTGTAATCCGAATCCTGCAAGAAGGAATATTCACCCAACTTGGAGTTCCTAAAACAATCCACACGGACAACGGAAGACAGTTTATCCCAAGGAACTTGAGAATGTGCTGCAAGAATATGGGATTACACACATGAAGACAGGGAGATACGCACCACAATCCAATGCTTCGGAGAGAGTAAACCAATCCGTGTTAGCAGCAATTCGAGTGAACATTCAGGACGATCACACGCGATGGGATGAACACTTAGCGGACATACAAGCGTCGCTGAGGTCATCCATCCATAACAGCACCGGAACTTCGCTACACTTTGCCATGTTCGGACAACATATGTTTACGAATGGGAAAGATTACTCGCTGGCTCGCAAGTAGAATGCCCTGAATGCTCTATACAGAGAGAGAATAAAAACAAGGGAGGCGGGCAGCTGAGTCCAATTATGGAACTGGTTCCTCAAACCGGATAACTCCCAAATGAACCGAAGTTTAAATCCGAAAAATTTGAGTGGTTTTTTGGCAGAGAGGCTTAGAAAAGCTGAACAAGCAAGGGTAATTAAAGGGCGAAAATCAGTGGACGCAGACGGTTCTGTTGGCCAAAAATATAATATTAAAATAAGTCAAGTTCCTACCCAAATATTCCGTGGGGGATAAGCCTGGATCAGGAATACAGATTTATATAAGGAGAGACGAAGACTAGCCACAAGGAGGAGAACGAATTTTCAGCAAGAAAATTGGCCACTCATCCCCGGGTGGCCACAGGTTTTTATTCGACCCTAAAATTATATTTGCCAACGAAAATTTTAAAGAAAATTTTTACCGAAAACTGCGAGTGGCAAAAAAAAATCAGGAAGCCGAAAGTTTAAGTAAAAACGATGATTAAATATTTAATTACGTAACCCGCCCAAATTAATGTATGACAATTTATATCAATTTAAATCAGTATTTATTTAACTTATTTATTTACGCATACAAGCATACTGAGATATTATTTATTTATATATATATATATGTACCATGTGAAAGTTCTTCGGTACCGTAGGTGGCTTGTTAAATGTTAGAATTTAAGAGAAAGTTTTGAAGTATAATGTGATAGCAAAATGACTTCGTGTGAGTAGAGATTCGTGTTGGGGGGTGAGATGATTTAGGCGAGGTAGTACGACCCACAAAGCAGGTTTGGGAGATGTGTCCGAGAAATGTTAAAGGATGCACTCATGGTTGGGAGGGACTCCAGGACCGCGATTAGAGCTGTTTAGTCCAGTCCAGATGTTCGAAAAATCCGTCGTGAAGATTGCCGTTGTCCAAATTTGAATTTCCGTTTTGTTTATGTTGTGTCTGCTGCGTAGACAACATTTTTGGTTGTTCCCCTCCCTGGGACATTCGATGACTAGCCGGCATCTACACTGCGCGATAAGCAGAACACAACAACATCCTCCACTCCTGTTCCGAGACGAGCATCGAAACCGTAGTGTGCTTTTTAGGTGCTAAACTATGAAAGAATACACAAATTACGAATTTAACAAAGCTGTTTACATTAAGACAGATAACGATAGGCACAAAATCGATACACGACTATCGACGACTCGTGAGTCCAGGGGGGCGGGCAGCTGAGCCCAATTATGGAACTGGTTCCTTAACGCGGATAACTCCCAAATAAACCGATTTTTAAATCCGAAAAATTTGAGTGGCTTTTCGACAGAGAGGTTTAGAAAAGCTGAACAAGCAAGGGTAATTAAAGGGCGAAAATCAGTGGTCGCAGACGGTTCTGTTGGCAAAAAAAAATAATATTAAAATAAGTCAAGTTCCTACCCAAATATTCCGTGGGGGATAAGCCTGGATCAGGAATACAGATTTATATAAGGGCCGTCCATAAACCACGTGGACAAATTTGTAGCACTTTTTGAACAATTAAAGCGTGCGAATCGGAGGTGTTAAAGGTTTTCTGTTTCAAGTGTGGACTACCCGGTGTGAGGACTGCAAGATGTACGCGATGCCAAACGGGAAACGGTAGGAGGAGCTTGGGCAAGAACGAGGAACCACGCTCCAATCCGTTTGCCACGAACAAATAAAAGCCTCGTCAAATTGCATGCCTAATGATAAGGATGGCTGTAAGGAGAATAAAACTAGTAAGATTCTGATAAATATAAATAAATCAGCACATAACATTAAATGGTCGAAACGTGAACCTATAGCAGTCCGAGAAGCACACTACCAAGAGGTCAGGAACCGAATATTTGGGAAACGAGATCCTAACAGGAAAATTTCGCCAAAAATGGCCAGAGCCCGTTGGAGAAGTCAGCAGCGGTAGGCAGAAAGTAGGATGATTTGTTCGGCCATCAGAGCTGCGGTGGAAGGCGACAATAGACCATTTGCACAGGGAAACACTTCTGGATACAGTGTAACGCCAGCCATGTAGGAATTGGGGCAGTGTTATACCAGCAAGACGTAAAAGGATCGGACCGGCCAATAGCATTCTTTTCGGCGAAGCTGAGAGGAGCACAACTCAATTACAGCGTAACGGAAAAAGAGTGCCACGTAGCAGTAAAAGCTGTGGAAAGATTCCGTCCCTATGTGGAGTTGATGCCGTTTACTATCGTTACCGATCATGAAAGCCTGCAATGGCTTATGACACTCAAGGATTTGAACGGGAGGCTGGCGCGGTGGTCGTTAGCACTACAGACATTCGACTTCAACACAGAGCATTGGAAAGGGCAAGACAACATCGTGGCCGACATGCTATCCCGGCCGAATGAAACCGCCGAGGTAGAGTTCTTCGATTTTGAGACAACGGAGTTTGAGAGTCCTGAATACCTGGAAAGACTACGATTGATTGAAGAGATAAGTTTCCAGACTTACGTGTGGAAGAAGGACTTCTATTTAAGAAGACATACTTCAATAGAGAGCAAAGTGATGAATTTGAATGGAAACTGTGGATTCCGGAAGCACTGACGACGACTCTAATCCAGGAAATACCATGTTATGTATCGCGTTGGATCACCTAATTACGTTTGTGTGGCTAAAAGCGATGCTGAAGGCCACATCGACAGCTGTAATCCGAATCCTGCAAGAAGGAATATTCACCCAACTTGGAGTTCCTAAAACAATCCACACGGACAACGGAAGACAGTTTATCCCAAGGAACTTGAGAATGTGCTGCAAGAATATGGGATTACACACATGAAGACAGGGAGATACGCACCACAATCCAATGCTTCGGAGAGAGTAAACCAATCCGTGTTAGCAGCAATTCGAGTGAACATTCAGGACGATCACACGCGATGGGATGAACACTTAGCGGACATACAAGCGTCGCTGAGGTCATCCATCCATAACAGCACCGGAACTTCGCTACACTTTGCCATGTTCGGACAACATATGTTTACGAATGGGAAAGATTACTCGCTGGCTCGCAAGTAGAATGCCCTGAATGCTCTATACAGAGAGAGAATAAAAACAAGGGAGGCGGGCAGCTGAGTCCAATTATGGAACTGGTTCCTCAAACCGGATAACTCCCAAATGAACCGAAGCTTAAATCCGAAAAATTTGAGTGGTTTTTTGGCAGAGAGGCTTAGAAAAGCTGAACAAGCAAGGGTAATTAAAGGGCGAAAATCAGTGGACGCAGACGGTTCTGTTGGCAAAAAATATAATATTAAAATAAGTCAAGTTCCTACCCAAATATTCCGTGGGGGATAAGCCTGGATCAGGAATACAGATTTATATAGGGAGAGACGAAGACTAGCCACAAGGAGGAGAACGAATTTTCAGCAAGAAAATTGGCCACTCATCCCCGGGTGGCCACAGGTTTTTATTCGACCCTAAAATTATATTTGCCAACGAAAATTTTAAAGAAAATTGTTACCGAAAACTGCGAGCGGCAAAAAAAAATCAGGAAGCCGAAAGTTTAAGTAAAAACGATGATAAAATATTTAATTACGTAACCCGCCCAAATTAATGTATGACAATTTATATCAATTTAAATCAGTATTTATTTAACTTATTTATTTACGCATACAAGCATACTGAGATATTATTTATTTATATATATATATGTACCATGTGAAAGTTCTTCGGTACCGTAGGTGGCTTGTTAAATGTTAGAATTTAAGAGAAAGTTTTGAAGTATAATGTGATAGCAAAATGACTTCGTGTGAGTAGAGATTCGTGTTGGGGGGTGAGATGATTTAGGCGAGGTAGTACGACCCACAAAGCAGGTTTGGGAGATGTGTCCGAGAAATGTTAAAGGATGCACTCATGGTTGGGAGGGACTCCAGGACCGCGATTAGAGCTGTTTAGTCCAGTCCAGATGTTCGAAAAATCCGTCGTGAAGATTGCCGTTGTCCAAATTTGAATTTCCGTTTTGTTTATGTTGTGTCTGCTGCGTAGACAACATTTTTGGTTGTTCCCCTCCCTGGGACATTCGATGACTAGCCGGCATCTACACTGCGCGATAAGCAGAACACAACAACATCCTCCACTCCTGTTCCGAGACGAGCATCGAAACCGTAGTGTGCTTTTTAGGTGCTAAACTATGAAAGAATACACAAATTACGAATTTAACAAAGCTGTTTACATTAAGACAGATAACGATAGGCACAAAATCGATACACGACTATCGACGACTCGTGAGTCCACGAGGGCGGGCAGCTGAGCCCAATTATGGAACTGGTTCCTTAACGCGGATAACTCCCAAATAAACCGATTTTTAAATCCGAAAAATTTGAGTGGCTTTTCGACAGAGAGGTTTAGAAAAGCTGAACAAGCAAGGGTAATTAAAGGGCGAAAATCAGTGGTCGCAGACGGTTCTGTTGGCAAAAAAAAATAATATTAAAATAAGTCAAGTTCCTACCCAAATATTCCGTGGGGGATAAGCCTGGATCAGGAATACAGATTTATATAAGGGCCGTCCATAAACCACGTGGACAAATTTGTAGCACTTTTTGAACAATTAAAGCGTGCGAATCGGAGGTGTTAAAGGTTTTCTGTTTCAAGTGTGGACTACCCGGTGTGAGGACTGCAAGATGTACGCGATGCCAAACGGGAAACGGTAGGAGGAGCTTGGGCAAGAACGAGGAACCACGCTCCAATCCGTTTGCCACGAACAAATAAAAGCCTCGTCAAATTGCATGCCTAATGATAAGGATGGCTGTAAGGAGAATAAAACTAGTAAGATTCTGATAAATATAAATAAATCAGCACATAACATTAAATGGTCGAAACGTGAACCTATAGCAGTCCGAGAAGCACACTACCAAGAGGTCAGGAACCGAATATTTGGGAAACGAGATCCTAACAGGAAAATTTCGTCAAAAATGGCCAGAGCCCGTAGGAGAAGTCAGCAGCGGTAGGCAGAAAGTAGGATGATTTGTTCGGCCATCAGAGCTGCGGTGGAAGGCGACAATAGACCATTTGCACAGGGAAACACTTCTGGATACAGTGTAACGCCAGCCATGTAGGAATTGGGGCAGTGTTATACCAGCAAGACGTAAAAGGATCGGACCGGCCAATAGCATTCTTTTCGGCGAAGCTGAGAGGAGCACAACTCAATTACAGCGTAACGGAAAAAGAGTGCCACGTAGCAGTAAAAGCTGTGGAAAGATTCCGTCCCTATGTGGAGTTGATGCCGTTTACTATCGTTACCGATCATGAAAGCCTGCAATGGCTTATGACACTCAAGGATTTGAACGGGAGGCTGGCGCGGTGGTCGTTAGCACTACAGACATTCGACTTCAACACAGAGCATTGGAAAGGGCAAGACAACATCGTGGCCGACATGCTATCCCGGCCGAATGAAACCGCCGAGGTAGAGTTCTTCGATTTTGAGACAACGGAGTTTGAGAGTCCTGAATACCTGGAAAGACTACGATTGATTGAAGAGATAAGTTTCCAGACTTACGTGTGGAAGAAGGACTTCTATTTAAGAAGACACACTTCAATAGAGAGCAAAGTGATGAATTTGAATGGAAACTGTGGATTCCGGAAGCACTGACGACGACTCTAATCCAGGAAATACCATGTTATGTATCGCGTTGGATCACCTAATTACGTTTGTGTGGCTAAAAGCGATGCTGAAGGCCACATCGACAGCTGTAATCCGAATCCTGCAAGAAGGAATATTCACCCAACTTGGAGTTCCTAAAACAATCCACACGGACAACGGAAGACAGTTTATCCCAAGGAACTTGAGAATGTGCTGCAAGAATATGGGATTACACACATGAAGACAGGGAGATACGCACCACAATCCAATGCTTCGGAGAGAGTAAACCAATCCGTGTTAGCAGCAATTCGAGTGAACATTCAGGACGATCACACGCGATGGGATGAACACTTAGCGGACATACAAGCGTCGCTGAGGTCATCCATCCATAACAGCACCGGAACTTCGCTACACTTTGCCATGTTCGGACAACATATGTTTACGAATGGGAAAGATTACTCGCTGGCTCGCAAGTAGAATGCCCTGAATGCTCTATACAGAGAGAGAATAAAAACAAGGGAGGCGGGCAGCTGAGTCCAATTATGGAACTGGTTCCTCAAACCGGATAACTCCCAAATGAACCGAAGTTTAAATCCGAAAAATTTGAGTGGTTTTTTGGCAGAGAGGCTTAGAAAAGCTGAACAAGCAAGGGTAATTAAAGGGCGAAAATCAGTGGACGCAGACGGTTCTGTTGGCAAAAAATATAATATTAAAATAAGTCAAGTTCCTACCCAAATATTCCGTGGGGGATAAGCCTGGATCAGGAATACAGATTTATATAAGGAGAGACGAAGACTAGCCACAAGGAGGAGAACGAATTTTCAGCAAGAAAATTGGCCACTCATCCCCGGGTGGCCACAGGTTTTTATTCGACCCTAAAATTATATTTGCCAACGAAAATTTTAAAGAAAATTGTTACCGAAAACTGCGAGCGGCAAAAAAAATCAGGAAGCCGAAAGTTTAAGTAAAAACGATGATAATATATTTAATTACGTAACCCGCCCAAATTAATGTATGACAATTTATATCAATTTAAATCAGTATTTATTTAACTTATTTATTTACGCATACAAGCATACTGAGATATTATTTATTTATATATATATATGTACCATGTGAAAGTTCTTCGGTACCGTAGGTGGCTTGTTAAATGTTAGAATTTAAGAGAAAGTTTTGAAGTATAATGTGATAGCAAAATGACTTCGTGTGAGTAGAGATTCGTGTTGGGGGGTGAGATGATTTAGGCGAGGTAGTACGACCCACAAAGCAGGTTTGGGAGATGTGTCCGAGAAATGTTAAAGGATGCACTCATGGTTGGGAGGGACTCCAGGACCGCGATTAGAGCTGTTTAGTCCAGTCCAGATGTTCGAAAAATCCGTCGTGAAGATTGCCGTTGTCCAAATTTGAATTTCCGTTTTGTTTATGTTGTGTCTGCTGCGTAGACAACATTTTTGGTTGTTCCCCTCCCTGGGACATTCGATGACTAGCCGGCATCTACACTGCGCGATAAGCAGAACACAACAACATCCTCCACTCCTGTTCCGAGACGAGCATCGAAACCGTAGTGTGCTTTTTAGGTGCTAAACTATAAAAGAATACACAAATTACGAATTTAACAAAGCTGTTTACATTAAGACAGATAACGATAGGCACAAAATCGATACACGACTATCGACGACTCGTGAGTCCAGGGGGGCGGGCAGCTGAGCCCAATTATGGAACTGGTTCCTTAACGCGGAAAACTCCCAAATAAACCGATTTTTAAATCCGAAAAATTTGAGTGGCTTTTCGACAGAGAGGTTTAGAAAAGCTGAACAAGCAAGGGTAATTAAAGGGCGAAAATCAGTGGTCGCAGACGGTTCTGTTAGCAAAAAAAAATAATATTAAAATAAGTCAAGTTCCTACCCAAATATTCCGTGGGGGATAAGCCTGGATCAGGAATACAGATTTATATAAGGGCCGTCCATAAACCACGTGGACAAATTTGTAGCACTTTTTGAACAATTAAAGCGTGCGAATCGGAGGTGTTAAAGGTTTTCTGTTTCAAGTGTGGACTACCCGGTGTGAGGACTGCAAGATGTACGCGATGCCAAACGGGAAACGGTAGGAGGAGCTTGGGCAAGAACGAGGAACCACGCTCCAATCCGTTTGCCACGAACAAATAAAAGCCTCGTCAAATTGCATGCCTAATGATAAGGATGGCTGTAAGGAGAATAAAACTAGTAAGATTCTGATAAATATAAATAAATCAGCACATAACATTAAATGGTCGAAACGTGAACCTATAGCAGTCCGAGAAGCACACTACCAAGAGGTCAGGAACCGAATATTTGGGAAACGAGATCCTAACAGGAAAATTTCGCCAAAAATGGCCAGAGCCCGTAGGAGAAGTCAGCAGCGGTAGGCAGAAAGTAGGATGATTTGTTCGGCCATCAGAGCTGCGGTGGAAGGCGACAATAGACCATTTGCACAGGTCAAGATAGAAGATCTGGAGGTCGTGGGTCTCTTGAATTCCGGGGCATCAATCAGCTTGCTTGGGGAAGGTTGCCTAGAAACAGTGGAAAGGTAAGGACTGAGATTAGAGAGGTCACAATCGATAATGAAATCAGCCGGAGGTACGCAGCATCGAGTAGTAGGGAAGACACAACTTAGCATCTCGTACAATGGGTAAACACATCGATTGCCGATACTCCTTTGTCCTTCCTTGAAGCAAAGAGTATACCCTGGTATAGATTACTGGAGGAAATTCGAATTGGCACCAGAGGTAGTGGGTGTAGAATCCTTACATTGGGTGGAATCCGAATTTATGGCCAAAGGAGAACCGATAGAGGCACATATCCTATCCCCCGAACAGGCTGAGCAGCTGGAAGAAGCAAAAGGACGATTTTCTGACATACGAAAGTCAAGGATTAAGACTTACCAAGGTGGAAGAACACTCGATCCAGTTAGTTGAAGGAGCCGTACCCGTCAAGGAGAGATTCTTTCCAGTTTCTCCGGCGAAACATCGAGTTAAGTGAAAGTCTCTGGAACAACCGAACTACGCTGGTACAGAAACCTTGAAAGAATAGGCTATGCTTAGACGCAAGAAAACTGAATACACTTACAGTGAGGATGCTTACCCATTACAAAACATTGAGTCGATCTTAAGCCGGGTAGATGAGACGATTTTCATCAGCAGTGTCGATTTAAAACATGCGTTCTGGAAAGTGGAACTCGATGAGAAAAGTCGTCGCTTGACCGCTTTCACAAAACCTGGAAGGCCACTTTATCAGTTTCGACGGATGCCATTCGGCTTATGTAATTCGGCTCAAAGGTTGTGTAGGTTAATGGATAAGGTAATCCCACAGCGTCTTCGGAGCCGCGTCTTTCGACGCGACTTTCGAAGAACACTGCATGTTGCTGAAAGAAGTGGCAGATTGTTTAAATAAAGCAAATTTGACACAAGTCAAAATTTGGTTTTAAAAACTTGCGATATTTGAGATTCATCATCGGTGATGGGACCTTGCGGACAGATCCGAAGAAAGTTAAGGCGATTGTGAAGATAGAAGTGCCCAAAAATACGCGACAACTACGCAGCTTCTTAGGAACCGCAGGCTGGTATCGCAGATGTATCCAAAACTTCTCCGGTATAAATGCGCCGTTCACGGACTGCCTGAAAAATAAATCGAAATTTACGTGGACGGAGGAAGCAACTACGGCATTTGAAACGCTGAAGAAAGCACTTACGTGTGCACCGGTATTAGCTCATCCAGATTTTGGGAAACACTTCTGGATACAGTGTGACGCCAGCCATGTAGGAATTGGGGCAGTGTTATACCAGCAAGACGTAGAAGGATCGGACCGGTCAATAGCATTCTTTTCGGCGAAGCTGAGAGGAGCACAACTCAATTACAGAGTAAAGGAAAAAGAGCGCCAAGTAGCAGTAAAAGCTGTGGAAAAATTCCGTCCCTATGTGAAGTTGATGCCGTTTACTATCGTTACCGATCATGAAAGCCTGCAATTGCTTATGACACTCAAGGATTTGAACGGGAGGCTGGCGCGGTGGTCGTTAGCACTACAGACATTCGACTTCAACATAGAGCATTGGAAAGGGAAAGACAACATCGTGGCCGACATGCTATCCCGGCCGAATGAAACCGCCGAAGTAGAGTTCTTCGATTTTGAGACAACGGAGTTTGAGAGTCCTGAATACCTGGAAAGACTACGATTGATTGAAGAGATAAGTTTCCGGACTTACGTGTGGAAGAAGGACTTCTATTTAAGAGGACACACTTCAATAGAGAGGAAAGTGATGAATTTGAATGGAAACTGTGGATTCCTGAAGCACTGACGACGACTCTAATCCAGGAAATACCATGTTATGTATCGCGTTGGATCACCTAATTACGTTTGTGTGGCTAAAAGCGATGCTGAAGGCCACATCGACAGCTGTAATCCGAATCCTGCAAGAAGGAATATTCACCCAACTTGGAGTTCCTAAAACAATCCACACGGACAACGGAAGACAGTTTATCCCAAGGAACTTGAGAATGTGCTGCAAGAATATGGGATTACACACATGAAGACAGGGAGATACGCACCACAATCCAATGCTTCGGAGAGAGTAAACCAATCCGTGTTAGCAGCAATTCGAGTGAACATTCAGGACGATCACACGCGATGGGATGAACACTTAGCGGACATACAAGCGTCGCTGAGGTCATCCATCCATAACAGCACCGGAACTTCGCTACACTTTGCCATGTTCGGACAACATATGTTTACGAATGGGAAAGATTACTCGCTGGCTCGCAAGTAGAATGCCCTGAATGCTCTATACAGAGAGAGAATAAAAACAAGGGAGGCGGGCAGCTGAGTCCAATTATGGAACTGGTTCCTCAAACCGGATAACTCCCAAATGAACCGAAGTTTAAATCCGAAAAATTTGAGTGGTTTTTTGGCAGAGAGGCTTAGAAAAGCTGAACAAGCAAGGGTAATTAAAGGGCGAAAATCAGTGGACGCAGACGGTTCTGTTGGCAAAAAATATAATATTAAAATAAGTCAAGTTCCTACCCAAATATTCCGTGGGGGATAAGCCTGGATCAGGAATACAGATTTATATAAGGAGAGACGAAGACTAGCCACAAGGAGGAGAACGAATTTTCAGCAAGAAAATTGGCCACTCATCCCCGGGTGGCCACAGGTTTTTATTCGACCCTAAAATTATATTTGCCAACGAAAATTTTAAAGAAAATTGTTACCGAAAACTGCGAGCGGCAAAAAAAATCAGGAAGCCGAAAGTTTAAGTAAAAACGATGATAAAATATTTAATTACGTAACCCGCCCAAATTAATGTATGACAATTTATATCAATTTAAATCAGTATTTATTTAACTTATTTATTTACGCATACAAGCATACTGAGATATTATTTATTTATATATATATATGTACCATGTGAAAGTTCTTCGGTACCGTAGGTGGCTTGTTAAATGTTAGAATTTAAGAGAAAGTTTTGAAGTATAATGTGATAGCAAAATGACTTCGTGTGAGTAGAGATTCGTGTTGGGGGGTGAGATGATTTAGGCGAGGTAGTACGACCCACAAAGCAGGTTTGGGAGATGTGTCCGAGAAATGTTAAAGGATGCACTCATGGTTGGGAGGGACTCCAGGACCGCGATTAGAGCTGTTTAGTCCAGTCCAGATGTTCGAAAAATCCGTCGTGAAGATTGCCGTTGTCCAAATTTGAATTTCCGTTTTGTTTATGTTGTGTCTGCTGCGTAGACAACATTTTTGGTTGTTCCCCTCCCTGGGACATTCGATGACTAGCCGGCATCTACACTGCGCGATAAGCAGAACACAACAACATCCTCCACTCCTGTTCCGAGACGAGCATCGAAACCGTAGTGTGCTTTTTAGGTGCTAAACTATAAAAGAATACACAAATTACGAATTTAACAAAGCTGTTTACATTAAGACAGATAACGATAGGCACAAAATCGATACACGACTATCGACGACTCGTGAGTCCAGGGGGGCGGGCAGCTGAGCCCAATTATGGAACTGGTTCCTTAACGCGGAAAACTCCCAAATAAACCGATTTTTAAATCCGAAAAATTTGAGTGGCTTTTCGACAGAGAGGTTTAGAAAAGCTGAACAAGCAAGGGTAATTAAAGGGCGAAAATCAGTGGTCGCAGACGGTTCTGTTAGCAAAAAAAAATAATATTAAAATAAGTCAAGTTCCTACCCAAATATTCCGTGGGGGATAAGCCTGGATCAGGAATACAGATTTATATAAGGGCCGTCCATAAACCACGTGGACAAATTTGTAGCACTTTTTGAACAATTAAAGCGTGCGAATCGGAGGTGTTAAAGGTTTTCTGTTTCAAGTGTGGACTACCCGGTGTGAGGACTGCAAGATGTACGCGATGCCAAACGGGAAACGGTAGGAGGAGCTTGGGCAAGAACGAGGAACCACGCTCCAATCCGATTGCCACGAACAAATAAAAGCCTCGTCAAATTGCATGCCTAATGATAAGGATGGCTGTAAGGAGAATAAAACTAGTAAGATTCTGATAAATATAAATAAATCAGCACATAACATTAAATGGTCGAAACGTGAACCTATAGCAGTCCGAGAAGCACACTACTAAGAGGTCAGGAACCGAATATTTGGGAAACGAGATCCTAACAGGAAAATTTCGCCAAAAATGGCCAGAGCCCGTAGGAGAAGTCAGCAGCGGTAGGCAGAAAGTAGGATGATTTGTTCGGCCATCAGAGCTGCGGTGGAAGCCGACAATAGACCATTTGCACAGGTCAAGATAGAAGATCTGGAGGTCGTGGGTCTCTTGAATTCCGGGGCATCAATCAGCTTGCTTGGGGAAGGTTGCCTAGAAACAGTGGAAAGGTAAGGACTGAGATTAGAGAGGTCACAATCGATAATGAAATCAGCCGGAGGTACGCAGCATCGAGTAGTAGGGAAGACACAACCTAGCATCTCGTACAATGGGTAAACACATCGATTGCCGATACTCCTTTGTCCTTCCTTGAAGCAAAGAGTATAGCCTGGTATAGTTTACTGGAGGAAATTCGAATTGGCACCAGAGGTAGTGGGTGTAGAATCCTTACATTGGGTGAAATCCGAATTTATGGCCAAAGGAGAACCGATAGAGGCACATATCCTATCCCCCGAACAGGCTGAGCAGCTGGAAGAAGCAAAAGGACGATTTTCTGACATACGAAAGTCAAGGATTAAGACTTACCAAGGTGGAAGAACACTCGATCCAGTTAGTTGAAGGAGCCGTACCCGTCAAGGAGAGATTCTTTCCAGTTTCTCCGGCGAAACATCGAGTTAAGTGAAAGTCTCTGGAACAACCGAACTACGCTGGTACAGAAACCTTGAAAGAATAGGCTATGCTTAGACGCAAGAAAACTGAATACACTTACAGTGAGGATGCTTACCCATTACAAAACATTGAGTCGATCTTAAGCCGGGTAGATGAGACGATTTTCATCAGCAGTGTCGATTTAAAACATGCGTTCTGGAAAGTGGAACTTGATGAGAAAAGTCGTCGCTTGACCGCTTTCACAAAACCTGGAAGGCCACTTTATCAGTTTCGACGGATGCCATTCGGCTTATGTAATTCGGCTCAAAGGTTGTGTAGGTTAATGGATAAGGTAATCCCACAGCGTCTTCGGAGCCGCGTCTTTCGACGCGACTTTCGAAGAACACTGCATGTTGCTGAAAGAAGTGGCAGATTGTTTAAATAAAGCAAATTTGACACAAGTCAAAATTTGGTTTTAAAAACTTGCGATATTTGAGATTCATCATCGGTGATGGGACCTTGCGGACAGATCCGAAGAAAGTTAAGGCGATTGTGAAGATAGAAGTGCCCAAAAATACGCGACAACTACGCAGCTTCTTAGGAACCGCAGGCTGGTATCGCAGATGTATCCAAAACTTCTCCGGTATAAATGCGCCGTTCACGGACTGCCTGAAAAATAAATCGAAATTTACGTGGACGGAGGAAGCAACTACGGCATTTGAAACGCTAAAGAAAGCACTTACGTGTGCACCGGTATTAGCTCATCCAGATTTTGGGAAACACTTCTGGATACAGTGTGACGCCAGCCATGTAGGAATTGGGGCAGTGTTATACCAGCAAGACGTAAAAGGATCGGACCGGTCAATAGCATTCTTTTCGGCGAAGCTGAGAGGAGCACAACTCAATTACAGAGTAAAGGAAAAAGAGCGCCAAGTAGCAGTAAAAGCTGTGGAAAAATTCCGTCCCTATGTGAAGTTGATGCCGTTTACTATCGTTACCGATCATGAAAGCCTGCAATTGCTTATGACACTCAACGATTTGAACGGGAGGCTGGCGCGGTGGTCGTTAGCACTACAGACATTCGACTTCAACATAGAGCATTGGAAAGGGAAAGACAACATCGTGGCCGACATGCTATCCCGGCCGAATGAAACCGCCGAAGTAGAGTTCTTCGATTTTGAGACAACGGAGTTTGAGAGTCCTGAATACCTGGAAAGACTACGATTGATTGAAGAGATAAGTTTCCGGACTTACGTGTGGAAGAAGGACTTCTATTTAAGAGGACACACTTCAATAGAGAGGAAAGTGATGAATTTGAATGGAAACTGTGGATTCCTGAAGCACTGACGACGACTCTAATCCAGGAAATACCATGTTATGTATCGCGTTGGATCACCTAATTACGTTTGTGTGGCTAAAAGCGATGCTGAAGGCCACATCGACAGCTGTAATCCGAATCCTGCAAGAAGGAATATTCACCCAACTTGGAGTTCCTAAAACAATCCACACGGACAACGGAAGACAGTTTATCCCAAGGAACTTGAGAATGTGCTGCAAAAATATGGGATTACACACATAAAGACAGGGAGATACGCACCACAATCCAATTCTTCGGAGAGAGTAAACCAATCCGTGTTAGCAGCAATTCGAGTGAACATCCAGGACGATCACACGCGATGGGATGAACACTTAGCGGACATACAAGCGTCGCTGAGGTCATCCATCCATAACAGCACCGGAACTTCGCTACACTTTGCCATGTTCGGACAACATATGTTTGCGAATGGGAATTTTGAATGCCCTGAATGCTCTATACAGAGAGAGAATAAAAACAAGGAAGCACGGAATAGTCGAGTACCTCGACTCTCAGATACCCGTTACCCAGCTAAAGGGACCAAAGGGAAATGGAGATATGCAAGCAGCAAAGCGAGATTGAAATGCGCCGTACAACCAGCAGCACACGCACATCTTCGAGACGAGCATCGATACCGTAGTGTGCTTTTTAGGTGCTAAACTATGAAAGAATACACATATTACGAGTTTAACAAAGCTGTTTACATTAAGACAGATAACGAAAGACACAAAATCGATACACGACTATCTACGACTCGTGAGTCCAGGTAGGCGGGCAGCTGAGTCCAATTATGGAACTGGTTCCTCAAACCGGATAACTCCCAAATGAACCGAAGTTTAAATCCGAAAAATTTGAGTGGTTTTTTGGCAGAGAGGCTTAGAAAAGCTGAACAAGCAAGGGTAATTAAAGGGCGAAAATCAGTGGACGCAGACGGTTCTGTTGGCCAAAAATATAATATTAAAATAAGTCAAGTTCGTACCCAAATATTCCGTGAGGGATAAGCCTGGATCAGGAATACAGATTTATATAAGGAGAGACGAAGACTAGCCACAAGGAGGAGAACGAATTTTCAGCAAGAAAATTGGCCACTCATCCCCGGGTGGCCACAGGTTTTTATTCGACCCTAAAATTATATTTGCCAACGAAAATTTTAAAGAAAGTTGTTACCTAAAACTGCGTGCGGCAAAAAAAAAAACAGGAAGCCGAAAGTTTAAGTAAAAACGATGATAAAATATTTAACTACGTAACCCGCCCAAATTAATGTATGACAATTTATATCAATTTAAATAAGTATTTATTTAACTTATTTATTTACGCATGCAAGCATACTGAGATATTATTTATTTATATATATATATATGTACCATGTGAAAGTCCTTCGGTACCGTAGGTTGCTTGTTAAATGTTAGAATTTAAGAGAAAGTTGTGAAGTATAATGTGATAGCAAAATGACTTCGTGTGAGTAGAGATTCGTGTTGGGGGGTGAGATGATTTAGGCGAGGTAGTACGACCCACAAAGCAGATTTGGGAGTTGTGTCCGAGAAATGTTAAAGGATGCACTCATGGTTGGGAGGGACTCCAGGACCGCGATTAGAGCTGTTTAGTCCAGTCCAGATGTTCGAAAAGTCCGTCGTGAAGATTGCCGTTGTCCTAATTTGAATTTCCGTTTTGTTTATGTTGTGTCTGCTGCGTAGACAACATTTTTGGTTGTTCCCCTCCCTGGGACATTCGATGACTAGCCGGCATCTACACTGCGCGATAAGCAGAACACAACAACATCCTCCACTCCTGTTCGGAGACGAGCATCGAAACCGTAGTGTGCTTTTTAGGTGCTAAACTATGAAAGAATACACAATTTACGAATTTAACAAAGCTGTTTACATTAAGACAGATAACGATAGGCACAAAATCGATACACGACTATCGACGACTCGTGAGTCCAGGGGGGCGGGCAGCTGAGTCCAATTATGGAACTGGTTCCTCAAACCGGATAACTCCCAAATGAACCGAAGTTTAAATCCGAAAAATTTGAGTGGCTTTTCGACAGAGAGGTTTAGAAAAGCTGAACAAGCAAGGGTAATTAAAGAGCGAAAATCAGTGGTCGCAGACGGTTCTGTTGGCAAAAAAAATAATATTAAAATAAGTCAAGTTCCTACCCAAATATTCCGTGGGGGATAAGCCTGGATCAGGAATACAGATTTATATAAGGGGCCGTCTATAAACCACGTGGACAAATTTTAAGCACTTTTTGAACCCCCCTTCCCCCCTCGTGGAAAATCGTGGACTTTTGACGAACCCCCTTTCCCCCTAAAACTGTCCACGTGGTTTATGGACGGCCCCTAAGGAGAGACGAAGACTGGCCACCAGGAGGAGAACGAATTTTCAGCAAGAAAATTGGCCACTCATCCCCGGGTGGCCACAGGTTTTATTCGACCCTAAGATTATATTTGCCAAAGAAAATGTTAAAGAAAGTTATTACCGAAAACTGCGAGCGGTAAAAAAAATCAGGAAGCTGAAAGTTTAAGTAAAAACGATGATAAAATATTTAATTACCTAACCCGCCCAAATTAATGTATGACAATTTAAATCAGTATTTATTTAACTTATTTATTTACGCATGCAAGCATACTGAGATATTATTTATTTATATATATATGTGTTCCATATGAAAGTCCTTCGGTACCGTAGTTGGCTTGTTAAATGTTAGAATTTAAGAGAGTGTTTTGAAGTATAATGTGACAGCAAAATGACTTCGTGTGAGTAGAGATTCGTGTTGGGGGGTGAGATAATTTAGGCGAGGTAGAACGACCCACAAAGCAGATTTGGGAGATGTGTCCGAGAAATGTTAAAGGATGCACTCATGATTGGGAGGGACTCCAGGACCGCGATTAGAGCTGTTTAGTCCAGTCCAGATGTTCGAAAAATCCGTCGTGAAGATTGCCGTTGTCCAAATTTGAATTTCCGATTTGTTTATGTTGTGTCTGCTGCGTAGACAACATTTTTGGTTGTTCCCCTCCCTGGGACATTCGATGACTAGCCGGCATCTACACTGCGCGATAAGCAGAACACAACAACATCCTCCACTCCTGTTCCTAGACGAGCATCAAAACCGTAGTGTGCTTTTTAGGTGCTAAACTATGAAAGAATACACAAATTACGAATTTAACAAAGCTGTTTACATTAAGACAGATAACGATAGGCACAAAATCGATACACGACTATCGACGACTCGTGAGTCCAGGAAGGCGGGCAGCTGAGTCCAATTATGGAACTGGTTCCTTAAACCGGATAACTCCCAAATGAACCGATTTTTAAATCCGAAAAACTTGAGTGCCTTTTTGACAGAGAGGTTTAGAAAAGCTGAGCAAGCAAGGGTAATTAAAGGGCGAAAATCAGTGGTCGCAGACGGTTCTGTTGGCAAAAAAAATAATATTAAAATATGTCAAGTTCCTACCCAAATATTCCGTTGGGGATAAGCCTGGATCAGGAATACAGATTTATATAAGGAGAGACGAAGACTAGCCACCAGGAGAACGAATTTTCAGCAAGAAAATTGGCCACTCATCCCCGGGTGGCCACAGGTTTTATTCGACCCTAAAATGATATTTGCCAACGAAAATTTTAAAGAAAGTTGTTACCGAAAACTGCGAGCGGCAAAAAAAAATCAGGAAGCCGAAAGTTTAAGTAAAAACGATGATAAAATATTTAATTACGTAACCCGAATTATTGTATGACAATTTATATCAATTCAAATCAGTATTTATTTAACTTATTTATTTACGCATACAAGCATACTGAGATATTATTTATTTATATATGTGTTCCATGTGAAAGTCCTTCGGTACCGTAGGTAGGCTTATTAACTGTTAGAACTTAAGAGAAAGTTATAAAATACAATGTGATAGCGAAATAAATTCGTGTGAGTAGAGATTCGTGTTGGGGGGTGAGATGATTTAGGCAGCGTGGTATGACCCACAAAGCAGAGTTGGGAGATGTGTCCGAGTTATGTTAAAGGATGCACTCATTGTTAGGAGAGACTCCAGGACTACGTTTAGAACTGTGTAGTCCAGTCCAGACTGGACAGACTGGACTGGAATGAAAATATAAGAAAATTAATGAAATGGAAGCAATAAAAGTAAAATATGCAAACATAAGGTAAAAGGTAGGGAATGTGCCAATAGAAAACGATATCGGAAACCAGCTGTTTGGACCGCGGGCAGGCTAAAAAGGTCGAACCCATCGTAGCCACAGTGGGTAATATTCCGGAAGGTCATTTGTGCTGAGCACAATCCTTGCTTAGAAAGTGAAGACCGACTAGAAGTGGACCCATGACCGCGTAAATACGGGACATGCGAAGACAGGCTAGGAGGCTCATCAGTATCTAAAATAAAAAGAAAACAGTTATCTTTTTAATATGTTGTCTGTGGTATAGTAACATTGTAATAACTTATCTAAATTGGTTGTCTTTGTGCACAGTGTGACATCAATGCCCAGTAAATTTCAAGTAGATGCTGAAAGATAGAGAATAATTTGAATTAGTAAAATCGTTTAAATAATTGTGAAAAATGGACCCGTATTGATTAGGAACTAAAGGAAAGGAGAGAAAAGTTAGTAGGTAATATAATTAGCAACGTCTCATCCCCCCATATTAGAAAAATTTTCAGAAAGAGGAAAAAAAACAAATATAAATAAGATAGGAATTAGGATATGCCAAATAGTGATAAGGATATAATTCAAATCGGAAGAAAATTGAGGAGAAGTTTGGAGTTCATTCGGAATAGGGGACCAGCAAGTATGACTCCGCCAGTAACTCGCTCGCAGGCAAATCGCTAAGGGAACAGAATCCTGGTGGAATGGGAAGCGGAAGTCCAAGAGAAGCGAGTGGTCATCAGTCGGTAGGCGGAACCGGGGCCATACTGGTTTAAGCACAGCAGACGTACCAGGTGGGAATGTCGGCGGAATATGAAGCGTTCAAACAGCAGATGCAGCAGGATATGATGCAGTTCATGAAGGACATCAATGACTGCATGGCGGAGTGGCGCAGGGATTTCATCAAGGAAAACGCAGCATGGCTGGCATCTACGCAGGTTCGTCAGGCTCAGGGACAACAAGTTGGACAGGGCGAAATACCCTCTTCGGGGACGCATATGCAGCCACCTCAAGGTATGGCAGAGCAGCCGCGAGCAAATCCGAGTCAGATGCCACCATTCGACCCGAGGATGCTACAGCAACCTCCACCAATCATACTGCCGGGGGTACGTCACCGTATGGGATTCCCGCCGCCAACATCTGGGGCGTTGTCCCAGAAGCAGGAGATGAGTCGTCACGCATCGGAAGGGTATCGGCAAACCGCCTGGTCGACGGAGCAGGAACCAAGAAGATGGAATGGGTCTCACACGACACCGCCAGAACATCCTCCTAGAAACGGTGGGACACAGAACATCTTGATTCCAGGACAAGATCAGCGTCGGCCAAGCGGAGCAGCAGGCGATTCAGCTTTTAAAGTCGGCCAGCTGTGGAAGTGGGGGCTAAGTTTCGATGGAAATCCCAGAAGCATGCCCGTGTCCGAATTTATATTCCGCCTCGAACATCTCCAATGGTCATATCAGGTGCCGTGGAAGGAGGTCCTAAGAGAGTTTCATGTATTAGTGGAAGGACAAGCCAAGGAATGGTACTGGATGTACGTGAGGTCGACGGAGTACCAAGAGTGGACTTACCTGAGGTACGCACTACAACAGCAGTTTCAGAGTCACCGATCCAACTTCGAGCGAGAGTATGAGCTGCGAGAACGGAAGCAGAAGCCAGGAGAAACCATCGAGAAACCGACAATACTAGCGCTCAGATCTCGACTATAGATGCCGTTTTCCGACTTCGCCCTGATAAAGGTGATAAAGATAAATATTAGGGATAAGATTTCGAGAATTATATACCCGATATACATCAAAAAACCTGAATCAACTCCGACATGAATGCCACGATGCGGAGAGAATATTGGCGACCCGATGAACCCGACATCCAAGTAACGTCGAAACTCACCGGGGATATAAGGATCGTCCGAGGATAGATGAGCTTTGTCCGGAACCAGTCGGAGAAGAGAGTATACCTGGAGAACAAGAGGAAGTGGGGGCATTAGCTAGGCACTGGGAGAACAACAGGGAACGACAGCGAATTACATGCTGGAATTGTGGAGCCGTGGGACACCCAATCAAAGCGTGTGAATCGGAGGTGTTAAAGGTTTTCTGTTTCAAGTGTGGACTACCCGGTGTGAGGACTCCAAGATGTACGCGATGCCAAACGGGAAACGGTAGGAGGAGCTTGGGCAAGAACGAGGAACCACGCTCCAATCCGTTTGCCACGAACAAAAAAAAGCCTCGTCAAATTGCATGCCTAATGATAAGGATGGCTGTAAGGAGAATAAAACTAGTAAGATTCTGATAAATATAAATAAATCAGCACATAACATTAAATGGTCGAAACGTGAACCTATAGCAGTCCGAGAAGCACACTACCAAGAGGTCAGGAACCGAATATTTGGGAAACGAGATCCTAACAGGAAAATTTCGCAAAAAATGGCCGGAGCCCGTAGGAGAAGTCAGCAGCGGTAGGCAGAAAGTAGGATGATTTGTTCGGCCATCAGAGCTGCGGTGGAAGGCGACAATAGACCATTTGCACAGGTCAAGATAGAAGATCTGGAGGTCGTGGGTCTCTTGAATTCCGGGGCATCAGTCAGCTTGCTTGGGGAAGGTTGCCTAGAAACAGTGGAAAGGTAAGGACTGAGATAAGAGAGGTCACAATCGATAATGAAATCAGCCGGAGGTACGCAGCATCGAGTAGTAGGGAAGACACAACCTAGCATCTCGTACAATGGGTAAACTCGTCGATTGCCGATACTCCTTTGTCCTTCCTTGAAGCAAAGAGTATACCCTGGTATAGATTACTGGAGGAAATTCGAATTGGCACCAGAGGTAGTGGGTGTAGAATCCTTACATTGGGTGGAATCCGAATTTATGGCCAAAGGAGAACCGATAGAGGCACATATCCTATCCCCCGAACAGGCTGAGCAGCTGGAAGAAGCAAAAGGACGATTTTCTGACATACGAAAGTCAAGGATTAAGACTTACCAAGGTGGAAGAACACTCGATCCAGTTAGTTGAAGGAGCCGTACCCGTCAAGGAGAGATTCTTTCCAGTTTCTCCGGCGAAACATCGAGTTAAGTGAAAGTCTCTGGAACAACCGAACTACGCTGGTACAGAAACTTTGAAAGAATAGGCTGTGCTTAGACGCAAGAAAACTGAATACACTTACAGTGAAGGATGCTTACCCATTACAAAACATTGAGTCGATCTTAAGCCGGGTAGATGAGACGATTTTCATCAGCAGTATCGATTTAAAACATGCATTCTGGCAAGTGGAACTCGATGAGAAAAGTCGTCGCTTGACCGCTTTCACAAAACCTGGAAGGCCACTTTATCAGTTTCGACGGATGCCATTCGGCTTATGTAATTCGGCTCAAAGGTTGTGTAGGTTAATGGATAAGGTAATCCCACAGCGTCTTCGGAGCCGCGTCTTTCGACGCGACTTTCGAAGAACACTGCATGTTGCTAAAAGAAGTGGCAGATTGTTTAAATAAAGCAAATTTGACACAAGTCAAAATTTGGTTTTAAGTACTTGCGATATTTGAGATTCATCATCGGTGATGGGACCTTGCGGACAGATCCGAAGAAAGTTAAGGCGATTGTGAAGATAGAAGTGCCCAAAAATACGCGACAACTACGCAGCTTCTTAGGAACCGCAGGCTGGTATCGCAGATGTATCCAAAACTTCTCCGGTGTAAGTGCACCGTTCACGGTCTGCCTGAAAAACAAATCGAAATTTACGTGGACGGAGGAAGCAACTACGGCATTTGAAACGCTGAAGAAAGCACTTACCTGTGCACCGGTATTAGCTCATCCAGATTTTGGGAAACACTTCTGGATACAGTGTGACGCCAGCCATGTAGGAATTGGGGCAGTGTTATACCAGCAAGACGTAAAAGGATCGGACCCGCCAATAGCATTCTTTTCGGCGAAGCTGAGAGGAGCATAACTCAATTACAGCGTAACGGAAAAAGAGTGCCAAGTAGCACGTAAAAGCTGTGGAAAGATTCCGTCCCTATGTGGAGTTGATGCCGTTTACTATCGTTACCGATCATGAAAGCCTGCAATTGCTTATGACACTCAAGGATTTGAACGGGAGGCTGGCGCGGTGGTCGTTAGCACTACAGACATTCGACTTCAACATAGAGCATTGGAAAGGGAAAGACAACATCGTGGCCGACATGCTATCCCGGCCGAATGAAACCGCCGAGGTAGAGTTCTTCGATTTTGAGACAACGGAGTTTGAGAGTCCTGAATACCTGGAAAGACTACGATTGATTGAAGAGATAAGTTTCCGGACTTACGTGTGGAAGAAGGACTTCTTTTTAAGAAGACACACTTCAATAGAGAGGAAAGTGATGAATTTGAATGGAAACTGTGGATTCCGGAAGCACTGACGACGACTCTAATCCAGGAAATACCATGTTATGTATCGCGTTGGATCACCTAATTACGTTTGTGTGGCTAAAAGCGATGCTGAAGGCCACATCGACAGCTGTAATCCGAATCCTGCAAGAAGGAATATTCACCCAACTTGGAGTTCCTAAAACAATCCACACGGACAACGGAAGACAGTTTATCCCAAGGAATTTGAGAATATGCTGCAAGAATATGGGATTACACACATGAAGACAGGGAGATACGCACCACAATCCAATGCTTCGGAGAGAGTAAACCAATCCATGTTAGCAGCAATTCGAGTGAACATCCAGGACGATCACACGCGATGGGAAGAACACTTAGCGGACATACAAGCGTCGCAGAGGTCATCCATCCATAACAGCACCGGAACTTCGCTACACTTTGCCATGTTCGGACAACATATGTTTACGAATGGGAAAGATTACTCGCTGGCTCGCAAGTAAAATGCCCTGAATGCTCTATACAGAGAGAGAATAAAAACAAGGAAGAGCGCTATAGTCGAGTACCTCGACTCTCAGATACCCGTTACCCAGCTAAAGGGACCAAAGGGAAATGGAGATATGCAAGCAGCAAAGCGAGATTGAAATGCGCCGTACAACCAGCAGCACACGCACATCTTCGAGACGAGCATCGAAACCGTAGTGTGCTTTTTAGGTGCTAAACTATGAAAGAATACACATATTACGAGTTTAACAAAGCTGTTTAAGACAGATAACGAAAGACACAAAATCGATACACGACTATCGACGACTCGTGAGTCCAGGGAGGCGGGCAGCTGAGTCCAATTATGGAACTGGTTCCTCAAACCGGATAACTCCCAAATGAACCGAAGTTTAAATCCGAAAAATTTGAGTGGTTTTTTTGCAGAGAGGCTTAAAAAAGCTGAACAAGCAAGGGTAATTAGAGGGCGAAAAATATAATATTAAAATAAGTCAAGTTCCTTCCCAAATATTCCGTGGGGGATAAGCCTGGATCAGGTATACAGATTTATATAAGGAGAGACGAAGACTAGCCACAAGGAGGAGAACGAATTTTCAGCAAGAAAATTGGCCACTCATCCCCGGGTGGCCACAGGTTTTTATTCGACCCTAAAATTATATTTGCCAACGAAAATTTTAAAGAAAGTTGTTACCGAAAACTGCGAGCGGCAAAAAAAAATCAGGAAGCCGAAAGTTTAAGTAAAAACGATGATAAAATATTTAATTACGTAACCCGAATTATTGTATGACAATTTATATCAATTCAAATCAGTATTTATTTAACTTATTTATTTACGCATACAAGCATACTGAGATATTATTTATTTATATATGTGTTCCATGTGAAAGTCCTTCGGTACCGTAGGTAGGCTTATTAACTGTTAGAACTTAAGAGAAAGTTATAAAATACAATGTGATAGCGAAATAAATTCGTGTGAGTAGAGATTCGTGTTGGGGGGTGAGATGATTTAGGCAGCGTGGTATGACCCACAAAGCAGAGTTGGGAGATGTGTCCGAGTTATGTTAAAGGATGCACTCATTGTTAGGAGAGACTCCAGGACTACGTTTAGAACTGTGTAGTCCAGTCCAGACTGGACAGACTGGACTGGAATGAAAATATAAGAAAATTAATGAAATGGAAGCAATAAAAGTAAAATATGCAAACATAAGGTAAAAGGTAGGGAATGTGCCAATAGAAAACGATATCGGAAACCAGCTGTTTGGACCGCGGGCAGGCTAAAAAGGTCGAACCCATCGTAGCCACAGTGGGTAATATTCCGGAAGGTCATTTGTGCTGAGCACAATCCTTGCTTAGAAAGTGAAGACCGACTAGAAGTGGACCCATGACCGCGTAAATACGGGACATGCGAAGACAGGCTAGGAGGCTCATCAGTATCTAAAATAAAAAGAAAACAGTTATCTTTTTAATATGTTGTCTGTGGTATAGTAACATTGTAATAACTTATCTAAATTGGTTGTCTTTGTGCACAGTGTGACATCAATGCCCAGTAAATTTCAAGTAGATGCTGAAAGATAGAGAATAATTTGAATTAGTAAAATCGTTTAAATAATTGTGAAAAATGGACACGTACTGATTAGGAACTAAAGGAAAGGATAGAAAAGTTAGTTAATTAGCAACGTCTCATGCCCCCATATTAAAAAAATTTGCAGAAAGAGGAAAAAAAAACAAATATAAATAAGATAGGAATTAGGATATGCCAAATAGTGATAAGGATATAATTCAAATCGGAAGAAAATTGAGGAGAAGTTTGGAGTTCATTCGGAATAGGGGACCAGCAAGTATGACTCCGCCAGTAACTCGCCCGCAGGCAAATCGCTAAGGGAACAGAATCCTGGTGGAATGCGAAGCGGAAGTCCAGGAGAAGCGAGTGGTCATCAGTCGGTAGGCGGAACCGGGGCCATACTGGTTTAAGCACAGCAGACGTACCAGGTGGGAATGTCGACGGAATATGAAGCGTTCAAACAGCAGATGCAGCAGGATATGATGCAGTTCATGAAGGTCATCAATGACTGCATGGCGGAGTGGCGCAGGAATTTCATCAAGGAAAACGCAGCATGGCTGGCATCTACGCAGGTTCGTCAGGCTCAGGGACAACAAGTTGGACAGGGCGAAATACCCTCTTCGGGGACGCATATGCAGCCATCTCAAGGTATGTCAGAGCAGCCGCGAGCAAATCCGAGTCAGATGCCACCATTCGACCCGAGGATGCTACAGCAACCTCCGCTAACCATACTGCCGGGGGTACGCCACCGTATGGGATTCCCGCCGCCAACATCTGGGGCGTTGTCCCAGAAGCAGGAGATGAGTCGTCACGCATCGGAAGGGTATCGGCAAACCGCCTGGTCGACGGAGCAGGAACCAAGAAGATGGAATGGGTCTCACACGACACCACCAGAACATCCTCCTAGAAACGGTGGGACACAGAACATCTTGATTCCAGGACAAGATCAGCGTCGGCCAAGCGGAGCAGCAGGCGATTCAGCTTTTAAAGTCGGCCAGCTGTGGAAGTGGGGGCTAAGTTTCGATGGAAATCCCAGAAGCATGCCCGTGTCCGAATTTATATTCCGCCTCGAACATCTCCAATGGTCATATCAGGTGCCGTGGAAGGAGGTCCTAAGAGAGTTTCATGTATTAGTGGAAGGACAAGCCAAGGAATGGTACTGGATGTACGTGAGGTCGACGGAGTACCAAGAGTGGACTTACCTGAGGTACGCACTACAACAGCAGTTTCAGAGTCACCGATCCAACTTCGAGCGAGAGTATGAGCTGCGAGAACGGAAGCAGAAGCCAGGAGAAACCATCGAGAAACCGACAATACTAGCGCTCAGATCTCGACTATAGATGCCGTTTTCCGACTTCGCCCTGATAAAGGTGATAAAGATAAATATTAGGGATAAGATTTCGAGAATTATATACCCGATATACATCAAAAAACCTGAATCAACTCCGACATGAATGCCACGATGCGGAGAGAATATTGGCGACCCGATGAACCCGACATCCAAGTAACGTCGAAACTCACCGGGGATATAAGGATCGTCCGAGGATAGATGAGCTTTGTCCGGAACCAGTCGGAGAAGGGAGTATACCTGGAGAACAAGAGGAAGTGGGGGCATTAGCTAGGCACTGGGAGAACAACAGGGAACGACAGCGACTTACATGCTGGAATTGTAGAGCCGTGGGACACCAATCAAAGCGTGTGAATCGGAGGTGTTAAAGGTTTTCTGTTTCAAGTGTGGACTACCCGGTGTGAGGACTCCAAGATGTACGCGATGCCAAACGGGAAACGGTAGGAGGAGCTTGGGCAAGAACGAGGAACCACGCTCCAATCCGTTTGCCACGAACAACTAAAAGCCTCGCCAAATTGCATGCCTATTGATAGGGATGGCTGTAAGGAGAATAAAACTAGTAAGATTCTGATAAATATAAATAAACCAGCACATAACATTAAGTGGTCGAAACGTAACCTATTGCAGTCCGAGAAGCACACTACCAAGAGGTCAGGAACCGAATATTTGGGAAACGAGATCCTAACAGGAACATTTCGCAAAAAATTGCCAGAGCCCGTAGGAGAAGTCAGCAGCGGTAGGCAGAAAGTAGGATGATTTGTTCGGCCATCAGAGCTGCGGTGGAAGGCGACAATAATAGACCATTTGCACAGGTCAAGATAGAAGATCTGGAGGTCGTGGGTCTCTTGAATTCCGGGGCATCAGTCAGCTTGCTTGGGGAAGGTTGCCTAGAAACAGTGGAAAGGTAAGGACTGAGATTAGAGAGGTCACAATCGAATCGATTGAGTAGTAGGGAAGATACAACCTAGCATCTCGTACAACAGGTTAACACATCGATTGCCGATACTCCTTTGTCCTTCCTTGAAGCCAAAATTATACCTTGGTATAGATTTCTGGAGGGAATTCGAATTGGCACCAGAGGTAGTTGGTGTGGAATCCTTACACCAGTTGGAATCCGAATTTATGGCCAAAGGATAACCGATAGAGGCACATATCCTATCCCCCGAAGAGGCTAAGCAGCTGGCATACGAAAGTCAAGGACTAGGACTTACCAAGGTAGAAGAACACTCGATCCAGTTAGTTGAAGGAGCCGTACCCGTCAAGGAAAGATTCTTTCCAGTTTCTCCGGCGAAACAACAACTGCTGTTCGCAGAAGTCGATGAAATGCTACGGTTACCGAACGATGCTGGTACAGAAACCTGGAAAGAATAGGCTGTGATTAGACGCAAGAAAACTGAATACACTTACAGTGAAGGATGCTTACCCATTACAAAACATTGAGTCAATCTTAAGCCGGTTAGATGAGACGATTTTCATCAGCAGTATTGATTTAAAACATGCGTTCTGGCAAGTGGAACTCGATGAGAAAAGTTGTCCCTTGACCGCTTTCACAATACCTGGAAGGCCACTTTATCAGTTATGTAATTCCGTTCAAAAGTTGTGTAGGGTAATGGATAAGGTAATCCCACAGCGTCTTCGCAGCCGCGTCTTTGTCTACTTGTATGACTTGCTGATGATAAAGCAAATTTGACGATCGGCCTACACAAGTCAAAATTTGGTTTTAAATACTTGCGATATTTGGGATTCATCATCGGTGATGGGACCTTGCGGACAGATCCGAAGAGAGTTGAGGCGGTTATGAAGATAGGTTAGGTTAGGTAGGAGTGGTTGGAGATTAGATACTAATCCCCACACTTAGGCCCCATTGTGCCCCTTGTGATACCACATGATCTCTGATTAGATCCTTTTCTCTAGCTCATGGGTTATTTGCTTTCGCGAAGTATTTTGTTCTTAGGAAACATAAGAGTTATTGGATGCTTACGCCCTGAATGGCCGCAAGATTCGGAAGTGTGTAGCCACCTAGGGTTTGAAAGCGCTTTAGGTTATGCGCTGGGCAGAAGCATAGGAGGTGTTCGATGCTCTCCTCTTCGTCTATCTGTTTGCAGCTGCAGCAGAAGTCGTGGTAACTGAGTCCTGAGCGCATGAGTCCCTATAAGGCAGTGGCCCGTGAGGGCATTTAGGAGAGTGGAGATGTCCTCCAGCTATATTGTAGGAGAGTTTTTGTTCTTTTCGAGTTGTAGTTTGGCCATGTGAGCCTAGAATTGTGGCATGTTGAGATTGAGATCCAACGGTTGTTGGAAAGTGTGTACAGTCTCTGCCTGAGATGGAGTTTGCAGGTAGCCATGGGCATACCCACCGTGTCCTTATCGCGAAGGATGTCGGCGGTTGTTCATTGTCTTGCTAGCTCGTCTGCTATGCAGTTGCCCTTAATATTGCTGTGTCCAGGCACCCAGATGAGGTTGGTTCCCAGATGAGTGGCCATCTCGTTAAGAGATTTGCGGCATTCAGAGATTGTTTTTGAGTTCGTTGTGTAGGAGTCGAGGGCCCTGAGGGCTGTTTGAATATCCGAGAAGATGAAAATATCTATGTCATGATGTACTGACGTGTCCAGGTGGGTCATGACTTCTTGAATTGCCATGACTTCCGCTTGGAAAACACAACAGGGGTCTGGTAGGCGGAATGAGACTTTTATGTCTAGTTCGGGGGAGAAGACTCCCCCACCTGTTTGGGAGTTAAGTTTGGAGCCGTCTGTGTATATGTTGACATCGTTACCGAATTGGTGTGGGAGGTTGTCCCAGTCTGTACGGGTGGGTATGAAGATCTTGTATCTTCTTTCGAAGTTGACTATGGGTGGAACGTAGTCTGTACTGCGTTGTATAGATGTATGTATTGATAGGATATTGGAGTGACCCGTAGAGCCTGTCCATGCCGCTGCTTCGCGGAGCCTCAGCGCTGTTGCAGATGCCTAGCTTTTGGCAAGTAGGTCCAGGGGCTGGAGGTCGAGAATTGTGTTTAGTGCTTCAGTGGCGGTGGTGCGAAGCGCCCCACTGATGCAGAGTTCTGCGCTTCTTTGGATCTTGTGAAGGATCCGGAGGTTGCAATTCTTTTCTAGGGAAGCCCACCATACAATGTTTCCGTAGAGGAGAATGGGCCTGACTATTGCAGTGTATAGCCAGTGAACTATCATGGGGGAGAAGCCCCACTTCCTCCCTATGGCTTTTTACAAGCGAAGAGGGCTATGGCCGCTTTGCGTGTGCGATCTAGGATGTTGTCTGTCCAGAGAAGCTTTTTGTCAAGGATGACACCTAGGTACTTTGCTTGGTTGCTAAAGGTTAGGCGCGTTTGGTGTAGTTTTGGGAGAATTAGATTTGGTATCTTATACTTCCTTGTAAAGAGAACTAGTTCGGTCTTTTCTGAGTTAACTCCCAGTCCACAGACAGCTGTCCACCTGGAGAGGGTGGATCCATTAGATTGCAAAGGGTGTGCGGGAATTTACCCTGCAGTGGGATAACCACGTCGTCCGCGTAGGCTACCACTTTAGTGCCCGCCTCTACTAGAAGTGATAGCAGTTTGTTGACCACTAAAACCCATAGAAGAGGTGAGAGTACGCCCCTTGTGGGGTTCCTCTGCTGACATTCCTGGTCGAGTGGGCTGATCCCATAGTGGAGTACACTACTCTGCTGGTTAGCATGGTGTGTATGAGTCCCACTATGGGCCGCTCAATGCCCAGTTCAGTCAGAGCACCAGTAATCGCCGTTGGGGTGACGTTGTTAAAGGCGCCTTCTATGTCTAGAAACGCTGCCAGAGAGTATTCCTTATTGTGGAAACATCTCTATACTGGACACTAGAGAGTGTAGGGCGGTATCTGTTGATCTACCCTTACGGTACGCGTGCTGTACGTCAGAGAGTAGGCTTTGGTCGATGGTTAGCCCGATATGGGTGTCAATTAGCCTTTCCAGGGTTTTTAACAAGAAGGAAAAGAGACTAATCGGGCGGAAGTCCTTTGGGTTTGTGTGGGAGGGTTTGCCGGCTTTCGGTATGAAAATTACCTTAACGTCCAGCCAACTTGTTGGAATAGAGCAAGTTTAGAGCAAGGCAGCCGTGGAAGATGGCTGTCAGCCAGGGTAGGGAAATATCTTGTGTCCGATTTAGCTGGGCCGGGGGATTTGAAGGGCTTAAAAGAATTAACAGCCCACTGAATGCGGCCAGATTTTGAGATGTTGTCTATACTCCGGTCGTCAAAGTTCTCCTCTATGTAGAGGTCCTCCACTGCATGGGTGTTTTTAGGGAAGTGGGTGTCTAACAGTAGTTCAAGGGTTTCCTGACTGTTTTCCGTCCAGCTGTCAGCATTGGTTTTTTAATAGCCAATGGTTGCTGGGGATTTTGCTAAAATTCTTCTGAGTCTGGATGCCTCCGCAGTAGATTCTATGCTACTGCAGAAATTAGCCCAAGCCCTTCGTTTTGATATGCTAATTTCCTTTTTGTATAGGCTTAGTTTTGTAAGGTATAAATTCCAGGAAGATTCGCTATTGTTGTATTTAGCTCTATTAAAGTAAGTTCTACACTCTCTTTTAAGGTTCGCCAGGGTTGCGTTCCACCATGGGGGTTTGTGCTTTGCTTTGACTGTTCTGCTTGGGCAAGCCCTTTTTAAGGCCTCACCGCAGATATCAGTAAAAGTGTTAACTAGGTTATCTTATTCTTGACCGTTTCGTATGTGCGTCGGTGGAGCGTGTAGGTTTCTGTTGAGGAGATTTTTGTAGTATCCCCAGTTGGTTAATCTTAGATTAGTAATGTTCTCGGCGGGAGAACAGTCTAGAGTTATTGTAAATTCTATGTATCGGTGGTATGAGAATGAGTGCTCGATCCCCACCTTCCACGCTTCTAGCTGGTTAAGTAGGGGATCAAATATTAGTGTAATAGTACCTTACCCCTTTCGTTTGTGTTTGTACTTCCCCATTGTGTGTGGTGTGAGTTAGCGTGAGCGTGAGTTAGCGGCGGGAGAACAGTCTAGAGTTATTGTAAATTCTATGTATCGGTGGTATGAGAATGAGTGCTCGATCCCCACCTTCCACGCTTCTAGCTGGTTAAGTAGGGGATCAAATATTAGTGTAATAGTACCTTACCCCTTTCGTTTGTGTTTGTACTTCCCCATTGTGTGTGGTGTGAGTTAGCGTCCCCACCCAGGATGAGTTCCTTAGATGAGTGTGTATGTATGAGTTGTTGTGTAGTGATGTTTGGTAGTGGCCCTTCGTAGTCGTAAGCCAGATAGAATGATGCTATGGTGTGATGAGTGCTTTCGTTTAGCTCCAGTCTGACCGTGGTGAGGTCGCCTTCGCTAAACTGAGGAATAAGAAATGTGTTAAAGTGTGTCTTTGTAAAAATGCAGGTTCTGGTTTTACCCTTATCCTTGGTGTAAAATAGCTTGTATAGGGGGGTTGATAAGCCACAGATGTTTCTACCAACAATCCATGAATCCATGAATGAGGACTACGTCTATGTTGCCTGTTCCCAGGCGGGTGAGGAGGGCAGCGGATGCTGCCTTGTTGTGGTGCACGTTAGTCTGCAGAAACTGCACCATCTTTGGGACCGAGGTCGGTCTGGGTACCCTCCGCTTCCTCCGCTATGACCTGGAGAACAGTGCACCCTGGTCGGGTTATGTTCTGAGTGCACAGCTGCTTCAGGCTCTTTGTCAGCTCCGAGTCGCTTGACACGTAGCCGGTGAGCGACGACGAATTGGAGCATGAGGAGGCATGCTCCAATTCGTCGTCGCTCGGGGGTTCGTACGATGCACAGGCAGCCAGGTTGTCTGCCGCTAGCTTATCTGTGTCATAGATGCATAGTTGCACATTATCGAACCCGTAGATCACCCGGTTTTGTTGGGCTGCGAGGGGTTCCAAGCAGGCCTGGTTCAAGAGGATAACCACGTTCATGGTGACGCGCTCGGTTTTCTCCACCTTGACCACCTTCCAACCGTCTGTTGGAAGCTTCGGGTTGAACCTGGTCAGCAGGCTGAGTATAGCCCCTGATTCCGAGGGTTCCGACGGCAGCCACACCCTCGCTCTCGGTCGAGACGGGATGTCTGCGGCCTCGCAAACTGCCAGCTTGGCCCCGGGGTAGACCTCGCCGACCTTGTTAATGGCAGCCTTGTAAAGTGCTGCCGATCTCTCGTCTTCACAGGCGTTCAACTTGACGTAGCCCTGGTACCACCCTGCATCTGTGCAATTGGGTGGCGGACCTGGGTTCTCGTCCAGCACTTTTATGGCCACAGACGCAAGGGCCCGTCTAACCAGACCCCATTGGTTCCTTGGGCCTTCCTTCCGCCTTCATCGCTCTGGTCGATGACTCCAACGATCTTCCGATCCTTTACTACTTCAGCAAAGGATCTCGACCATGTGCCGCGGTTGGTTACTCTGGCCTTATTGCTCGCTGGTTGAGCTGTCTCCATCGACCTCTCTCGCTCGTTGCTGTTGCTGGTGGTCATAGCGATGTCAAAGTCTGGGATTACCGCCTTTGCCCAGGCTATGTCCTCTTGCATTTTTAGGTAATCCAATTTTGACGTTTGATCCTCACGTATCGGGTTGGTGGCCAGCCGTTTGAGGATCCGAAAAGCTTTCTTACGTTCAAGAGGTCCTGCCTGGTTAGGTGGTATCCTCTTGAACTCCTTTGCCCTGGTACTCACCACGAGACCGGCTTTGGCGATACCCTCAGGTTAGAGTAGCTGGTTAGCCACACCTACGCTGGTGGGAGGCTTGGGCTTGTCGTTGTGGTGAGCTGGGCCTAGCCGGCTGCGTTGTTCGCTGACCTTGGCAGGGGTGGACGTCACAGGGACTAGGGCAATCGGAGCCGTGATCTTGCTCTTCTTGTCGTCGTTGGTTACGACTTCCGACTTTTTAGAGTGTCGGGCTCTTTTTTATTGTTATTTATTAAGTTCTCCATATTTATTCCCACGAGCTGCGGAGAAGGGACAGGCCCACCCGGGCAGAGATCCGCTGTACGCGGGTAAGGCTGACTTAGAACAGGCGGTCGCCACTTGCCTGAGCACACCGTTTAAGACTGAGTTTTTTGATGACTCGGGCTCCCAGCCAGATTGACTTTCGGCACAGTACGAGCGACACCTTAGTCCAGCCCGGGGTGAGATGAGTTGTGTGGGGTAGGGAAGAGGTAGGTTCAAAGAGTGTGGGAAGGGGGTATGTGTGAGCTATTTGTCGGAGGCGGCAGCACAAGCGCGACGTCGGTACTGCTACGGCGCAGATACCCGCTGACTGTCCGGGGCTACTTATTTACGCTTCGTGTTGGGGGCTTGGCGGTAGCCGGGCCGTGTCCAACTTCCACGCTTATTCGTAGCTACCCTGGAGAACCAGGGCGCTCGCTATCCGCAACCTGCGACCCGTTCGGTAGCCTTCAGCTCGGCGCCCTCCGAACCATCCCACTAGCTCTTTGGCCGAAGGTTAGGAAGATAGAAGTGCCAAAAAATACGGGACAACTATGCAGCTTCTTAGGAACCGCAGGCTGGTATCGCCGATTTCTCCAAAACTTCTCCGGTGTGAGTGCGCCGCTCACGGACTGCCTGAAAAATACGAAATTTACGTGGACGGAGGATGCAACTACGGCATTTGAAACGCTGAAGAAAGCACTTACCTGTGCGCCGGTATTAGCTCATCCAGATTTTGGGAAACACTTCTGGATACAGTGTGACGCCAGTCATGTAGGAATTGGGGCAGTGTTATACCAGCAAGACCTAGAAGGATCGGACCGGCTAATAGCATTCTTTTCGGCGAAGCTGAGAGGAGCACAACTTAATTACAGCGTAACGGAAAAAGAGTGCCTCGCAGCAGTATAAGCCGTGGAAAGATTCCGTCCCTCTGTGAAGTTGATGCCGTTTACTGTCGTTACCGATCATGCAATGGCTTATGACGCCTAAGGATTTGAACGGGAGACTGGCGCGGTGGTCGTTAGCATTACACGCATTCGACTTCAACATAGAGCATCGGAAAGGGAAAGACAACATCGTGGCCGACATGCTATCCCGGCCGAATGAAACCGCCGAAGTAGAGTTATTCCATTTTGAGGCAACGGAGTTTAAGAGTCCTGAATACCTGGAAAGACTACAATTGATTGAAGAGCATGGAAGAGATAAGTTTCCGGACTTACGTGTGGAAGAAGGACTTCTATTCAAGAAGACACTTCAATAGAGAGGAAAGTGGTGAATTCGAATGGAAACTGTGGATTCCGGAAGCACTGACGACGACTCTAATCCAGCAAGCCCACGACGGCGACATGGCAATGCATGGGGGTATGGCAAAGACCTTAGCGAGACTCCAGCACACGGATTACTGGCCCGAAATGGTAGTTCAAGTCCGAGACTTTATAGCAGCATGCGAACACTGCAAGGAGAACGAACACACAACGCAGATAAAGCGACTAGTGATTAGGAAGGAGGTACGGACAGATCGACCCATTCAAAAGTTGTACCAGGATTGCCTAGGAAAGTTCCGCGGTCTCGTCGAGGAAATTTTATGTTATTTATCGAGTTGGATCACCTAATGATGTTTGTGTGGCTAAAAGCGATGCCGAAGGCCACATCGACAGCTGTAATCCGATTCCTGCAAGAAGGAATATTCACCCAATCCGTGTTAGCAGCAATTCGAGTGAACATCCAGGACGATCACACGCGATGGGATGAACACTTAGCGGACATACAAGCGTCGCTGAGGTCATCCATCCATAACAGCCGTACTTTGCCATGTTCGGACAACATATGTTTACGAATGGGAAAGATTACTCGCTGGCTCGCAAGTTGAATGCTCTGAATGAAGCTGATATAGCCAAATTGCCCAGATCTGAACGACAACAGCTGTACAGAGAGAGAATAAAAGAAAGGATACATCAGGCCTACGAGAAAGCAGCGAAGCGTTACAATTTAAAGGCCCTCTACAAGAGAAACTTTGTCCTATGTGACTACAGCAAGAATATTAACTCCAAGTTTTGCAGAAAGTACACTAAATGTCGAGTCACAAAAGCGTTGGGAAACTCTTTGTACGCTTTGGAAAACTTGCGCGGCAATCTTTGGGAGTTTCCATGCAAAAGATCTTAAACAATAGTACCCGGCTAGCAAACCACACTCACCAGGCATAAATCTCAGGGTTGTGGGCAGTGGCCTACGTTGAGCAGTACAACCGGCAGTACACGCACATCCTCCACTCCTGTTCCGAGACGAGCATCGAAACCGTAGTGTACAAGCCACAAGGAAAATTGGCCACTCATCCCCGGGTGGCCACAGGTTTTTATTCGACCCTAAAATTATATTTGCCAACGAAAATTTTAAAGAAAGTTGTTACCGAAAACTTCGAGCGGCAAAAAAAATCAGCAAGCCTAAAGTTTAAGTAAAAACGATGATAAAATATTTAATTACGTTACCCGCCCAAATTTATGTATTACAATTTATATTAATTTATATCAGTATTTTTTTCACTTATTTATTTACGCATACAAGCATACTGAGATATTATTTTTTTATATATATATGTGTTCCATGTGAAAGTCCTTCGGTACCGTAGGTAGGCTTTTTAAATGTTAGAATTTAAGATAAAGTTGTGAAAGTGGACTGAATTCGTGTAAGTAGAGATTCGTGTTGAGGGGTGAGATGATTAAGGCGAGGTAGTATGACCCACAAAGCAGAATTGGCAGATGTGTCGGAGTTATGTTAAAGGATGCACTCATGGTTGGGAGGGACTCCCGGACTACGTTTAGAACTGTGTAGTCCAGTCCAGATGTTCCAGAAATCCGACGTGAAGATTGCCGTTGTCCAAATTTGAATTTCGGTTTTGTTTACGCTGCGTTGACAACATTTTTAGTTGTTCCCCTCCCTGGGACATTCGATGACTAGCCGGCATCTAGACTGCGCGAAAAGCAGGACACGACAAATTACAAAAATTTTAAATAACAAAAGCACCGCTTAAACTTTTGTGACAAAAATGTATTATACGATTTTCCAAACAAATACACTTTCTTAATTTGTCTCATTAGGCACGCTTCATCAAAATCGTGCATTTTCTGTTAATCTGAATAAAAATAAGATATTTTAATTGAAATTATTTAAATTTATAACGTTAAAAGATCAAATGACAAAAATGTTATAACTTGCATTACTTTTCAATTTATTATTTTATTTATTTTTTATTTTAAGAATATCTGTTCTGTTTTCAATTTATCTTTTCGGCGTAACAACACATCAGATAATGAGATTGTAATTTCCAGTCAGAATAATTAATATTTTTTTTCTCTTAGCCGCTTGCGACATTTTAGGTTTGGACCAATCCTCCTAAAAATGTATTATTTATTTAATTGATAGACAATATAAAGATATTTTTCCAATCTTGCTAGAATTTTCATCAGAGAAATATATTGATTTAACAATTTCGTAAATCTTTTTACATGACGAGCTATGATTGATGGAATCCTTTTTATTGTCTACTTGCTTCCGGCCACGACCACTTCCTTCACGTCGGCCAACAGCATTTGTGTCGTCTTCGTTGTGTCGTTATTTTAAGAACCTGTTTTTATAAACCTTTGTGCCCTCGTTACTGTGAGAATATGCTGATTGCAGGGCTCTCTGCATCATGTCTTGAACGTAAAGTCCAGTACCAATACCATGCCTGCAACTTCTTCTATAACGCTCCAGATGACTTAATACCTATTAAAAAGATGTTAGTATTTATTCGTTTAAAATACTTCTTGAATAACACAATTCCTTTTCTTTTCACCAGAGAGCGGAGATTTATCCCCCAAATCTCCCCGTAGATCCACGCCTAAAGTATTTGTTTAAATAAATTAAATAGACTTTCCGATAGACTTTTTATATTATTTTGACATTAATATTCAGATTCTTCCTATGAGAGCTATATGATACTAATATTTTTTTATCAAATTCAATTCGTAGTTCTGATATATAAAAACAATTGTATATACCGGAGTAGAAAAGTATGACCAGAAATAACGAAGCTATAAATATTTTCCTATTATTTTTCTATTAATTGTCCGATCGTTTTTATGACAGCTTTATGATACAAGTTACATAGTTGTCCACTTTTTATCAAAATAAATTCAAAATTCTGAAATATAAAAAGTGATATTTCTCAGAGAAAAAGACAAAATGTCAAGAAACACAACAGCTATAAATATAAACCATTTTATTTTTATAATTTTTTCGATCATTTTTATGGGTGTTATAATATATAGTTGTTCGGCTCGTTCAGACTTATATACTACCTGCAATACAAAAAATACTTTTGGTAAGGTTTAATTCCGATAGCCTTGAACTGAGAGACTTGTTCGTGTAGAAACGGACAAACGGATGGACAGACGGATATGGCTAAATCGACTCGTCTGGTGATGCTAATCAAGAATACATATACTTTATGTGGAAAACGTCTCCTTTACTGCGTTGCATACAAATATATCTCTAAGGATGAGGTTAAACGGTGAATAAGTTGGAGCATTGTTTGAAGTGGTGCAATGTTTTAATAAAAAGTCTCCACTTTTCTATATTTTAAATGCCGCTGGAAGAGATTCTGCGAAATATCTAAATTGTGGTTATAATTGCATTGAGAACGTATGTGCTAAGTAAAATTCAAATAAACTACACGTGCAGCGATGCTGGTAAATCATGTAATTCCAGCTTAATAGTAAACATATAAAGATTTAACAATTTACCTTGAAGCTGAGGTAATTTGGTTTCCCTGCTGACCACTAGGCACTTTAAATTCATATATTCTCTTCACATTAGACATAAGATTTTTCAAACTCTTAAAATTACGACTCTCCTAATTAGGTATCTCTCTCTCTCTTAAGACTGTTTTTTGTGTTTAATAGTGGTACGTAGACTAATTACACCAGTTTACAAAAAAAAATTGATGAAATACGCACTTCAGGAAACCTTTGTTTTCCGGTAAGATACATCTCCCTGATTAAGAAAAGGGCATTTAAAATTTTTTCTATGGTACCAATTTTTTTTAAAGTGTAAAAAACGTTTTTCGCACTTTTTTATTTTCTAACTTGAGTTGTGATAAACCGAATTCGGTCATTAAAGACTCATTTAACAGGTAATGAAATGCCCTTTAACTTTCTTATACACATCATTGAGTTCCATTCATTAGTTTAGAAGCTACACTTCGTCAAAGTTAAAAAAGTTGGAAAAAATGCAAAAACGCTGGCATAAATTGCTTCTTTAAAAATACACGCCTAAAAACCGAAATTAGTTTTATGTTGTTTTCTTAAAGGCTGAACTTTAACGGAGAATATAAGCCATTGATCACGACAATCCGTTGGTAAATCGATTTTTTACAGATTTTTAAACGTATATACCCAAGTTCAGTGCTCGGGAGCAGCGGCCGTTAAACATTATTTTAAATTTTCAGTGTTGAGGAACGTAAGATTTTGGTGCAAGTAGTTATGCATAACGTCAGTTTCTTTGCTATTAGTGCTTGGCAAGCTAAAAAGTATGCGATTGCAGTTACAAGGAAATCATTTTTATATATTTTTAGCAAGGAAATACCAAGGAAACTGACGTTATGCACTACAACTTGCACCAAATTCTTACGTTCCTCAACACTGAAAATTTAAAATAATGTTTAACGGCCGCTGCTCCCGAGCACTGAACTTGGGTATATACGTTTAAAAATCTGTAAAAAATCGATTTACCAACGGATTGTCGTGATCAATGGCTTATATTCTCCGTTAAAGTTCAGCCTTTAAGAAAACAACATAAAACTAATTTCGGTTTTTAGGCGTGTATTTTTAAAGAAGCAATTTATGCAAGCGTTTTTGCATTTTTTCCAACTTTTTCAACTTTGACGAAGTGTAGCTTCTAAACTAATGAATGGAACTCAATGATGTGTATAAGAAAGTTAAAGGGCATTCCATTACCTGTAAAATGAGTCTTTAATGACCGAATTCGGTTTATCACAACTCAAGTTAGAAAATAAAAAAGTGCGAAAAACGTTTTTTACACTTTAAAAAAAATTGGTACCATAGAAAAAATTTTAAATGCCCTTTTCTTAATCAGGGAGATGTATCTTACCGGAAAACAAAGGTTTCCTGAAGTGCGTATTTCATCAATTTTTTTTTGTAAACTGGTGTTATTATATCAAAAGCAATAGGTGCGTATGCGTTACTGATTGTTTAGTCTGTTGATGATGGATGACAATGTATGCTCGCCGAGTGCGAGCAGCTGTACGATGCTTAGAGTACTTGGTAATCAGAGAACTGGCCTTCGTGTATGCCATATTAACGCTCAAAGCGTTGTGAATAAAATTGAAGAATATAGGTATTTATTTGTTAATACTAACATTGATGTTATATGTTTGTCCGAAACGTGGTTTACGTCTTATGTTAGTGATTCGTTAGTAGAGTGTAGTGGTTATGATCTCTTTCGTTCCGATCGAGGTAACCACGCTGGGGGAGTAGCCATATATGTAAGTAAACGTCGTAATGCAAAGTTTGTCTGTAAACATCCGAGTGATAGCTCCGTTGAATGGAGATTTGTTCTATTGGCTTACATTTAGTAAGCTCAACAGTACCTACACATTTTTCAAACCACTGTGATACTGTACTTGACTTATTTTTAGTAACTGACTGTGATAAAATTTTCATGTATAGTCAACTTTCAATGCCAATGTTTTTAAAACACGATCTAATTTATTTAATTTATAATATTTATACAGACTTAACTGAAAACTATATAGTTTATAGGGACTTTAAAAATATTGACCACGCCTTGCTAAATACCGACTGTAATTTATGTGACTGGGCTCTATTTATGCCTATACATATATTAATTCTCAATTGACTGTCCTACAAGATAATATAATAAATTTATATAATCGATCAGTACCATTGGTGACGAAAATGACCAAGCCACGTGAAAATCCATGGTTTAAGTCAGCAATTAAAGTACTTATTGACAAACGGGATAATCCATTTAAAAAATTGAATTGATACAAGACAAGCCAGCACGCAGCGCAATATAAACCTTAAGGAAAAATGTTTCACAATTAATTAATCAAGAGAAACGCAAATATTTCTTTACCAAATGTAATAGGGCAGCATCGAGTAAGCAGATATGGGCTGATATTAAAAAACTAGGCATTGGTAAATCCAACACTACCCGATGTGATGCCAATCCTGATGAACTTAACAAAAAATTTTTAGACTGCAAAGTACCTGACGTAACTATAGATGACTATCTTGATCACCTACCTCGAAATACATATTAAAATTGTGATGATATAAATTGCGGCTTTGATAATGGTACCTGTGATAGTAATTTTAGTTTCGCGTGTGTAACTGAGTCCGATGTCCTTAAATAAATGTTACTAATTAAGTCAAATGCCACTGGAGTCGACGACATAAACCCAAAATTTATAAAGATACTATTTCCAAAAATCTTACCATACATAACTTTTATATATAATACTGCCCTGACACAATCAATATTTCCCGACTCTTGGAAATTAGCTAAAACTATACCGATTCCAAAATCTGCAAATGAATATAGGCGTACCATATTTGTCAAAAGTCTTTGAACGACTTATAACTGATCAGATTACAAATTATTTAACAAGTAACAATATTCTAACCGATAAGCCGTCCTATTCGTAGAATTAATGAATGTATAAGTGTCTGTCAAGCTGAAAGCTCAAGCCCGAAAAAAAAGTAAATGTATTGTTGTAGGTAAAAGAGTAATGGCTACCGATGCATTGCAAAAACTATCCATTAATAATGCTCCTATTCAGTATGTAAAAACTGCAATTAATTTAGGATTTACGTTTAATCAAACATTGACGTGGGATGATCACATTAATAAATCTGTGGGAAAAATGGTATGCAATACTTAGAAACTTATACTTGACCAAAGACTTAGACTAGCGTTTAATAATGTGGAAAGATATATTTATAATAGACAAAGAGCTGACCATATAAGTGACGTTACAATAAAAATCTTTAACAAGCCACTTAAATCATGGACAAACCTTAGGGCCCTATTACTACTCCATAAAATTATAAGCAAACAAGAGCCGTGGTATCTGTATAAAAAACTTATTTTTAGTTCGTCAAGAAGAACCAGAAACATGATAAGCTTTAAGTATAAGTACCTATGCACAAGGAGGCAGTTCCTTGTATATGCTGTTCGTACTTGGAACCAACTTCCACACACTATCAAGGCAATCAGTAACGAAACTCCATTTAAAAACGCACTGCAAGACTATTTTAATACTATTTAAGAGCACCACCTAACTATTAAACTACATAATTTAGCATATTGGAATTTGTTGGGGCGGTGCGGCTTGATCGATGGAAATAGTTGAAGCCCCAAGACTAAATGGTACCCAAAAAACACGGGGTTATTACGCGACGAGCGTAGGTGTTTATTAGTACACTTTGAAAGATGAACTGCTTAAGCCTAACTTAACTTAAGCGCTCCAGAGCAGAGCGGAGACTTAGGGGAGAGATGGAGAGGGAGAGCGGACGGCAGTGCGAGCGCGCGAGATGTAGACATCTGGATAAAACTGCCGCTCGACACTGCCTCCTGAAATTAAACGCCCTTTTGACGTGAACAGAATTTAAATTTAGAGAGAAAGGACTAATAATAAAAATTAAAAATTAAAATTTAAAGTCTAAATTTAAAATTAACTAATTAAAAATAAAATATATACAAAATTAAAAATTAAAATTATAAATTTAAAATAAAAATAAAAATAAATAAAAATAGTATTAACAGTAATAATGAAACTGAATACATATTTAAATTGTATTTATTAAGATTTGTAATTATCTGTCCTCATACCATCTGACTCGACCCAAATGTTAGCATATAAGATCAACTTTAAGTTCAACTTTCAAATTTTACACTTTTGACTAGCGCCTTAATTTAGAAGTATGCTACATGCTTGTAGCGCTGGGATAAAAACAACCAAATAAATAATAATACAAAATTAATCTAATTATTTCATTCGTTGGTTCTTCATTTTTTAACTGTAACAGAAAGTGGCTTAATGCTTCGGTGTGACTTCCGGGTTCCAATTCTGGCAATAGATCCTAGAGAGAAAACCCATTAAAATTATGAAAAATCTAGTCAGTACTAGGTTCATACTTGAATACTCTTTAGGGGCACGTCGTGAGCTTGAACAATTTGCCACAGGCAAAATTGTTCATGAGTTTCAAATTCAAGACTTTCTCTAATACAATCAATGAGTCCATCTTGTTTAAATATAGTAAGTTTTCCTTGAGCGACTGAGTAAATTATGTCACGCACATTTTTTGCATCTCTGCAGCGTAGTGTTATTCTCAAGAGATCAGTGTTATTGGTCGCTATCGACTTGAACTCTCTATATATGTCAGGGAGAAGCCACAAGTATATGGTTGTGCTTTCTTTCTCTAGAAGATCGAGGTCTCGCACCAGGCAATTACCCACCTTATCATCTACCGCATCGCAAATTTGTTGATAAATAGTTGTTTTAAACTGATATGATTGCTGAGAATTTTTGCGCGTTTGAAGCTTACAGTAAACTTTCATAAAGTACAGAAGTAAATATCCAATTTCAGGTATGCTTTCACATAGCATTGACAATAAAGTTTGAAATGGCTTTTTGCTTTTTTCATCATTTTCATAAATAAACCGAAACAAACCATACAATGGATAACTAATACTTTTCGCCAACAACTTTTCCTCAGTTTTCTCTCCGAAAATAGATTATGTTGCGGTAAAGTTTCGCGTAGAATTAAAATAGTGTTTGATATCACATCATTAAGCTGAAACTCTTCAAAGGCAAAGGCTGGTAACGTCCGAAAGTCATTTAAAAATGCCTCCCATTATTGTGGAACTTCACCGACAGGAAGCAATACCACAACAGGGCCAGAATCGCAGTGGGAAAGAACATGCCGAGTGGGACTTCGCTCCCTACATGGACATCCTGCCGGGCGTGTCTTCGCAAAGAAAGTAAGTTCTGGCCAATGAATTTTTGGTTTCGTTGTACTAATAGAAGCATCTTTTTAGCAGAGCCGCCAGTAACACGATCTCCGACGAGCTCTCCATTGCGGAACCACAGGACTCCACCACCACCAGCTACTTGGCAGCTAAAGAGGAGATGTAGAGCGCATTGGCCTCTGCAGCGTGGAGGAAAAAAGGACGCCCGCTAAGGGACAGCTGGAGGAGCCATTACCAGCCATTGCCCGTATGCTGGGCAACTTCCTCCAGCATCAGCGGAATAACCCCGTTCCCAATCAGACTCCCACTCCCTCAAGGCCCATGTTGGCATGTTGCAAATAAGAGCTGAACTTAGGTTAGGGCGGCTGTCTGACTATAGTCCGTCCATTGTAAGCTGGACTGTAGATAAAATGTAAGGTGGCTTAATGCTAATGCATTTAATGTTTTATTTTACTTTTAAAAAACTTCTAAATTGTACATACTTTGCGTTCCGATTTTTAGAAAACTGAAATATAATTACAGAAATATTAAGTAACAAAAGCACTGCTTATCGAGGTAAAAAACTAGTCAGCATATAAAAGTTTAGATATTAACTTTTATGACAAAAATGTATTATACGGTCTTCTAAATAAATACACTTTCTCAATTTGTCTCATTCGGCACGCTTCATCAAAATCGTGCATTTTCTGCGAATCTGAATAAAAACAAGAAAATTTGAAATGTCTTAATTGAAATTATTTAAATATATAAACGTTAAAAGATCAAATGACAAAAAAATGTTATGACTTGCTTTACTTTTCAATTTATTAATTCTTTTATTTTTCATTTTAAGAATATCCGTTCTGTTTTTAATTAATTTTTTTCGGCGCAACAACAATGAGATTGTAATTGTCAGTCAGAATCATTTATATTTTTTTTTCTCTTAGCCGCTTGCGTCATTTTAGGTTTGGACCAATCCTCCTAAAAATGTATTATTTATTTAAATGATAGACAATATTAAGATATTTTTCCAATCTTGCTAGAATTTTCATCGGAGGAATATATTGATTTAACAATTTCGTAAATCTTTTTACATGACGAGCTATGATTGATGGAATCCTTTTTATTGACTACTTGCTTCCGGCCACGACCACTTCCTTCACGTCGGCCAACAGCTTTTGTGTCGTCTTCGTTATGTCGTTATTTTAAGAACCTGTTTTTATAAACCTTTGTGCCCTCGTTACTGTAAGAATATGCTGATTGCAGGGCTCTCTGCATCATGTCTTGAACGTAAAGTCCAGTACCAATACCATGCCTGCAACTTCTTCTATAACGCTCCAGCCCTGCAAGCAAAAGGGCAATATTTCTATCGCCTGTCGTCCAGAAGTCACTTCTTAGTAACTTCTGCGCGATAGAAACGCGATAGAACACATTTTACAAAAACAAAATATACATTTATCGCGTAGAAGTAACTTCTAAGTCACTTCTGGACGATAGAAAGACGATAGTACACATTTTACAAAAACAAAAAGGGTCGGGATCGCGAAGAAGTAACTTCTGAGACACTTCTGCGCGATAGAAAGGCGATAGTACAGATTTTACAAAAACAAAAAGGGTCGGGATCACGAAGATGTAACTTCTGAGACACTTCTGCGCGATAGAAAGACGATAGTAGTGGGTAAAACACGCGATAAAAAGAGGTCGCGGTAATTTTCCGTTACCCCTTTTTTTCTAAAAATTTTTTGGGTCTTCCTTTTGACCCACGCCGTTATTTTTCGCCCGAGCGTCACTTCGATGCGTGATTTGTCTGTGGACAGTGCGGTTTTGTATCATATTTGTGCGTTTTAAAAATATAGCTTTGTTTTTTTCTAAATGTTTTTAATTGCTTAACATATTTAAATGTACCCCCAACAAAGCGTGCGAAATTACATGCTTATCGTGAGATGTACGATTATTTAAACCTTTTTACGGACAAGCTAGCTGTGGACATTACTTGGTGTGTAACTGCGGAGAAACCCAGCATCCAACGATTCTCAACATATTTCATTGTAAAAGGTAATGTATTTTACTTTATTTTTACTTTGACTGACTAAAGAACAATTTTTGTTTTTGTTTCTTTTAGAAATGGTTATTAATAAATTTCTTATGTCGACGGAGCTGGACCTAAATAACATTGTTCAGCAAAATTTCCTACATGCCAGGGACCGTGTATACAAGCGGACAAAGCACGTATACAAAAAATAAATGCAAAATATTAAAAGTAAAAAAATATGTTTTTATTCAAGATTTTGCAATTGGGAAAGACTCTTCTAGGTATCTTCTACAAGCTTATGTAAAGTCACTTTTGAGTGACTTCCATAAGTGACTACAGCGACACTTCCAGAAGTTACTTCGGCGATATCGCATTCGGATCGCGGAAGTTTCTTCCGTCGGGAAGAAATGTGCCACTTCGGCGACACTTCTAGGAGTTACTTCGGCGACACTTCCAGAAGTTACTTCGGCGATATCGCATTAGGATCGCGGAAGTGACTCCCGTCGAGAAGAAATGTGCCACTCCCGCGACACTTCTAGGAGTCACTTCGGCGACACTTCCAGAAGTTACTTCGGCGATATCGCGGACGATAGTTTTCATCTTCTAGAAGTCACTTAATAGTGCCTTCCGCGATAGAAAATGCTTGCAGGGAGATGACTTAATACCTATTATAAAGATGTTAGTATTTATTCGTTTAAAATACTTCTTGAATAACACAATTCCTTTTCTTTTCACCAGAGGGCGGAGATTTATCCCGTAGATCCACGCCTAAAGTATTTGTTTAAATAAATTAAATAGACTTTCCGATAGACTTTTTGTATTATTTTGATTTTAATATTCAGATTCTTCATATGAGAGCTACATGATATTTATATTTTCTTATTATAAGAATACACACAATTTATTTATGTGTGTGTGTGTGATTTCCTGGAAGCGTCACACTATTTCGTCAGAATCCAGATTTCACGTGTTGTCTCTTGTATTCGTCCTGTGGTCCTCCCACAGCATGTATAATGTGCTCGGCGCAATACTACACTTCCCACCAACTCACAAACCAAGTTAAATACACTTTATGTATAGTTTTAGATATATATTTTAAGTTCCTTGGATCACGTCTTGTCACTTCAAAATTATGCGGAATAAGTGAGAGCTGAACCAGCTCATCGGAACCAAAACGATATTAGTGTTACCAGTAGTGAGCAGAATACTTTTGCTTATACGATATTCTTATCGATATGAAGTAATGTCATATTCCAACACACCTCCTCAAAAGTCTGATGCTCATGATTTATAAATTTAAAGTTTAATAAAAAATTTGAAATTTGAATTGGCAAGACAAGATATTTCTGGGAGTGCACATTGACCCAACATTTGTTTGCTTGAATTGGGGAAACCCAGTAAAACCCAATTAGGTCAATCTTAAAATTAATACAAAGAAAAATGAATATTCAAAATGACAAAATGATGTGATGCAAAATTAACACACAAAACAATTAAAGGCAATTTCAGGAAGTAATCTTATAAATTTGAAAATTATAAAGTAATTAGGAATATCTTCTGTTTCCAAACTTAATAACTAGAAAATATAACAGATTTTAAATTCAATAACATAGTTTCAAAAAATTATTCTTTTAAATGATAAATTAAATTATGTCTTCAACTTTTATGCAAGTATATAAAAAAAATTGTCGTCTGCATCCATCAATCGGTTAAGCCAAGACGCTGTCTTAGTTGTGCGAAGCGTGGAGCTGGGAGTGGTTTTGTTAATATATCCGCCAGTTGATGATCTGTAGAAATATACTCAAGTTTTATTAGTTTATTTTTAACTTGTTCACGTGAAAAATGATATTTGATGTCTATATGTTTTGAACGTTTGTGGCAAGAGGGGTTGTTGGCGATACTAATACAGCCCTGATTATCTTAAAAAATTGTAATAGGTTGCTTTAGATTTATGTTCAAACTTTCTAGTAAAGATTTAAACCATAGGGCTTCCCTTACAGCCTCAAACAATGCCATATATTCGGCTTCGGTTGATGATGCTGCCACTGAATTCTGTTTTCTAGTACTCCAACAAATAAGTCGTCATTCTTCTCAGTTTTAGTGAATGTTAGCTTAAAATCGATAGTACCTTTCAGATATCTTAATACCCTTTTTAAGCATAGCCAAAGCTCTTTATTATTTTTCTGACTATACCGACTCAAAAGATTTACAGATATACTGAGATCTGGCCTTTTACATAGCATTACATACATAAGGCATCCAATCAACTTTGACAAGGAGAATCGTCTCTTTCAACGGAGTCTAATAAATCAAAGTTCAGTTTACTTGGAAGTGGTGAATTTACAGAATTACATTGCTCCATTTTAAATTTTAATAAAATATTTTTAATATAAGCTGATTGGCTTAATTCCACTTTACTTTCTTTTGTGTCTATTTTAATACCAATAAAATACTTAATTTCCATTAAATCTGTCATTTGAAACTTGCTCATTAAATATGACTTAAATTTATTCATTGTTAAAATGTTTTCTGTACAAATAACCAAGTCATCTACGTATAACAAAACATATATATTTTTTAAAATAGTCCCTTTATCCAAAATATATATACATCTATCTACAGGTGAATTTTTAAAACCAATATCTTTTAAAGCCTTTTCAAACACTTTAAACCAACATCTAGCCGCCTGCTTAAGACCATAAATTGCTTTATTCAATTTACAAACATGACTGCTATTACAAGACAGTCCTTGAGGAACTCTCATGTATATTTCCTCTTTTAAATCTCCATTTAAAAAAGCAGTTTTTACATCCATATGATGTACTTTAAGGCTATACTGGTTTGAAAAAGACATTATAAGTCTGAAACTTGCAATTCTAGCCACAGGGGCAAATGTTTCGTCGTAATCGATTAAATATTCCTGTGTAAATCCTCGTGCTACAAGTCTGGCTTTATATTTTACTGGACTACCAAACTCGTTCTGTTTTATTGTAAATATCCATTTACAATCGACTATGTTTTTGTTTTCAGGTCTTTCTACCAGTGACCATGTTTTGTTAATTTCATGAGAATTAAGCTCATCTTCAATAGCTGCTCTCCACTGTTCTTTATCACTCCTATTATTAATTTCATCAAAAGATATTGGAGCACTACCTGTTAAAGTTTGCGCATTCATAACACAATTTTTAATCATATCTCTATATGACAATTTGGGCTTTTCTTTTAGTCTATTGCTTTTTCGAATTTGAGTATTAGAGTCACTTGGTTCACCTTCAGATAAAACACCAGATATCTCTGGATCGGCATTTTCCACTTCATTCTCCACTTCATTTTCAATTTCACTAGGCTGCACATCTGATACTACCATATCAGTGTTTTTCTGAACCGTTTCACTCTCAATAAGACCAGAGTCTTGAAAAGCAGGTTCAATATTTTCTTCAAGAATGGGTAAATCCATGTTGTTATCAACATCCACAGCTCTAGACATTATCCTGCTTGATTCATCAAACACTACATCTCTTGCAATAACAAATTTGTTATTCTCCACATCCCATACTTTATATCCATTTGGTTCATACCCGACAAGTATACCTTTCCATGATTTGTCATCAAATTTTATTTTTCTCGTTTTATTGAGAACGTATACTGTCGAACCAAAAACTCTTAAGTACTTCAGGCACGGCTTTTTGCTGTGCCACATTTCAAAAGGTGTCTTTCTGCATTCATGTAATGCATTAGTTAGGCTTCTATTAATAAGGTAGGTGGCTGTTAGCACTGCTTCACCCCAGAAAGTTTTCTGAATCTTGCCCCCTATAACTAAAGCTCGAGCTTTTTCCGTTATAGATCTAATCATCCTTTCGGATACACCATTTTGTTGTGGAGTATGTGGAACCGTCAAGTGGTAACTAATGCCTTTTTGAACACAGAACTCTTTCATTTCATTCGATAAATACTCCCTACCATTATCAATATAAAGGTTAACTATATTTAAATTAAACAAAGCATGCGTTTTAGCTACATAGTCTTGAAATACACTAAAAACTTCTGACTTATAACTCAACAGGTAAGTTACACAATAATGCGTATACTCATCAATAAAAACTACATAATAATTCTTATGATCAGCAGTAGATGGGGTTATTGGACCACACACATCAGAAGGTACAACAAATAATGGTCGATTTATGTGGTCCTTATTTTTAAATTTATTAAAACTTAATCTCGCCTGCTTTCCCTTGACACAAGCTTCACATAATTCATTTTCTGGTTTTATGTTATTCAGCAAAACTGTATCGTCAAACATATTTTTGGTTTTAATTTCTATAAACTTTCCCTTACTCAAATGACCTAGCCTCCCATGCCACAAACTATAATTATTATTTTTAGCTGCATTTGCAATACACGCTAGTTTATTAGAAAAGAAATTAACCAATGGAACATTTCCAAATATACTTCCATTCATTACAATTATTTTACCTTTTCTAACAGTTACACCTCCTGGGTGAAATACAATGGTAAGGCCTGCCTCCTGCATTTTTTTAACTGAGATCAAGTTTTTAGGGATATCAGGACAGTATAAGACATCTTTAAGCTCAATTTTCTCATTTGAATCTGTTTACAGCTTCACTGTTCCTTTCTTAACTGCATAAATGAATACATCGTTCTTGGCAACAGAAATTTTAATAGGTTCATCTAGTTCAGTGATAGTTGTAAACAAACTCTCATTGTTGGCCAAATGGTCTGATGCGCCAGAATCTAATAAGAACCCAATGTTTGGTTGGCTATTTGCGCGTCTCATCATAAATGCGATCCCATTATGATTTCCTTGGCTTTGTGTGGATGTCATCTGCGCCTGTTTGCCATTTCCATGTTTCTCCTTTTCCCTTTTTAGAGCAAAGCAATCTTTTTTAATGTGACCACTCTTGCCGCAATGAAAACATTTTTTCTGGAACTTTGAAACTCTATTTGTTGCAAATTTTCTACTTTTCTTATAAGAAAATTGAGGCTTACTGTCCTTTTTTTACAGCCTGCATAACCTTTAGACTGGTATCTTTACTAATATTTTTTTAGCTTGATCTCGTGATCCAATAGACGATTTTTTACAAAGGCCAAGGTTAAATTGTTTTCTGCTAAAGTTTCTATTGCCGTTATAACGCCGTCATACGAAGATGGCAGTGTTAGTAGTAAATGCGAAACCTGTCCATTTCTTCAACTTTAGCACCTGATGCTAGCAATTCGGCAATGAGTTCGTCAAACAAATTAAAATGGCTTAATAACTGAGAATCGCTCTTAAGTTTTAAAGATAGCAGTTGCTTGCGTGTAGACAACTGTGAGGCCAAACTCTTCCTCTCATAGATTGAATCTAAATTTTGGAAAACCTGCTTTGCAGTATCTTCACTTTTAGCAAAACCTAAAAACGAGTCACTTAAGTACTCAATGATCACGCTTTTTGCGCATTTCTCCTTTTTCTGCCATTCAACCAAATCTTCTTCTTCTTCTTCTTGGTCTATAACCTTCAACACATCTATTTCGTTTAACAATGCCCTTATACGAAATTTCCAGATGGAATATTTTTCTCCATCAAATGGCCTTATATTTCGTTTATTGGTTTTCTCCATTTTTTTGTTTAATATATATAATAAAATGATACTTTTACTTAGCTGCAGTTATGGCGTGGTCTGGGCCCATAACCTATAAGAATACACACAATTTATTTATGTGTGTGTGTGTGTGATTTCCTGGAAGCGTCACACTATTTCGTCAGAGTCCAGATTTCACGTGTTGTCTCTTGTATTCGTCCTGTGGTCCTCCCACAGCATGTATAATGTGCTCGGCGCAATACTACACTTCCCACCAACTCACAAACCAAGTTAAATACACTTTATCTATAGTTTTAGATATATATTTTAAGTTCCTTGGATCACGTCTTGTCACTTCAAAATTATGCGGAATAAGTGAGAGCTGAACCAGCTCATCGGAACCAAAACGATATTAGTGTTACCAGTAGTGAGCAGAATACTTTTGCTTATACGATATTCTTATCGATATGAAGTAATGTCATATTCCAACACTTATCAAAGTTTATCAAAGATCGTAGTTCTGATATATTAAAAAAATTGTATATACCGGAGTAGAAAAGTATGACCAGAAATAACGAAGCTATAAATATTTTCCTATTATTTTTCTATTAATTGTCCGATCGTTTCTATGACAGCTTTATGATACAAGTTACATAGTTGTCCACTTTTTATCAAAATAAATTCAAAGTTCTGAAATATAAAAAGTGATATTTCTCAGAGAAAAAGACAAAATGTCAAGAAACACAACAGCTATAAATATAAACCACTTTATTTTTATAATTTTTTCGATCATTTTTATGGGTGTTATAATATATAGTTGTTCGGCTCTTTCAGACTTATATACTACCTGCAATACAAAAAATACTTTTGGTAAGGTTTAATTCCGATAGCCTTAAACTGAGAGACTTGTTCGTGTAGAAACGGACAAACGGATGGACAGACGGATATGGCTAGATCGACTCGTCTGGTGATGCTAATCAAGAATACATATACTTTATGTGGAAAACGTCTCCTTTACTGCGTTGCATACAAATATATCTCTAAGGATGAGGTTAAACGGTGAATTAGTTGGAGCATTGTTTGAAGCGGTGCAATGTTTCAATAAAAGGTCTCCACTTTTATATATTTTAATTGCCGCTGGAAGAGATTCTGCGAAATATCTAAATTGTGGTTATAATTGCATTGAGAACGTAGGTTAGGTTAGGTTAGGTAAGGGCGGCTGTCGGACTATAGTCCGACACACTTAGACCTCAATGGGTCCGTTGTGATACCGCATGATCTCGTTTCTTCCTTCTCTAGGGTCCCGTTTCTAGTAGTTTCAGCTTGTGTTAAGCTGATCAGCATGTCTTCCACCCGGAAGATTTAATAAAGGCACTTATGCTTTTGAGATTAATCTCCGATATTTCGGTAAGATCGTCGATGAAGGGGCTTCCTAAGTGTTTCAGTCTGAGTCTGCATAGGGCTGGGCAGAAGCAGAGAAGGTGTTCTACCGTTTCCACTTCTTCCTCATCCCTACAGCTTCTGCAGAAATAATTTTGCGGGGCTTTTAACCTGCCGGCATGCGCGCCAACAAGCCAGTGGCCTGTAAAAGCTCGGATCAGCATGCCACACTCTGTGCGGCTGAGCTTGAGTAACTCCGAGGTTTTTTTGTTGTTTATCACAGGCCATGTCTGGTGAGAGATGCGACACTGTGGTGCGTTTTGCCAATGGGTGTTGGCTAGTGTGTTGAAGTGGTTTTTTATGTTTAGCTTGCAAGTAGCCATGGGCATACCGACATTTTCCTCTCTTGGTAGGAGAGGCTTGGTGGTGCCCTGCCTGGCTAATTCGTCCGCTATGCAGTTGCCTACGATGTCCCGGTGACCCGGAACCCATATTAGGCTGATAGTAAACTGATTTGCCATCTCGTGGAGAGATCTGCGACAGTCTGCTATTGTACGAGAGTTGGTGTTTGTCGAGTAGATCGACTTTATAGCCGCTTGGCTGTCACTATATATGTTTAGGTGTCCTCTCTGGAGGCTAAGGTTCCTTAAACAGGTTAGTGCTTCTTTTATAGCGTGGACCTCCGCCTGAAAGACGCTACAGTGGTCCTGAATGACTTCCTGATATCTATTTGTTCGGAGTATACACCTCCGCCGACGTGTCCTTCTAATTTGGAGCCATCTGTATAGAAACAGATTGCGTCGACGTGCCCGGTCGGCCCTGTTCCCATTCCTCTCTATCAGGAATCAGGGCCTCAAAGGGTGTGTGACTATATTCAATAGATTTGCATAGATCCGTGATTTTCGGAATCGATTTATCATGCTGGAGAATTTTAGCATGGCCATATAATTGGGCTTTCCATTGCCCTGTGTCCCTCAGTCGAATAGCTGCCGATTTGGCCCTTTGGATCGCATTCAGCGCTTCATTCGGGGTGGTTCGAAGGGCTCCACTAATACACAAAGCCGCCATTCGCTGTACTTTGTTTAGAGGAGTCAGTATGCATTGTTTGTGTAAGGCGGTCCACCACAGAGCCACTCCGTACAGAAGGATTGGCTTGACTACCGCTGTGTATATCCAGTTAACTATTCTTGGGGACATGCCCCATCTTAGCCCGATTGCTTTTTTACAGGAGTAAAGTGCAATGGTCGCTTTTTTGGTTCTCTCTTGGTTGTTTAAGCCCCATTTGAGGCGTTTATCTAGTACTAACCCCAAGTACCTGGCGTGATCGCCAAAGGAGAGATTACAATTGTTTAAAATGGGTGGGTTAAGTTGTGGAATTTTGTACCTATTCGTAAATAGAACAAGTTCTGTTTTCGAGGGATTTACCCCGAGTCCGTTCGCTATCGTCCATTCCGATTACATTTTAAGTTTAGCGGTCATAAGATCGCAAAGTGTTTGTGGATATTTTCCATTAAAGATGATGGCGACGTCGTCTGCGTATGCCACGATTTTACAACCTCCTCCCTCCAGAATCCGCAGTAGTTTATTTACTGCGATATTCCACAAGAGGGGTGATAGTACACCTCCTTGCGGGGTGCCTTTGTTCACTAGTCTAGTCTGAGTTGAGGTCCCTAGTGTGGCTGTGACCATTCTGCTTATCAGCAATTTATGGATTAGCCTCACCATTGGCGGCTCAACCCCTAGTTCTGTGAGAGATTCTGTTATGGCGGTGGGAAGCACGTTATTGAAGGCTCCCTCTATATCCAGGAAGGCGATCAGTGTGTATTCCTTGATGTTGAGTGATTTCTCGATGCTGTTTAACACCAAGTGTAGCGCCGATTCGGTTGACTTACCTTTGGTGTAAGCGTGTTGTGCTTCTGATATTTGTGTCGGGTTTACGGTGGCCCTTATGTGTAGGCTTATCATTCTTTCAAAGCTCTTAAGCAGGAATGATGTTAGGCTTATTGGCCTAAAATCCTTTGCTGTGGTGTGAGTGGCCTTCCCTGCCTTGGGAATGAAAACCACCTTTGTTTCTTGCCATGCTGTTGGTAGTTCTCCTACCGCCAGGATGGATTGGAAGATTTTTTTCAACCAGTTAATGGCTATTTGTCCTGCTTGCTGGATGTGAGCCGGTGTTATTCCGTCCGGTCCCGGTGATTTGTATGGTTTGAAACTATGAATGGACCATTTCATGTTGCGGTCTGATAGGAGTGGATCTATTTCGATTCCCTCTCCTGCTCCTCTTTCAGGTGGATGACCTGCTTGTTGGCTCCCCGGGAAGTGAGCGTCTAGGAGCAGGTCCAAGGACTCTTTACTGGAGTCTGACCATGATCCATCTGCTTTTTGAAGATAGCCCAAAGGCGCGGCTGTCTTAGACAGTATTTTCCTGAGCCTTGCGGCATCAGTTGTTTTTTCTATGTCAGAGCAGAAGGTCTGCCATGCCGTTCGTTTTGCTCTTATAATGACCTTTTTATAGGAGGCTAGTTCAAACTTGTAGTTCAGCCAGTTGGTGTCCTCATTTCCCGCCTTTGCTCTGTTAAACAGGAATCTGCAGTTGGTTCTGAGGATAGATAGTTGTTGGGTCCACCAGGGGGGTTTTTTCCTTCCTCTTGGTTTCTCTGTGGGGCATGCCACTTTGAAGACAGTGTTGCATGCCTCTGTGAATTTGTATACTGTTTCGTCCAGCTCATGTGGGTTTGTGATGCTTTCTGACGGTTCCATTGGGAGGATATTTGTCAGAATTTCTTTGTACCTGTGCCAGTCCGCTCGTCTGGGGTTGGCGAAGCTGACCGGCAAGGGCGAATCAAGGGACAATACGGTTTCTATGAATCTATGGTCCGAAAAGGAGTGCTCGTCAGAGACTGCCCAGTTTTTGACTGCGCCTACGAGTGAATCTGATACCAAAGTTAGATCTCGTTTGGCAAGCTTTAGTTATGAAAGTAGGGGCATTGCCCCTATTGCATAAAAATAGGTTCGAATTTAGAATAAAATCAAAAAGATTTACCTCTGTCGTTGTTGTTTGGGCAACCCCACTGGGTGTGATGGGCGTTGGCGTCACAGCCTATTACCAATACGTTCTTGAGCTTTTCGCATTCCTCTGCTAGTCCTCTGACCAGCGCATCTGGGGGGTTTTCCTTCTCAAAGGCCAAATAGGCCGATAGAACCCTTATAGAGCCACTCTGCAGCTCCAGGCTTACTGCGGTGTTGTCTCCGTTGCTGTAATTGCGAAGTAGAAATATACTAAGATGCCTTTTGGCTAATATGCAGGTTCGAATTTTACCTTCTTTGGGGTCAAGCATAAGCTTGTATTCCTTTGTTCCTAGTCCAGCAACCTTGCCTCCTACAACCCAAGGTTCCTGTACGAGGACTAGGTCGGCTCCGCCTTCTGTCAGGCGAAGCAGAAGTGCAGCAGACGCTGCTTTACTGTGGTGAAGGTTTATTTGTAGAAGTCTTAATGACATCTACAGCTTCAACCTCCACCACAGTGACGTCGGCCTCCTCTGTGTCGCTGAGGTCCACGTCCTCGATTGCCGGTCCGAGCGCACGCATCTCTTTGCTTAGCGACGAATCGGTAGAGTAGCCGTCCTCCGGCCCACCAGGTGCCTCCAACTACTCAGCAAGCACCTGCTCGGCTGGGTTGCCGGCAGAGCTGCTAGCGGCGTTGGAGTCGCCCTTATACACTTTGATGTGTATCGCACTGAACCCGAAGTTCAGCACTCCACGAGCAGTCTCGATCGGAGCTACTGACTCCTTGTTCAGGACCAAAACCGCCTGGTTGACATCCCCTTCATGCTCCTCCACCTTGACGACTTTCCAGTCCTTCGTGGGGAGGTGCGGGTTGCATTCTTGCAACATGTAGAGGATGTCCTCCGGCGTCTTGATCGCTGCTGGAAGCCAGATCCTGGCTCGGGGTCTACTGGGGACATCGCACCAGACAAGCGCAACGATGTTCGCCCCTTCGTAAACCTCGCCGAGCTTGCTTGTCGCCTCTTTGTACATATCAGCCGACCGCTGACTGTCGCATGCTACCACCTTGACGCTGCCCTGGTACCAGCCCGCGTCCATGCAGCAGGGCGAGGTGCCTGGCTTCTCTCGTACCATGCGCAGGCAAATGAGGGAAAGGTGGGACTCCACTGCCTTCCACTTGTTTCTGGGGATCCTGCCCTCCGGATTTCCCCTGTCAATCAGGCCAAGTAATACACGATTCTTCGTGATTTCGGCGAAAGAGACCGATGGCTGGATCTTAGATCTCTTCGCCGATGGCCCGGGTAGTTCGAGGGATCGCTGCCTTTTCGCCTGAGTCGCCTCTTGAGTGGGCTTTTCCTGCCCGTAGTTTGGGAGCACCATCCTTGCCCACTCTACCTTCTTTAGAAATTCAGGCGAAGGCGTGGCAACGGTGCTCCTGGTGTGTGAGCGCAGAGTCTGGGCGGCAGTCCGCCTTTCTGCGTATGTATATTTAGCACCAGCGGGTGGCCCGAGCGCCTTGGCAGTGCCTACCGTTGCTTTCGGCGCAGATGCGCACGTAGCGGAGGCGTTTGCGGTTGGCTTTCTGCCACCCATCATCCCCAGTTTGGGATGCGGCCCTTTCTGGGCCGTGCTGGTATGGAAGGTGGAACCAGTGTTGGTCTTATCCATGGGTTTTTTTAGAGTACCCGTCTCTATGTTTTTTGTTTTTTTGTCTTCTGTTTTTTGACCCATAATTTGGTCCCACGAGTTGCGGAGAAGGGGAAAAGTCCGCCCGGGCAGAGATCCGCGATGCCCGGGTAAGGCGATAGTTAGAACAGGGGGTCGCCATGTCCCTAAGCACACCGTTTGAGACTGGGCTATTTTTGATCCGGGCACCCAGCCAGGCTGGCTCTTGGCACAGTCCGTATTACACCGTAGTCCGGCCCGGAGTGAGATGTTGTTTGGGAGGGGAGTTGGGTAGGTGTTGTGTTGGGAGTGGGTTTGTGTAAAGCAACTATTTAGATGCGGCTGAACAACTCGCATCGTCGGTATTGCTTCGTTGCAAAATACCCGCTGGCTGTCCGGGACTGTTTATTTACTGGGGTTTCCGTCCACGGTACCGTGTTTGACTTATCCCCCAGCTTATTCACAGTTGACCTCGAGAGAGGTCGTCCGCTATCCGCAACCCGCGACCCGCTCGGTTGCCCCAGCTAGGCGACTTTGGAACCATCTCACAAGTTCCTCAGCCGAGATTGAGAACGTATGTGCTAAGTAAAATTCAAATAAACTACACGTGCAGCGATGCTGGTAAATCATGTAATTCCAGCTTAATAGTAAACATATAAAGATTTAACAATTTACCTTGAAGCTGAGGTAATTTGGTTTCCCTGCTGAGCACTAGGCACTTTAAATTCATATATTCTCTTCACGTTAGACTTAAGATTTTTCAAACTCTTAAAATTACGACTCTCCTAATTAGGTATCTCACTCTCTCTCAAGACTGTTTTTTGTGTTTAATAGTGGTACGTAGACTAATTATTATATCAAAAGCAATAGGTGCGTATGCGTTACTGATTGTTTAGTCTGTTGACTAGATCAGATGACAATGTATGCTCGCCGAGTGCGAGCAGCTGTACGATGCTTAGAGTACTTGGTAATCAGAGAACTGGCCTTCGTGTATGCCATATAAACGCTCAAAGCGTTGTGAATAAAATTGAAGAATATAGGTATTTAATTGTTAATTCTAACATTGATGTTATATGTTTGTCCGAAACGTGGTTTACGTCTTATGTTAGTGATTCGTTAGTAGAGTGTAGTTGTTATGATCTCTTTCGTTCCGATCGAGGTAACCACGCTGGGGGAGTAGCCATATATGTAAGTAAACGTCTTAATGCAAAGTTTGTCTGTAAACATCCGAGTGATAGCTCCGTTGAATGGAGATTTGTTCAGATCACAAATACATTATACTCATCAAAAACTTTAATGGGCTGCGTTTATAGACCAAACCGATTTATTGACTACCAAAATTTAATTGACATATTGTCCTCTATATCTATCCCTTATTCGGATGTTTCCTTGCTACGGACTTCCACAGCAATATTCTAAAGGAAAATAAATAACCGGACGACATCGAATCTATTGGCTTAAATTTAGTAAGCTCAACAGTACCTAAACATTTTTAAAACCACTGTGATACTCTACTTGACTTATTTTTAGTTACTAGTTACTTTTTAGTCACGAAAATGACCAAGCCACGTGAAAATCCATGGTTTAAGTCAGCAATTAAAGTACTTATTGACAAACGGGATAATGCATTTAAAAAATGGAATTGATACAAGACAAGCCAGCACGCAGCGCAATATAAACCCTAAGGAAAAATGTTTCACAATTAATAAATCAAGAGAAACGCAAATATTTCTTTACCAAATTTAATAGGGCAGCATCGAGTCAGCAGAAATGGGCTGATATTAAAAAACTAGGCATTGGTAAATCCAACACTACCCGATGTGATGCCAATCCTGATGAACTTAACAAAAATTTTTAGACTTCAAAGTACCTGACGTAACTATAGAGGACTATCTTGATCACCTACCTCGAAATACATATTAAAATTGTGATAATATAAATTGCGGCTTTGATAATGGTACCTGTGATAGTAATTTTAGTTTCGCGTGTGTAACTGAGTCCGATGTCCTTAAATAAATGTTACTAATTAAGTCAAATGCCACTGGAGTCGACGACATAAACCCAAAATTTATAAAGATACTATTGCCAAAAATCTTACCATACATAACTTTTATATATAATACTGCCCTGACACAATCAATATTTCCCGACTCTTGGAAATTAGCTAAAACTATACCGATTCCAAAATCTGCAAATGAATATAGGCGTACCATATTTGTCAAAAGTCTTTGAAAAACTTATAACTGATCAGATTACAAGTTATTTAACAAGTAACAATATTCTAACCGATAAGCCGTCCTATTCGTAGAATTAATGAATGTATAAGTGTCTGTCAAGCTGAAATGGCAATTGTTAGCAAGTGGGCGAAGATCAATGGGCTAGGCTCAAACCCGAAAAAAAAGTAATTGTATTGTTGTAGGTAAAAGAGTAATGGCTACCGATGCATTGCAAAAACTATCCATTAATAATGCTCCTATTCAGTATGTAAAAACTGCAATTAATTTAGGATTTACGTTTAATCAAACATTGACGTGGGATGATCACATTAATAAATCTGTGGGAAAAATGGTATGCAATACTTAGAAACTTATACTTGACCAAAGACTTAGACTAGCGTTTAATAATGTGGAAAGATATATTTATAATAGACAAAGAGCTGACCATATAAGTGACGTTACAATAAAAATCTTTAACAAGCCACTTAAATCATGGACAAACCTTAGGGCCCTATTACTACCCCATAAAATTATAAGCAAACAAGAGCCGTGGTATCTGTATGAAAAACTTATTTTTAGTTCGTCAAGAAGAACCAGAAACATAATAAGCTTAAAGTATAAGTACCTATGCACAAGGAGGCAGTTCCTTGTATATGCTGTTCGTACTTGGAACCAACTTCCACACACTATCAAGGCAATCAGTAACGAAACTCCATTTAAAAACGCACTGCAAGACTATTTTAATACTATTTAAGAGCACCACCTGACTATTAAACTACACAATTTAGCATATTGGAATTTAAATTTAGAGAGAAAGGACTAATAATAAAAATTAAAAATTAAAATTTAAAGTTTAAATTTAAAATTAACTAATTAAAAATAAAATATATACAAAATTAAAAATTAATATTATAAATTTAAAATAAAAATAAAAATAAATAAAAATAGTATTAACAGTAATAATGAAACTGAATACATATTTAAATTGTATTTATTAAGATTTGTAATTATCTGTCCTCATACCATCTGACTCGACCGAAATGTTAGCATATAAGATCAACTTTAAGTTCAACTTTCAAATTTTACACTTTTAACTAGCGCCTTAATTTATAAGTATGCTACATGCTTGTAGCGCTGGGATAAAAACAACCAAATAAATAATAATACAAAATTAATCTAATTATTTCATTCGTTGGTTCTTCATTTTTTAACAGTAACAGAAAGTGGCTTAATGCTTCGGTGTGACTTCCGGGTTCCAATTCTGGCAATAGATCCTAGAGAGAAAACCCATTAAAATTATGAAAAATCTAGTCAGTACTAGGTTCATACTTGAGTACTCTTTAAGGGCACGTCGTGAACTTGTTCATGAGTTTCAAATTCAAGACTTTCTCTAATACAATCAATGAGTCCATCTTGTTTAAATATAGTAAGTTTTCCTTGAGCGACTGCGTAAATTATGTCACGCACATTTTTTGCATATATGCAGCGTAGTGTTATTCTAAAGAGATCAGTGTTATTGGTCGCTATCGACTTGAACTCTCTATATATGTCAGGAAGAAGCCACAAGTATATGGTTGTGCTTTCTTTCTCTAGAAGATCGAGGTCTCGCACCAGGCAATTACCCACCCTATCATCTACCGCATCGCAAATTTGTCGATAAATAGTTGTTTTAAACTGATATGATTGCTGAGAATTTTTGCGCGTTTGAAGCTTACAGTAAACTTTCATAAAGTACAGAAGTAAATATCCAATTTCAGGTATGCTTTCACATAGCATTGACAATAAAGTTTGAAATGGCTTTATGCTTTTTTCATCATTTTCATAAATAAACCGAAACAAACCATACAATGGATAACCAATACTTTTCGCCAACAACTTTTCCTCAGTTTTACTCTCCGAAAATAGATTTTGTTGCGGTAAAGTTACGCGTAGAATTAAAATAGTATTTGATATCACATCATTAAGCTGAAACTCTTCAAAGGCAAAATCTGGTAACGTCCGAAAGTCATTTAAAAATGCCTCCCATTATTGTGGAACTTCACCGACAGGAAGCAATACCACAACAGGGCCAGAATCGCAGTGGGAAAGAACGTGCCGAGTGGGACTTCGCTCCCTACATGGACATCCTGCCGGGCGTGTCTTCGCAAAGAAAGTAAGTTCTGGCCAATGAATTTTTGGTTTCGTTGTACTAATAGAAGCATCTTTTTAGCAGAGCCGCCAGTAACACGATCTCCGACGAGCTCTCCATTGCGGAACCACAGGACTCCACCACCACCAGCTACTTGGCAGCTAAAGAGGAGATGTAGAGCGCATTGGCCTCTGCAGCGTGGAGGAAAAAAGGACGCCCGCTAAGGGACAGCTGGAGGAGCCATTACCAGCCATTGCCCGTATGCTGGGCAACTTCCTCCAGCATCAGCGGAATAACCCCGTTCCCACTCCCTCAAGGCCCATGTTGGCATGTTGCAAATAAGAGCTGAACTTAGGTTAGGGCGGCTGTCGGACTATAGTCCGACACACTTAGACCTCAATGGGTCCATTGTAAGCTGGACTGCAAATTGCGCGGAGAAAATGGCGAAATGGCGTGACAAGAGATGGATGCCGTTTTAAAACCGTCATTGCGGGTAAACTTTGAAAACTTAGGTCACACTACAAAGCTACGATGGGGAAACTCTTAGCCCATCTGAGTACTAGGCCTAAAAGTTAAAATAAATTTTATCTTATTCCGCTGGGCAACACCTACCTACAAAAAATTGGTGAAGTCAGAACAGTAGTTCATAAGAAATGATTTTCCTTCCCTATCTAGCAAGAACATAGTCCTCGACGTTACAGCCAATAGATTAAAGTGAAAAGAAACCAAATGTAAATATGTAAAGTAGATAAAATGTAAGGTAGCTTAATGCTAATGCTATTAATGTTATTACAACCAATAATTTGGAATTCTGTTCTTGGCAGAGTAGCTATCATTAAACATGTCAAAGCTTGCTTTAAGTTAGTTAGTCATAACTTAAAATAATAATGCGATTGGTACGATTCTCAGCATCTATATAGGTACAGACAGACGGACATGTCTAGATCGACTTGGCTTGTGATCCTGATCTAGAATATGTAAACTTTATAGGGTCGGAATCGCTTCCTTCTACTTGTTCTACTCAACGAGTAACAGGTATAAGAACTAACACAGTCAAAATTATTTACTTTTAAAAAACTTCTAAATTGTACATACTTTGCGTTCCGATTTTTAGAAAACTGAAATATAATTACAGAAATATTAAGTAACAAAAGCACTGCTTATCGAGGTAAAAAACTAGTCAGCATATAAAAGTTTAGATATCAACTTTTATGACAAAAATGTATTATACGGTCTTCTAAATAAATACACTTTCTCAATTTGTCTCATTCGGCACGCTTCATCAAAATCGTGCATTTTCTGCGAATCTGAATAAAAATAAGATAATTTGAAATGTCTTAATTGAAATTATTTAAATATATAAACGTTAAAAGATCAAATGACAAAAAAATGTTATGACTTGCTTTACTTTTCAATTTATTATTTCTTTTATTTTTCATTTTAAGAATATCCGTTCTGTTTTTAATTAATTTTTTTCGGCGCAACAACAATGAGATTGTAATTGTCAGTCAGAATCATTTATATTTTTTTTTTCTCTTAGCCGCTTGCGTCATTTTAGGTTTGGACCAATCCTCCTAAAAATGTATTATTTATTTAAATGATAGACAATATTAAGATATTTTTCCAATCTTGCTAGAATTTTCATCGGAGGAATATATTGATTTAACAATTTCGTAAATCTTTTTACATGACGAGCTATGATTGATGGAATCCTTTTTATTGTCTACTTGCTTCCGGCCACGACCACTTCCTTCACGTCGGCCAACAGCTTTTGTGTCGTCTTCCTGTTTTTATAAACCTTTGTGCCCTCGTTACTGTGAGAATATGCTGATTGCAGGGCTCTCTGCATCATGTCTTGAACGTAAAGTCCAGTACGAATACCATGCCTGCAACTTCTTCTATAACGCTCCAGATGACTTAATACCTATTATAAAGATGTTAGTATTTATTCGTTTAAAATACTTCTTGAATAACACAATTCCTTTTCTTTTCACCAGAGGGCGGAGATTTATCCCCCAAATCTCCCCGTAGATCCACGCCTAAAGTATTTGTTTAAATAAATTAAATAGACTTTCCGATAGACTTTTTGTATTATTTTGATTTTAATATTCAGATTCTTCCTATGAGAGCTATATGATATTTATATTTTCTTAACAAATTCAATTCGTAGTTCTGATATATTACAAAAATTTTATATACCGGAGTAGAAAAGTATGACCAGAAATAACGAAGCTATAAATATTTTCCTATTATTTTTCTATTAATTGTCCGATCGTTTCTATGACAGCTTTATGATACAAAATACATAGTTGTCCACTTTTTATCAAAATAAATTCAAAGTTCTGAAATATAAAAAGTGATATTTCTCAGAGAAAAAGACAAAATGTCAAGAAACACAACAGCTGTAATTATAAACCATTTTATTTTTATAATTTTTTCGATTATTTTTATGGGTGTTATAATATAAAGTTGTTCGGCTCGTTCAGACTTATATACTACCTGCAATACAAAAAATACTTTTGGTAAGGTTTAATTCCGATAGCCTTAAACTGAGAGACTTGTTCGTGTAGAAACGGACAAACGGATGGACAGACGGATATGGCTAGATCGACTCGTCTGGTGATGTTAATCAAGAATACATATACTTTATGTGGAAAACGTCTCCTTTACTGCGTTGCATACAAATATATCTCTAAGGATGAGGTTAAACGGTGAATTAGTTGGAGCATTGTTTGAAGCGGTGCAATGTTTCAATAAAAAGTCTCCACTTTTCTATATTTTAAACGCCGCTGGAAGAGATTCTGCGAAATATCTAAATTGTGGTTATAATTGCATTGAGAACGTATGTGCTAAGTAAAATTCAAATAAACTACACGTGCAGCGATGCTGGTAAATCATGTAATTCCAGCTTAATAGTAAACATATACAGATTTAACAATTTACCTTGAAGCTGAGGTAATTTGGTTTCCCTGCTGAGCACTAGGCACTTTAAATTCATATATTCTCTTCACATTAGACTTAAGATTTTTCAAACTCTTAAAATTACGACTCTCCTAATTAGGTATCTCACTCTCTCTCAAGAATGTTTTTTGTGTTTAATAGTGGTACGTAGACTAATTATTATATCAAAAGCAATAGGTGCGTATGCGTTACTGATTGTTTAGTCTGCTGACTAGATCAGATGACAATGTATGCTCGCCGAGTGCGAGCAGCTGTACGATGCTTAGAGTACTTGGTAATCAGAGAACTGGCCTTCGTGTATGCCATATTAACGCCCAAAGCGTTGTGAATAAAATTGAAGAATATAGGAATTTAATTGTTAATTCTAACATTGATGTTATATGTTTGTCCGAAACGTGGTTTACGTCTTATGTTAGTGATTCGTTAGTAGAGTGTAGTTGTTATGATCTCTTTCGTTCCGATCGAGGTAACCACGCTGGGGAGTAGCCATATATGTAAGTAAACGTCTTAATGCAAAGTTTGTCTGTAAACATCCGAGTGATAGCTCCGTTGAATGGAGATTTGTTCAGATCACAAATACATTATACTCATCAAAATCTTTAATAGGCTGCGTTTATAGACCAAACCGATTTATTGACTACCAAAATTTAATTGACATATTGTCCTCTATATCTATCCCTTATTCGGATGTTATCCTTGCTGGGGACTTCCACAGCAATATTCTAAAGGAAAATAAATAACCGGACGACATCGAATCTATTGGCTTAAATTTAGTAAGCTTAACAGTACCTACACATTTTTCAAACCACTGTGATACTCTACTTGACTTATTTTTAGTAACTGACTGTGATAAAATTTTCATGTATAGTCAACTTTCAATGCCAATGTTTTTTAAACACGATCTAATTTATTTAATTTATAATATTTATACAGACTTAACTAAAAACTATATAGTTTATAGGGACTTTAAAAATATTGACCACGCCTTGCTAAATACCGACTGTAATTTATGTGACTGGGCTCTATTTATGACTATACATATATTAATTCTCAATTGACTGTCCTACAAGATAATATAATAAATTTATATAATCGATCAGTACCATTGGTGACGAAAATGACCAAGCCACGTGAAAATCCATGGTTTAAGTCAGCAATTAAAGTACTTATTGACAAACGGGATAATGCATTTAAAAAATGGAATTGATACAAGACAAGCCAGCACGCAGCGCAATATAAACCCTAAGGAAAAATGTTTCACAATTAATTAATCAAGAGAAACGCAAATATTTCTTTACCAAATTTAATAGGGCAGCATCGAGTCAGCAGAAATGGGCTGATATTAAAAAACTAGGCATTGGTAGATCCAACACTACCCGATGTGATGCCAATCCTGATGAACTTAACAAAAAATTTTTAGACTTCAAAGTACCTGACGTAACTATAGATGACTATCTTGATCACCTACCTCGAAATACATATTAAAATTGTGATAATATAAATTGCGGCTTTGATAATGGTACCTGTGATAGTAATTTTAGTTTCGCGTGTGTAACTGAGTCCGATGTCCTTAAATAAATGTTACTAATTAAGTCAAATTAAGCCACTGGAGTCGACGACATAAACCCAAAATTTATAAAGATACTATTGCCAAAAATCTTACCATACATAACTTTTATATATAATACTGCCCTGACACAATCAATATTTCCCAACTCTTGGAAATTGCAAATGAATATAGGCGTACCATATTTGTCAAAAGTCTTTGAACGACTTATAACTGATCAGATTACAAGTTATTTAACAAGTAATATTCTAACCGATAAGCCGTCCTTTTCGTAGAATTAATGAATGTATAAGTGTCTGTCAAGCTGAAATGGCAATTGTTAGCAAGTGGGCGAAGATCATGGGCTAGGCTCAAACCCGAAAAAAAAGTAAATGTATTGTTGTAGGTAAAAGAGTAATGGCTAACGATGCATTGCAAAAACTATCCATTAATAATGCTCCTATTCAGTATGTAAAAACTGCAATTAATTTAGGATTTACGTTTAATCAAACATTGACGTGGGATGATCACATTAATAAATCTGTGGGAAAAATGGTATGCAATACTTAGAAACTTATACTTGACCAAAGACTTAGACTAGCGTTTAATAATGTGGAAAGATATATTTATAATAGACAAAGAGCTGACCATATAAGTGACGTTACAATAAAAATCTTTAACAAGCCACTTAAATCATGGACAAACCTTAGGGCCCTATTACTACTCCATAAAATTATAAGCAAACAAGAGCCGTGGTATCTGTATAAAAAACTTATTTTTAGTTCGTCAAGAAGAACCAGAAACATAATAAGCTTTAGGTATAAGTACCTATGCCTCAAGGAGGCAGTTCCTTGTATATGCTGTTCGTACTTGGAACCAACTTCCACACACTATCAAGGCAATCAGTAACGAAACTCCATTTAAAAACGCACTGCAAGACTATTTTAATACTATTTAAGAGCACCACCTAACTATTAAACTACACAATTTAGCATATTGGAATTTAAATTTAGAGAGAAAGGACTAATAATAAAAATTAAAAATTAAAATTTAAAGTTTAAATTTAAAATTAACTAATTAAAAATAAAATATATACAAAATTAAAAATTAAAATTATACTTTTAAAATAAAAATAAAAATAAATAAAAATAGTATTAACAGTAATAATGAAACTGAATACATATTTAAATTGTATTTATTAAGATTTGTAATTATCTGTCGTCATACCATCTGACTCGACCCAAATGTTAGCATATAAGATCAACTTTAAGTTCAACTTTCAAATTTTACACTTTTGACTAGCGCCTTAATTTATAAGTATGCTACATGCTTGTAGCGCTGGGATAAAAACAACCAAATAAATAATAATACAAAATTAATCTAATTATTTCATTCGTTGGTTCTTCATTTTTTAACAGTAACAGAAATTGGCTGCTTCGGTGTGACTTCCGGGTTCCAATTCTGGCAATAGATCCTAGAGAGAAAACCCATTAAAATTATGAAAAATCTAGTCAGTACTAGGTTCATACTTGAATACTCTTTAGGGGCACGTCGTGAGCTTGTTCATGAGTTTCAAATTCAAGACTCTAATACAATCAATGAGTCCATCTTGTTTAAATATAGTAAGTTTTCCTTGAGCGACTGCGTAAATTATGTCACGCACATTTGTTGCATCTATGCAGCGTAGTGTTATTCTAAAGAGATCAGTGTTATTGGTCGCTATCGACTTGAACTCTCTATATATGTCAGGAAGAAGCCACAAGTATATGGTTGTGCTTTCTTTCTCTAGAAGATCGAGGTCTCGCACCAGGCAATTACCCACCCTATCATCTACCGCATCGCAAATTTGTCGATAAATAGTTGTTTTAAACTGATATGATTGCTGAGAATTTTTGCGCGTTTGAAGCTTACAGTAAACTTTCATAAAGTACAGAAGTAAATATCCAATTTCAGGTATGCTTTCACATAGCATTGACAATAAAGTTTGAAATGGCTTTATGCTTTTTTCATCATTTTCATAAATAAACCGAAACAAACCATACAATGGATAACTAATACTTTTCGCCAACAACTTTTCCTCAGTTTTTCTCTCCGAAAATAGATTATGTTGCGGTAAAGTTTCGCGTAGAATTAAAATAGTGTTTGATATCACATCATTAAGCTGAAACTCTTCAAAGGCAAAGGCTGGTAACGTCCGAAAGTCATTTAAAAATGCCTCCCATTATTGTGGAACTTCACCGACAGGAAGCAATACCACAACAGGGCCAGAATCGCAGTGGGAAAGAACATGCCGAGTGGGACTTCGCTCCCTACATGGACATCCTCCGGGCGTGTCTTCGCAAAGAAAGTAAGTTCTGGCCAATGAATTTTTGGTTTCGTTGTACTAATAGAAGCATCTTTTTAGCAGAGCCGCCAGTAACACGATCTCCGACGAGCTCTCCATTGCGGAACCACAGGACTCCACCACCACCAGCTACTTGGCAGCTAAAGAGGAGATGTAGAGCGCATTGGCCTCTGCAGCGTGGAGGAAAAAAGGACGCCCGCTAAGGGACAGCTGGAGGAGCCATTACCAGCCATTGCCCGTATGCTGGGCAACTTCCTCCAGCATCAGCGGAATAACCCCGTTCCCAATCCGACTCCCACTCCCTCAAAGCCCATGTTGGCATGTTGCAAATAAGAGCTGAACTTAGGTTAGGGCGGCTGTCGGACAATAGTCCGACACACTTAGACCTCAATGGGTCCATTGTAAGCTGGACTGCAAATTGCGCGGAGAAAATGGCGAAATGGCGTGACAACAGATGGATGTCGTTTTAAAACCGTCATTGCGGGTAAACTTTGAAAACTTAGGTCACACTACAAAGCTACGATGGGGAAACTCTTAGCCCATCTGAGTACTAGGCCTAAGAGTTCAAATAAATTTTATCTTATTCCGCTGGGCAACACCTACCTACAAAAAATTGGTTAGGCAGAACAGTAGTTCATAAGAAATGATTTTCCTTCCGTATCTAGCAAGAACATAGTCCTCGACGTTACAGCCAATAGATTAAAGTGAAAAGAAACCAAATGTAAATATGTAAAGTAGATAAAATGTAAAGTGGCTTAATGCTAATGCTATCTATTAATGTTGATACAACCAATAATTTTGAATTTTGTTCTTGGCAGAGTAGCTATTATTAAACATGTCAAAGCTTGCTTTAAGTTAGTTAGTCATAACTTAAAATAATAATGCGATTGGTACCATTCTCAGCATCTATATAAGTACAGACAGACGGACATGTCTAGATCGACTTGGCTTGTGATCCTGATCTAGAATATATAAACTTTATAGGGTCGGAATCGCTTCCTTTTACTTGTTCTACTCAAAGAGTAACAGGTATAAGAACTAACACAAAGTTATTTACTTTTAAAACTTCTAAAATGTACATACTTTGCGTTCCGATTTTTAGAAAACTGAAATATAATTACAGAAATACTAAGTAACAAAAGCACTGCTTCGAGGTAAAAAACTAGTCAGCATATAAAAGTTTAGATATCAACTTTTATGACAAAAATGTATTATACGGTCTTCTAAATAAATACACTTTCTCAATTTGTCTCATTCGGCACGCTTCATCAAAATCGTTCATTTGAAATGTCTTAATTGAAATTATTTAAATATATAAACGTTTAAAGATCAAATGGCAAAAAAATGTTATGACTTGCTTTACTTTTCAATTTATTGTTTCTTTTATTTTTCATTTTAAGAATATCCGTTCTGTTTTTAATTAATTTTGTTCGGCGCAACAACACATTAGATAATGAGATTGTAATTGTCAGTCAGAATCATTTATATTTTTTTTTTCTCTTAGCCGCTTGCGTCATTTTAGGTTTGGACCAATCCTCCTAAAAATATATTATTTATTTAATTGATAGACAATATTAAGATATTTTTCCAACCTCGCTAGAATTTTCATCGGAGGAATATATTGTTTTAACAATTTTGGTATTCTTTTTACTTGACGAGCTATGATTGCTGGAATCCTTTTTATTGACTACTTGCTTCCGGCCACGACCACTTCCTCCACGTCGGCCAACAGCTGTTGTGTCGTCTTCAGCCGCCAGAGCAAAAAGATCGCTATATTGTTTCTGCGGATACAATATAAGCTTAATATTATATTTATTTTAAGAAACAGGTTTTAGAAACCTTTGTGCCCTCGTTACTGTGAGAATATGCTGATTGCAGGGCTCTTTGCATCATATCATGAACGTAAAGTCCAGTACCAGTACCATGCCTGCAACTTCTTCTATAATGCTCCAGATGACTTAATACCTATTAAAAAGATATTAGTATTTATTCGTTTAAAGTAAGCCAAAAAACGCACTTGATCAGCAGAAGGAGAACTATTCGTGATGGAAGTCCCCTTAGATGGTCGTTTTCTTTTGTTAGGAGACGAACTTGGATATTTGGATGTAAGCAAAGACGCAATGATTTCAGAGAGCTTTTCTTCATACCGTTGACACCAGAATCTGTTGATTTAGTGGATTCATTTAATAATTTATGTAGGGAGGGAGATTTTCAGAACAACTTTTTTGCAGAATACTTCTTGAATAACACAATTCCTTTTCTTTTCGCCAGAGAGCGGAGATTTATCCCCCAAATCTCCCCGTAAATCCACGCCTAAGGTATTTGTTTAAATAAATTAAATAGACTTTCCGATAGACTTTTTGTATTATTTTGACATTAATATTCAGATTCTTCCTATGAGAGCTATACGAAATATATATATATTTACATGAGTCGTTCTTCGCCCGAATAAAAAATCAGGAGATTTTTTATATTGGTTGGTTATTCTTTATTAGAACGTTGGAAAAAGACTAATTGTATGTTACAGAATTGGTTAGAATGAAACCTCGGTTTGCGTCTTAGAATTTACTGTTAGTGCATTAGGTGACGCAATCGCAAGTGGATGATGCGATCGCCATTTCTTTGTTTATGTTTACATAATTCGGTCTTATTAGATTTTGCGATCTTATTGGATTTTTACGTTTATGGAATTACGTCATTGTTGACATTCGGACTTAATCAATTTTCTTTGTTTGTTTGCATTGCGGGATCTCGAGCTTCTGTATCGTTTTTAATCAAGGCCGAAATTGGCGATTCTGTTTATTTGTGAACGGTTTCGTTCTTTAAACTGGTGGCCGTTGAGAAATCGCAGTGCAGACACGTCACTCCCCCATCACTTAGACAAAATCGTATGGTTATTTATGTGATTTTGGGGTATAGTTGTGGTATTTCTTGTAACTCTTGTGTTTCTATTGTTGGGTCGTCACCTTTTGTGTTATTGTATTTTATAAGTATTCTTTTAGGTATTTCCTTAAATTTATAAAGTAGGTACAGTGATACACTTAATATTAAGAGACCCAGTGTTACAATTACAATTATTTTGTAAATCTGGTTTTCTTTATTTTGTTCAAAAAATATTTCTTTTGCTTGAATGTATGATATTGGGTCTAATTTGGTGACATTATTTCTTGTGTATATGCTTTGTGTGTAGTCAGGATTATAATTGCTTATGGATAAATCGTTAATTACAATTGAGCAATTGTGTATTTTGATCATATTGTTTCCTTCAATTACAATTTCATTTTTTATACAATTTTGATTTAGTATAGTTTTTGACAAATTCCATGTAACTATGATATTTGGTTCGACATAATTAATTTGGGTAGTTAATAGCGTTTTTGTGAACCTGCAACTAGTATTTGTTTGATTAACAAGTCCTTAAAGACATGCGTTGGTAACAGGTTTTTTTGTTTCTTTGTTATACAAACTATTTCTGTACACGTAATATTTGTTTTGGGTGTTATCTTGTAATATTTTATTATTTTCATCTGGATAAGGTAATATTTCGTATACGGGAAGTTTCTTTATTTCTCTGGGTATGTGGGATATAATTAAAATTTCGTTTGAATCTGACCTAAGCCAAGTTGAGGTTTTTATGTTCAGAAGTATCTCAGAATTAATGTTTGTCAAGTAGTCGTGTTTTAATAACTTTGGATTGAATATTCCTAATCTTGCTAACTGCATTCCCATTTCCAGGTCTTCAATGTATTCTGCGAAATGTTCTAAATTAAAAATCAATAATTCAAGTATTTTTTCGTTTTTGTTGTATTCGAGATGCTTGTTTATTATATCGATGCCTTTGTTAACTGTATCGATTATATTATTTAGTTCGTTTACCTGTACACTGTTTTGAGCTATTACATTGATTTTTTCTTCTAATTCTTCTTTATCATTATTATCTAATGTTCCAAAAAGATATTTGTAAGCTGTTCCTACAGAATTAGCTAATCCTCTTTTGTTTCTTTTAACAATTTTTAACCCATTCTCTTTGTAGTTTTTCCGTTAAATATTTAATCTGTATTATTTCCTTAAAGCCAAACGCTTGTGATAGCAAATTTTTGTAAGTTTCTTCCGTTTTTGTAATATTAATTGTGAAGCAATGGTATTCAAAACTATCTGGGATGTTGATTGTGTCGGTCATAAATAATAAATAGCCATTGTATGATTTTATAGGGTTAATTTCTATAAATTGGTTGTTACCCATTGGCATCATTATTATTAACATTGATGTCAGAAAGATGAAAGTCAAAGCGCTGAGTCTTGATCTGGGTCCTCCTGCAAATATTTACTTTTATTAACTTTCTTTTGTCTCTGGAAGTTTGTTTTGTAATGTTTTATTTTTCAACCTCTGTTAGTTTCCTCAAAATGATCATTATCTATTTGTTCTATATTTCCTGTCTTTTTATAAGGATTGTGTAATTTCCCGTGAATTATGGGAGCCTTTCTAAATTTGGTATTTACCTCACAATGTTGTCTTTTTTATTAAGTTGTTCTATTTTAGCTTCTTTTATAATTTGGCTATTATATGCAGGGGTACCTGCATAAATAAAAATATCAGCTGGGGTTCTACCGGTTGCATTGTGTTTTATTTTATGATTGTAAGTATACAGTATTACTTCCATTTTCATAAGTTTATTTTCCGGATTGTCGCTGGTCTCGATCACACGTATTTTTTCGTTAATTGTTTTGTGTAATCTTTCTACATCTGATACTCCATTTTTACTTGTTGTTATCTGAATATTTACTTTTTCTGTGTCCAGCCAATTTTTAAGCGCTATACTCATAAAAGCACTATCCCTATCTGTTTTCAAGGTTCTGGGTTTTCCCATTGAATTGAATATTCGAAAAAGTCCTCTTTTAACTTCCATCCAGTCCTTTCCGTTTAATTCAATCGCGCTTCCAAATTTTGAGTATAAATCAATACAAGTTAGGTAATTTTGATTTTTGATCGTGTAAATATCTGCGACGTAAATTTCCCTACAAAATTCTGTTTCTGGAGTTGTTTTTAATAAAAGCGATGTTTTTCTATGTTCGGTTTTTGCTTGGTTACAAACATTACACTCATTAATTAAATTCTGAATTAAATTCTGGTAGTCGGGATAATAATAGGTTTCTTTGAAAAGCCTTACCATTTTTTCAATTCCTGGGTGCAACAGTTTTTCGTGGTTGCTAACAATAATTTCTTTAAATTCAGCGTAAGTTTTTATGTCCTGTAATTTAATTACTGCTCTTACAATTTTTGTAGTAGTGTTCAAAACCTGTTTAAAAGCTTCTTGAATGATTTCAAAATCAGAGTCGTGTTCGATGTAAAGTGCACTTGACTTGGTACAAAAGTGTTTTATTAATATTTGCTTAGCTTTTTCGACGTTTAATTCATTAAACATTATTTTAATCTTGACTTTATTAAAATAATTTTCACTTTCTTCACCTTCTTTATTGCTTCGAATCATTTCTACCTGTCTTGCGAAATGATTGATTGGTTTTTCAGTAATTGTTATTAAATTTTCATTATCTTCTTCAGCGCTATGTGCTGTTGCTTTGTTACTGCCATAGTATACTTCGTTAATTTTGATTCTTGACAATGCATCGGCTACGTGATTTTGCTTTCCTTCTAAATATTTTATTTCGAAGTCATATTCTCCTAACCTTATCTTCCATCTTTGCAGTTTCATATTATGTTCTTTGATATTGTTTAGCCAGACTAACGGCTTATGGTCACTTAATATCTCAAATCTTCTTCCGAATAAATAGGGTCTTAAGGTTTTTGTTGCCCATACTATAGCTAATAATTATTTTTCAATTGTACTATAGTTTTCTTCATGTGCATTTAGAGTCCTACTAATGTAACTGATTGGTTTGTTATCCTGAGAAAGAACTGCTCCTAATGCAAAGTTGCTAGCATCAGTAGTTAATTGAAACCTTTTTCCAAAATCTGGACAAATCAGTATGGGATCGTTTATAATAAGTTGTTTTAATTTATTGAATGCTGCAATAAATGTATCATCTTTGAATGTCACTTTAGAACCAGCTTTTAAACACTTAGTTAAAGGTTTTGAAATGTCTGCGAAGTTTGGAATGAATTTTCTGTAATAACCGCAAAGACCAAGAAATGATTTTATTTCTTTTTGAGTTTTGGGAATTGGAAATTTATTGATTGCCTTAACCTTTTCTGGATTTGGCATTACACCGTTTGGTCCAACTATGTGTCCCAAAAATTCTGTTTCTTTTTTCAAAAATTCACATTTGTCTAGTTGTAATTTTAGATTAGCGTTTTTAAGTTTTTCGAAAACAATTTTTAATGAAGAAAGGTGTTCGTCAAGAGACGTAGAGAAAACAATTATATCATCCAAGTATACAAGGCAATGCTTGTTTATTAATTCACGAAGGACATTGTTCATGCATCGCTGAAAAGTTGCAGGTGCATTTTTTAATCCAAATGGCATTCGTGTGTACTCGTAGTGTCCGTACTTTGTGGAAAACGCTGTTTTGTTTATGGAATTTTGGTCCATTTCGATCTGGTGGAAACCTTTAGCCAAATCAATGGTGGTAAAATATTGACACCGTCCTAGCTTGCCTAGTATTTCGTCCATATTGGGAATGGGAAATTTATCACTAATAGTGATCTCATTTAAGCCCCTATAGTCTACTACAAGTCTAAATTTTTGTTTACCTGAAGCATCTTCTTTTTTTGGTACTATCCACAATGGACTGCAATAAGGTGATTGGCTGTGCCTAATTATTCCTTGCTTTAACATATCCTGTATTTGAGACTCAACTTATTTTTCAAATGAAAAAGGATACCCATACGGTTTTTTATAAATTGGATTTTCATGATGAGTTTTTATTTCATGCTTAACAACATTCGTAAAGGTCAAATTTTCACCATCACGATATTGAATGCATTTATATTGGTTAATTAATTTTAATAATTTAACTTTTTCTTCTTCATTTAAGTGTTCTAAGCGATAACTTTTTCCCTCTGCTAATTCATTTTGAACAGCATAATTTATTTCATCAGTATAATTTTTAGATTTTAGCAATGCCTCAAAATCATTTATTTGTGTTGGATTTTTCAAACTAATGTTTTTGTGTAAAAAAATGCGGCCACTAATAGTAGTGCGACTATTTAAATAATCAATATTTGCCTGGTTTGCCTCTAGTAACTTTCGTCCTAGTAGTATGTCATAATTGGAAGAAAAGTCGTGAATATAAAATATTTGTTCTTGAGTAGTTCATAATGACCTGTCATAGTGCGTATAATTGTCGGATCTTTATGTATGCTCCCGTTGAGAAAATTCTTTTTCATTAAGTTAATTGATGAACCGGTATCGACGAGGCAACGATAATTATGATTATTTATAGTTATTTCTATGTATGTAATTGGTCCGAGGCTTGCATTGGAAAATTTTCGTTTTTATTATAAACATCTTCTTTGTACTCCTTATTTTGTTGATAATTTTCGTCTACTTACATTCTTGATTGTCCACTATTACTTTCTCTGACTCTCTTTTGTGATTGGTTGGGTACTGAGCCCGATCGTCCACTTGGCTGTTGGCTTTGATTCATTGTATTATTTTGCTGTCCCTGAATTAAATTTCTTCGAAACTCTTGGTAACTTCCCCTATTTTGGTCAAAAGTATTATTTCGGTTATTCAATTGGAACCTATAATTTTGTGGAACCATTCTTTGGGGTTGGTTGGGGTGTGTTTGAATTCAAAGAGCTGGGCCAGGATTAAATTGTTGGGTGTTGTACAAATTAGTGAAAGGGTAGGGGTTACGTGTATAATTTGTTTGTTGATGCTTTTGAATTTTATTAACATTGTTGTTATAATGTTTTAAATTTTCATTTTCTTCGTATAACCCTTCTTGCTGAGCCGCTTGTTTCAGTTTAAGTACTGTTGATATATCGCTTCTTGCTAATGTCATAAAAATTCTATCAGGTAATTTTCGTTGTATTAGGTTCTTTGTTGTCCTAAACATTGCTTCTGTGTACAATATTAATTCATTTGGATTTCCCTCAAGTTCTAATTTGTTGCTTATAACTAACTGCTTAAGCTCGATCTCGTTACAAAATTTTCTTAGATTACCTTGAAAATTTGTATTGTATAATCGCCTTAATAGTTCCTCCACAGGTGTTTGCGTTTTGTACTCGTCGATTAGGGCTGCTCTAAGATCTGGCCAGTTGTTGACTTGTAGAACTTGCAGAATCCTCTGGGCATCACCGGTGATTTGAAGTTCAATTGCTCCAAATATAACGCTTGTCTGTCGATCATTGGTTGTAGGATACAGACGCAAAAGGTAGTTAACTCTTCTGACAAAGGTTCCTAGGGTAGATGGATCTCCTTCAAACGTTGGAATATTCCGGATCTGGGACAAAAGCTGATTTAAGTTTAGCTCCGTCAATGGGTTGGGTGCCACACCAATTTGTGGTTGCCCTTTAGCTGGTGGTTGTTGGTCCATTTTGTTGTGTTTAATTAAATTCCACTCAACTTTATTACTGACCGAATTGGATTTATTCAGTAGTCGATTGAAATTTAATTTTTTATATTTTTTGTTCAGTGCCTTTAATTTGCACTTAGGTTCTTTTGCGGATCTCTTAGTTGCACTTCCGAGCTAGTCGAATAAATTGCTTACTTGTGGGCAATTCCACGCGCTGATCTGGATATCCTAGTTGTTTAGAAATATCCTTTTAATTGATCAGTAAGCTACCGACTTTGTTTTTTCGCAAGGATATTTTTTTTTAAAGAGATCCTACCGACTGCGCCATTTACATGAGTCGTTCTTCGCCCGAATAAAAAATCAGGAGATTTTTTATATTGGTTGGTTATTCTTTATTAGAACGTTGGAAAATGACTAATTGTATGTTACAGAATTGGTTAGAATGAAACCTCGGTTTGCGTCTTAGAATTTACTGTTAGTGCATTAGGTGACGCAATCGCAAGTGGATGATGCGATCGCCACTTCTTTGTTTATGTTTACATAATTCGGACTTATTAGATTTTGCGATCTTATTGGATTTTTACGTTTATGGAATTACGTCATTATTGACATTCGGACTTAATCAATTTTCTTTGTTTGTTTGCATTGCGGGATCTCGAGCTTCTGTATCGCTTTTAATCAAAGCCGAAATTGCCGATTCTGTTTATTTGTGAACGGTTTCGTTCTTTAAACTGGTGGCCGTTGAGAAATCACAGTGCAGACACGTCACTATATATATATTTTTTTTATCAAATTCAATTCGTAGTTCTGATATAATGAAAAATTGTATATACCGGAGTAGAAAAGTATGACCAGAAATAACGAAGCTATAAATATTTTTCTATTAATTGTCCGATCGTTTCTATGACAGCTTTATGATATACATAGTTGTCCACTTTTTTCAAAATAAATTCAAAACTCTGAAATATAAAAAGTGATATTTCTCAGAGTAAAACACAAAATGTCAAGAAACACAACAGCTATAAATATAAACCATTTCCATATCCGTTTCTACGCAAACTAGTCTCTCAGTTTGAAAGCTAGCCCATAGGAAATTTAAAAAAATTATATCTTTGGTGTTTTTTAGCGTATACCCTCCTAAGCTTGGAAATAACATTTTTTAATTAGTTTTGAATTTCGAATTAAATTTGATCGAAATCGTACGACTGTATCATACAGCTGCCATAGGAACGATCGTAAAATCGGTTGGAAAATAATATGAAACAAATTATAGCTTCGGTGTTTTTTAACATATAATCTCCTACGCTTGGAAATAACATTTTTTAATTAGTTCTGAATTTCGAATTTAATTTTATCAAAATCGGACGACTATATCATATAGCTGCCATAGGAACGATCGAAAAATTGGTAGGAAAATAATATGAAACAAATTATAGCTTCGGTGTTTTTTGACATATGAGTGATTCTTTGTGAAACGTATCGAGATTTTCATTATGGTCTCAAAACGGTTTCATATTTTTATCACGATGTTATACCATTTATACATGATTTTAAAAAAATTAAAAAAATTTATCCATTTGACAGAAGCAAAGATATGGCGATGCCTTTTTTTTTGTTAAGATTGTGTATAACTTGAAATTACATGGTGTAAAAAATAAAAAAAAAATCTCATTAATTATTATTTTTGCCAACCTTTAAGATAAAAATAACTCCCATAACAGTTTCCAAGCAAATTATAGTCCAAACTTAAAAAAAAAAATTCAATCGCGGTTTTCTGCAAGCCGGCATTTTTAATTTTTATAAAAAATAAGTATAATGTTCTAAACATAATCCTTGTTGAATCCTACAAATTTTGACGTGGGACCTTACCATACATAACTTTTATATATAATACTGCCCTCACACAATCAATATTTCCCGACTCTTGGAAATTAGCTAAAACTATACCGATTCCAAAATCTGCAAATGAATATAGGCGTACCATATTTGTCAAAAGTCTTTGAACGACTTATAACTGGTCAGATTACAAATTATTTAACAAGTAACAATATTCTAACCGATAAGCCGTCCTATTCGTAGAATTAATGAATGTATAAGTGTCTGTCAAGCTGAAATGGCAATTGTTAGCAAGTGGGCGAACTTTAATGGGCTAGGCTCAAACCCGAAAAAAAGGTAAATGTATTGTTGTAGGTAAAAGAGTAATGGCTACCGATGCATTGAAAAAACTATCCATTAATAATGCTCCTATTCAGTATGTAAAAACTGCAATTAATTTAGGATTTACGTTTAATCAAACATTGACGTGGGATGATCACATTAATAAATCTGTAAGAAATATGGTATGCAATACTTAGAAACTTATACTTGACCAAAGACTTAGACTAGCGTTTAATAATGTGGAAAGATATATTTATAATAGACAAAGAGCTGACCATATAAGTGACGTTACAATAAAAATCTTTAACAAGCCACTTAAATCATGGACAAACCTTAGGGCCCTATTACTACTCCATAAAATTATAAGCAAACAAGAGCCGTGGTATCTGTATGAAAAACTTATTTTTAGTTCGTCAAGAAGAACCAGAAACATAATAAGCTTTAAGTATAAGTACCTATGCACAAGGAGGCAGTTCCTTGTATATGCTGTTCGTACTTGGAACCAACTTCCACACACTATCAAGGCAATCAGTAACGAAACTCCATTTAAAAACGCACTGCAAGACTATTTTAATACTATTTAAGAGCACCACCTGACTATTAAACTACGCATATTGGAATTTAAATTTAGAGAGAAAGGACTAATAATAAAAATTAAAAATTAAAATTTAAAGTTTAAATTTAAAATTAACTAATTAAAAATAAAATATATACAAAATTAAAAATTAAGATTATAAATTTAAAATAAAAATAAAAATAAATAAAAATATTATTAACAGTAATAATGAAACTGAATACATATTTAAATTGTATTTATTAAGATTTGTAATTATCTGTCCTCATACCATCTGACTCGACCCAAATGTTAGCATATAAGATCAACTTTAAGGGGGTATTCTAGTCTAGAAATTTGAAAAAATCGAAATTTTTTTTTTTCATAATTCGATAGTTTAGATATTCAAAAATATCTCCCTAAACGGATTTTTCGAAACTCAATTTATTTTTAAAATTATGGCTGATTATACGTGCTATTCTATCAGTTACACTGCCTGAAATTTAACGTAAAACTTTAAACGCGTTTTTCTCCAAACTACTTTTTCTGATACGGTAGCCATAATATTTCAAGTTCTAATCAGCCGATTTACTTAAAATTTGGCATGAATATTCTTTCAATATCTCTCTATCGCGGGAACCAACAAAAAATAAGAATTTTAAACTTGTAATATTTTTAAAAAATTCGATAAAATTAAAAAATTAGTAAAAAAAATCGACCTTTTTTTGAGTGGCCGCCATTTTTTGAAAAAAATTTTTTTTTTTAGTTTTGCTGGTTCATGACATAGCGACATTCGTACTGATTAAGAATCTTTATTTTTTTTATTTTTATGATGACCACAAGGGTAGAAATCATGGCGACGAGGACACGGCCTTTTTTTTTCCCTCTACTTCAAGGACGCATAACTCGATGAAAAAAAAAATTTTTTTTTTTAAGTTTATTTTATGTACTCTTCTAAGTTAAATAAACAAATGATAAAAAACCCGACACTAAAAATATCAATTGTTTATTTTTAATTAATTGTTAAAAAAGGCTCGAAACTAGAGCCTCTAGACTAGAATACCCCCTTAAGTTCAACTTTCAAATTTTACACTTTTGACTAGCGCCTTAATTTATAAGTATGCTACATGCTTGTAGCGCTGGGATAAAAACAACCAAATAAATAATAATACAAAATTAATCTAATTATTTCATTCGTTGGTTCTTCATTTTTTAACAGTAACAGAAATTGGCTTAATGCTTCGGTGTGACTTCCGGGTTCCAATTCTGGCAATAGATCCTAGAGAGAAAACCCATTAAAATTATGAAAAATCTAGTCAGTACTAGGTTCATACTTGAATACTCTTTAGGGGCACGTCGTGAGCTTGAACAATTTGCCACAGGCAAAATTGTTCATGAGTTTCAAATTCAAGACTTCCTCTAATACAATCAATGAGTCCATCTTGTTTAAAAATAGTAAGTTTTCCTTGAGCGACTGCGTAAATTATGTCACGCACATTTTTTGCATCTATGCAGCGTAGTGTTATTCTCAAGAGATCAGTGTTATTGGTCGCTATCGAGTATATGGTTGTGTTTTCTTTCTCTAGAAAATCGAGGTCTCGCACCAAGCAATTACCCACCTTATCATCTACCGCATCGCAAATTTGTCGATAAATAGTTGTTTTAAACTGATATGATTGCTGAGAATTTTTGCGCGTTTGAAGCTTACAGTAAACTTTCATAAAGTACAGAAGTAAATATCCAATTTCAGGTATGCTTTCACATAGCATTGACAATAAAGTTTGAAATGGCTTTATGCTTTTTTCATCATTTTCATAAATAAACCGAAACAAACCATACAATGGATAACTAATACTTTTCGCCAACAACTTTTCCTCAGTTTTCTCTCCGAAAATAGATTATGTTGCGGTAAAGTTTCGCGTAGAATTAAAATAGTGTTTGATATCACATCATTAAGCTGAAACTCTTCAAAGGCAAAGGCTGGTAACGTCCGAAAGTCATTTAAAAATGCCTCCCATTATTGTGGAACTTCACCGACAGGAAGCAATACCACAACAGGGCCAGAATCGCAGTGGGAAAGAACATGCCGAGTGGGACTTCGCTCCCTACATGGACATCCTGCCGGGCGTGTCTTCGCAAAGAAAGTAAGTTCTGGCCAATGAATTTTTGGTTTCGTTGTACTAATAGAAGCATCTTTTTAGCAGAGCCGCCAGTAACACGATCTCCGACGAGCTCTCCATTGCGGAACCACAGGACTCCACCACCACCAGCTACTTGGCAGCTAAAGAGGAGATGTAGAGCGCGTTGGCCTCTGCAGCGTGGAGGAAAAAAGGACGCCCGCTAAGGGACAGCTGGAGGAGCCATTACCAGCCATTGCCCGTATGCTGGGCAACTTCCTCCAGCATCAGCGGAATAACCCCGTTCCCAATCCGACTCCCACTCCCTCAAGGCCCATGTTGGCATGTTGCAAATAAGAGCTGAACTTAGGTTAGGGCGGCTGTCGGACTATAGTCCGACACACTTAGACCTCAATGGGTCCATTGTAAACTGGACTGCAAATTGCGCGGAGAAAATGGCGAAATGGCGTGACAAGAGATGGATGCCGTTTTAAAACCGTCATTGCGGGTAAACTTTGAAAACTTAGGTCACACTACAAAGCTACGATGGGGAAACTCTTAGCCCATCTGAGTACTAGGCCTAAAAGTTAAAATAAATTTTATCTTATTCCGCTTGGCAACACCTACCTACAAAAAATTGGTTAAGTCAGAACAGTAGTTCATAAGAAATGATTTTCCTTCCGTATCTAGCAAGAACATAGTCCTCGACGTTACAGCCAATAGATTAAAGTGAAAAGGAACCATATGTAAATATGTAAAGTAGATAAAATGTAAAGTGGCTTAATGCTAATGCTATCTATTAATGTTGATACAACCAATAATTTGGAATTTTGTTCTTGGCAGAGTAGCTATTATTAAACATGTCAAAGCTTGCTTTAAGTTAGTTAGTCATAACTTAAAATAATAATGCGATTGGTACGATTCTCAGCATCTATATAGGTACAGACAGACGGACATGTCTAGATCGACTTGGCTTGTGATCCTGATCAAGAATATATAAACTTTATAGGGTCGGAATCGCTTCCTTCTACTTGTTCTACTCAACGAGTAACAGGTATAAGAACTAACACAGTCAAAGTTATTTACTTTTAAAAAACTTCTAAAATGTACATACTTTGCGTTCCGATTTTTAGAAAACTGAAATATAATTACAGAAATACTAAGTAACAAAAGCACTGCTTCGAGGTAAAAAACTAGTCAGCATATAAAAGTTTATATATCAACTTTTATGACAAAAATGTATTATACGGTCTTCTAAATAAATACACTTTCTCAATTTGTCTCATTCGGCACGCTTCATCAAAATCGTGCATTTTCTGCGAATCTGAATAAAAATAAGATAATTTGAAATGTCTTAATTGAAATTATTTAAGTATATAAACGTTAAAAGATCAAATGACAAAAAAAATGTTATGACTTGCTTTACTTTTCAATTTATTATTTCTTTTATTTTTCATTTTAAGAATATCCGTTCTGTTTTTAATTAATTTTTTTCGGCGCAACAACACATTAGATAATGAGATTGTAATTGTCAGTCAGAATCATTTATATTTTTTTTTTTTCTCTTAGCCGCTTGCGTCATTTTAGGTTTGGACCAATCCTCCTAAAAATATATTATTTATTTAATTGATAGACAATATTAAGATATTTTTCCAACCTCGCTAGAATTTTCATCGGAGGAATATATTGTTTTAACAATTTCGGTATTCTTTTTACTTGACGAGCTATGATTGTTGGAATCCTTTTTATTGACTACTTGCTTCCGGCCACGACCACTTCCTCCACGTCGGCCAACAGCTGTTGTGTCGTCTTCAGCCGCCAGAGCAAAAAGATCGCTATATTGTTTCTGCGAATACAATATAAGCTTAATATTATATTTATTTTAAGAACCAGCTTTTAGAAACCTTTGTGCCCTCGTTACTGTGAGAATATGCTGATTGCAGGGCTCTTTGCATCATATCATGAACGTAAAGTCCAGTACCAGTACCATGCCTGCAACTTCTTCTATAATGCTCCAGATGACTTAATACCTATTAAAAAGATATTAGTATTTATTCGTTTAAAGTAAGCCAAAAAACGTACTTGATCAGCAGAAGGAGAACTATTCGTGATGGAGGTCCCCTTAGATGGTCGTTTTCTTTTGTTAGGAGACGAACTTGGATATTTGGATGTAAGCAAAGACGCAATGATTTCAGAGAGCTTTTCTTCATACCGTTGACACCAGAATCTGTTGATTTAGTGGATTCATTTAATAATTTATGTAGGGAGGGAGATTTTCAGAACAACTTTTTTGCAGAATACTTCTTGAATAACACAATTCCTTTTCTTTTCGGCAGAGAGCGGAGATTTATCCCCCAAATCTCCCCGTAGATCCACGCCTAAGGTATTTGTTTAAATAAATTAAATAGACTTTCCGATAGACTTTTTGTATTATTTTGACATTAATATTCAGATTCTTCCTATGAGAGCTATACGAAATATATATATATATATTTTTTTTTTTTTCAAATTCAATTCGTAGTTCTGATATATTAAAAAATTGTATATACCGGATTAGAAAAGTATGATCAGAAATAACGAAGCTATAAATATTTTTCTATTATTTTTCTATTAATTGTCCGATCGTTTCCATGACAGCTTTATGATATACATAGTTGTCCACTTTTTTCAAAATAAATTCAAAACTCTGAAATATAAAAAGTGATATTTCTCAGAGTAAAAAACAAAATGTCAAGAAACACAACAGCTATAAATATAAACCATTTCCATATCCGTTTCTACGCAAACTAGTCTCTCAGTTTGAAAGCTATCGGGCTGAAACTTTCCCAAAAGTCTTATATTTTTTGCAGGTAGTATATAAGTCAGAACCAGCCGGATCGGACAACTATATCTTATAGCTCCCATAGGAAATTTAAAAAAATTATATCTTTGGTGTTTTTTAGCATATACCCTCCTAAGCTTGGAAATAACATTTTTTAATTAGTTTTGAATTTCGAATTAAATTTGATCGAAATCGGACGACTGTATCATACAGTTGCCATAGGAACGATCGTAAAATCGGTTGGAAAATAATATGAAACAAATTATAGCTTTGGTGTTTTTTAACATATAATCTCCTACGCTTGGAAATAACATTTTTTAATTAGTTCTGAATTTCGAATTTAATTTTATCAAAATCGGACGACTATATCATATAGCTGCCATAGGAACGATCGAAAAATTGGTAGGAAAATAATATGAAACAAATTATAGCTTCGGTGTTTTTTGACATATATGTCAAATATATATACAAGGGTGGTCAAAAGTATTTTCACAAAAAAAAAGATAAATATATTCATAATTTGAACTTACATCTTGTTTACTTTGGCATCAATGGAAAGGTAATTTAAATGCCGTTTGAATGATACAATACATTTCTTAACACATTCAGTACTTATTGAAAATCATAAAAAATATAAGCAAAATGATTTTTCAAAAATTCTTTTTGCAGTTACTATTATTTTTGTTTGAAGAAACTTTTTGCATCAAAAAATTTAAGTTTTCAAGTCGAGGAAAAAAGTTCAAAAAGGACATTTTCACACAAATTCGTCCTTTTCAATAAGTACTGAATGTGTTAAGAAATGTATTGTATCATTCAAACGGCATTTAAATTACCTTTCCATTGATGCCAAAGTTAACAAGATGTAAGTTCAAATTATGAATATATTTAACTTTTTTTTTGTGAAAATACTTTTGACCACCCTTGTATTATCTTATACTATTGGGAATATCATTTTTTGTGTTTTTAAATTTAATAATTATAGCTGCAAGGGTATATAAGCTTCGGCTTGCCGAAGCTAACTTCCTTTCTTGTTTATAATTTGTTCGATTATTTTTATGGGTGTTATAATATAAAGTTGTTCGGCTCGTTCACACTTATATACAACCTGCAATACAAAAAATACTTTTGGTAAGGCTTAATTCCGATAGCCTTAAACTGAGAGACTTGTTCGTGTAGAAACGAACAAACGGATGGACAGACGGATATGGCTAGATCGACTCGTCTGGTGATGCTAATCAAGAATACATATACTTTATGTGAAAAACGTCTGCTTTACTGCGTTTCATACAAATTAGAAATTGTTTATTTTTATACCCGTTACTCGTAGAGTAAAAGGGTATACTAGATTCGTCGGAAAGTATGTAACAGGCAGAAGGAAGCGTTTCCGACCCCATAAAGTGCATATATTCTTGATCAGGATCACAAGCCGAGTCGATCTAGCCATGTCCGTCTGTCCGTCTGTCTGTCCGTCCGGATGAACGCTGAGATCTCGGAAACTATAAGAGCTAGGCTGTTGAGATTTGGCGTGGAGATTCCTGAGCTTCTTACGCAGCGCAAGTTTGTTTCAGCAGAGTGCCACGCCCACTCTAACGCCCACAAACCGCCCAAAACTTCAAAAAATCGTAAATATGAACGCGGATATCTCGGAAAATATCAAAGATAGAGAAATGGGATTTCAGATTTAGATTCCGTAGGCTTGAGCGCAGCGCAACTCTAACGCCCACAAACCGCCCAAGCAAGCGTGTGGCGCCCACAATTTTCATGCTAGATAAAAAATTTTAACTGAAATGTGTTGGTCTCGTCAATACCTATGTATTGATCCAAAAAAAACTTTGCCACGGCCACTCTTACGCCCATAACGCTTAAATCTGTCTACCGCCGGTAGGTGGCGCATTTAAATCTCACTTTGCTGCTTGCATATCTCCATTATCCTTTGGTCCCTTTAGCTGAGTAACGGGTATCTGATAGTCGAGGTACTCGACTATAGCGTTCTTCCTTGTTTAAACTTGACTTTTGCAGTCAATTGAAAGGAAACTGCTACCATATCTCTAAGGATGAGGTTAAACGGTGAATTAGTTGGAGCATTGTTTGAAGCGGTGCAATGTTTCAATAAAAAGTCTCCACTTTTCTATATTTTAAATGCCGCTGGAAGAGATTCAGCGAAATATCTAAATTGTGGTTATAATTGCATTGAGAACGTATGTAAAATTCAAATAAACTACACGTGCTGCGATGCTGGTAAATCATGTAATTCCAGCTTAATAGTAAACAATAAAGACTTAAGAATTTACCTTAAAGCTGAGGTTACGAATGGATCTCCCCTCGACTTGGTTTCCCTGCTGAGCATTAACCTAATTATTTCATTCGTTGGTTCTTCATTTTTTAACAGTAACAGAAAGTGGCTTAATGCTTCGGGGTGACTTCCGGGTTCCAATTCTGGCAGTAGATCCTAGAGAGAAAACCCATTAAAATTATGAAAAATCTAGTCAGTACTAGGTTCATACTTGAATACTCTTTAGGGGCACGTCGTGAGCTTGAACAATTTGCCATAGGCAAAATTGTTCATAAGTTTCAAATTCAAGACTTTCTCTAATACAATCAATGAGTCCATCTTGTTTAAATATAGTAAGTTTTCCTTGAGCGACTGAGTAAATTATGTCACGCACATTTTTTGCATCTATGCAGCGTAGTGTTATTCTCAAGAGATCAGTGTTATTGGTCGCTATCGACTTGAACTCTCTATATATGTCAGGGAGAAGCCACAAGTATATGGTTGTGCTTTCTTTCTCTAGAAGATCGAGGTCTCGCACCAGGCAATTACCCACCTTATCATCTACCGCATCGCAAATTTGTCGATAAATAGTTGTTTTAAACTGATATGATTGCTGAGAATTTTTGCGCGTTTGAAGCTTACAATAAACTTTCATAAAGTACAGAAGTAAATATCCAATTTCAGGTATGCTTTCACATAGCATTGACAATAAAGTTTGAAATGGCTTTTTGCTTTTTTCATCATTTTCATAAAGAAACCGAAACAAACCATACAATGGATAACTAATACTTTTCGCCAACAACTTCTCCTCAGTTTTACTCTCCGAAAATAGATTATGTTGCGGTAAAGTTTCGCGTAGAATTAAAACAGTATTTGATATCACATAATTAAGCTGAAACTCTTCAAAGGCAGAGGCTGGTAACGTCCGAAAGTCATTTAAAAATACTTCCCACGTAAAAGAGTTCCGTCCAGTAACAAATGAATCAAATGATTCAGCTATTGCCTCGGCCAGTTCCACTTTTGGTTTTTCTCTTAGTCTTACCTGAAAAAAAAAAATTAATATACTCTTTGGGATATTTTATGAATGTTAACCTTTGACAAAGGCAAATCGTCATCGTCATCGGTATTCTCTTCGATTTTATAAATTTTCCCCAAATTTTTAGCTGCTTCCTCGCTAAAAACACTTTCAATTTCTTGATCCGTTGGTATTAGTGCTATTTTATTTTCTTCATCTAGGAACGATATGACTGTTCCACTTTTATGGCTAGGACTAAGGCCAGTTCCTTGAAGATCAAAGTTTTCTGTTAATGAATATTGAGTCAGATTATTTTTTAGATATATATTTTAAGCACTACTAACCACTTTGAAAAATTCGCTGATCAATCTCTTTTTTAACACTGTGAGCCAGAATTGAATGCATTGAAGGGTAGGACGGGGCTTGACTAAGACTATTAGACGGTGATAAAAACTCTCTAAAGTTTTCCCGTATTAAATTACGCAGTTCTCTATCAAGTTTTGATGACTCAAAAAGAGGTTGTATATTTGGTATCACCTGTGTATAAAAAACCATTACATTAAATTATTGTTTTCACATTTTGGAATTTACCTGCTTATCCAGAATTAATTTCAATGAATTGTAAACTCCCATTCGAATTCTATCTTCATGTTTCACATAAAAGTGTTTTGTAATTCGACATAGGAAATCCAACAGCGTACTACTGACAAAGGGATGATTTCTAATCGAGTGGTACATAACCAGAATTCCAGGCTCTATGTTCATAATATTATCTTTAGCTGGATCAAAAAATAACCAATCGTAAAACAATGACAACTTTGCATTGGCCGACGCAATTGGATTTGTGCAGGATGATATGAGCCAGCCTATAATTGCCCATCTCGGTATAATATCTGAACATAACATATCGTTAGTCGGATGGATTACATTAATGATAAACCGAATTAGATCTGAGCGTAAGCTGTGAGACTCAGGTGTTGCGAAATATTTGTCCTGAAACCAATCCTGGTATCTCTTTTGATTTCCAAACTTCACTGACGATGCTAGAAAGCTAATTTTTCGTTCCATTTCTGGCAGTAGACGGCATTGCAGGAACCTTCGACTTGTCCGAATTTGAAGTAGGTGCCAAATACCGTTGAAGGTTGGATGTAAGCTTTTTGGATTGTAAAGTATATCACGCCATAGTTGTTCAAATTCCGGAATGCGGGCGACGTTCTGTAAAAGGCTGTTTTTAACATAGATGAAGAATTGAAACCATTATTGTTTATTTATTTTTAAGCTGAAACTACAAAAATGATTCAAGTTAACTATGTATGTTAACACTTTGCTCAGCAAAGTTTGCTGACCCAGTATTTTGTAACTTTATGTTAGCTCTAAGATTATATTATAATATTCCGTAAGAAATTATAAAAAAAAAATGTAAGTGGAATTTTAAGCTTATACTGATTTTAAGTCTGTAATAAATAAAAACACCATATCCGAGTTATCCATTGACTAACATTTTTATTAAACAAATTAAAAAAACCAAATTAAAAAAAAATAATTCATGAATAAATTATTGATTTTTGTGAAATGATTGTAATAAACTGAATTTAGGAAATTTCAATTCTAATTTTGTGCAGCCATAAAAGAGAAAATATAAAGTCGTTTTTGGAGTGGCCGCGTCACCCGACTGAAACAAATTTGCGCTGCGCAGGAAGCCCAAGTACAAAATATTATAAAACTGTGGGCGCTAGAACGGTTTTTGTGCTTGCGCTGCGTGGGAAGGCCAAGAATCTGCACGCTAAGTGCCAACATTCTAGCTCTTATAGTTTTCGAGATCATAAGCGTTCATACGGACAGACGGACATGACTACATCGACTCGACTAGTGATCCTGATCAAGAATTTTTTTATGGGGTCGGAAACGATTCCTTCTTCCTGTTACATACTTTCCGACGAATCTAGTATACCCTTTTACTCTACGAGTAACGGGTATACAAACACCGAAGCTATAATTTGTTTCATATTATTTTCCCACCAATTTTCCGATCGTTCCTATGGCAGCTATATGATTTAGTCGTCCGATTTTCATACAATTTAATCCGAAATTCAGATCTAATTAAAAAATGTTATTTCCGAGCGTAGAAGTTTATATGTTAAAAAACACCAAAGTTTCAGCCCGATAGCTTTAAAACTAAGAGGAGACTAGCTTGCGTTGAAACGGACGGACAGACGGACATGGCTAGATCGACTCGTCTAGTCATGTTGATCAAGAATACAAGGTGAGTTCCAAAGTAAACAGGACTTTTTGAATCTAGCGCCCTCTAGTGGCGCCATCTATATGTCAACTGGTGCGGTAGAATCTGCTATCGTTTATCGACTTCCAGTAAAAACATGACATTTCATATATTGGAAGTGAGGTTGTTGCGTTTTAAGTGTCAGTATGTTTTTGTCATCGGTGCGAAAATGAGCTTCGAACCAAGAGCCAACATTAAATTTTGTTTTAAAATTGGTAAAACTTTTACCGAAACGTTTCAATTGATGAAACAAGTTTATGGCGATGATTGCCTATCCCGTAGCAGAGTGCACGAGTGGTTTCAAAGTTTTCAAAGTGGTCGTGAGGACATAAATGACGATGAACATGTGGGCCAACCAAAATCCGTGATCACCGAAAATTCCATCGAAACTGTGCGTGAATTCACAAAAAAATGAGACGAAATCATCATTGAAATTCATGGAAATAGAATTGAACATCTCCAAAACATCGATTTATCGCATTTTCACCGAACATTTGGGCTTACAAAAGGTGTGTGCACGGTTTGTTTCGCACAAATTGACTGACGTCCAAAAATTGCTCAGAATTCAACATTCGAAGGACATCATTAAAGAGGCACAAAAAGACCCGAACTTCCTTTACAAGATTGTGACTGGTGACGAAACGTGGTGTTTTAAATATGATCCCGAAACGAAACGCCAGAGTGTTGAATGGAAGGCGCCGGACGAGACGAAACCCAAAAAATCGCGCCTGGAGAAGTCAAAAGTGAAGACAATGCTGATTTGTTTTTATGATTCCAAGGGTATTGTCCACAAAGAATTTGTTCCAACCGGCCAAAACATTAATGCGATATTCTACCTTGGAGTTTTGAAGCGTTTGGTGCGCCGTATTCGACGTGTTCGGCCCGAATATCGCGAAGATGGAAGTTGGCGTTTGTTGCACGATAATGCGCCGCCTCATCGATCGACGCTTGTGGCCGACTATTTGACCAAAAATCACATTTTAACCATCAACCACTCCCCGTATTCACCTGATATGGCACCGTGCGACTTCTACTTTTTCGGAAAAATGCATTTGCCGATGAAAGGAAAGCGTTATGCAGACGTAGAGGCCATTCAAAAGGCTTGCACCGGCATACTGGCGGCCATACCAGGCAACGAGCTAAAACACTCGTTCGACATGCTTTTGACCCGTGCAAAACGCTGTATTAAAGCAGAAGGAGACTATTTTGAATAAAATAAATTGATTTTGCCGAAAAAACTATTTGTTTTGTCTTTTTTTTAAAAGTCCTGTTTACTTTGGAACTCACCTTGTATATATACACATACTCGTATATTCCTTTCGTTTGCATTTTGTTTCTTTTGATTCTTTTGTCGTTCCATCTGCGCGGTAATACAGGGTTGCCCATATTCGACGGACCCATGTTTTTTTTTTTAAAATCAAAGAAAAAAATAAAAATTTGGCGGTTGGCAATCTTAATCATTTAATTTGTTCCAAGTAGATTTGTTTACATCAATTTTTGAATATGATATCTTTCAAATGGCCGCCTCTGGCGTTGATGGCGTATTGTGCCCTTTTTGCAGCATTTTCCATCGTTTTCGCCAACATTTCGGCCGGAATAGCGGCTATTTCTTCACGAATGTTGTCCTTGAGCTCTTCTAGGGTCCTTGGCTTGTTAACGTAAACCTTTGATTCAAATATCCCCACAAGAAGAAGTCAGGCGGCGTCAAATCGGGCGAACGCGGTGGCCAGTCCAAATCACCACTTTTCGACATCAAACGGCCCGGAAACAATTTCTTCAGAAAATCGATTGTTATGCGACTTGTGTGCGGTGGAGCGCCGTCTTGTTGAAACCAGAACTGCCTCATACGCTTTCGACGAATAATTGGCATCACAAAATTGGTCATCATGTCGCGATAACGCTCCTGGTTGATGGTAACAGCATGGCCATTTTCATTTTGGAAGAAAAACGGCCCAATGACCTTTTTCGAACTAACGCCGCACCAAACTGTGACTTTTTCGTCGTGAAGAGGCACTTCTTGAATCTTCTCAGGATTTTCAGTGGCGTAAATACGGCAATTTTGCTTATTTACGGTCCCATTCAATGTGAAATGGGCTTCATCGGACATGATAATTTTGTTCCAAAATTGATCGTCATCTTCGGCCATTTCGATGACTCTTTGGGCCCATTCCAATCGACGAGGCTTGTCCGTAAGCAACAATCTTTGCGTCAATTGAATTTTGTACGGGAACAAATGCAAATCAACGCGAATAATCCGTTGTAAAGTGGACCGAGCCATGCCCAACTGCTGAGAACGGCGTTTTTGGGATGTTCTTGGGGACATCTCAACACTGGCTCGTACGGCAGCGATATTCTCGTCCGATCGCCTTGGTCGACTTTTATTTGGCCTCTTCGGATTAGAAAGAGCCTCACCAGTCGTAAATTTTTCGTATAAACGCTTAATGGTGTTCTTAGAAGGCGCACTTTTCATATTTTTTAATTTTTTAAAAGCACGTTGGGTTTTCACAATTGACTTGTTCTGTTGAATGTAAATTTCAACTATTTCAGAGCGCTCGCGTGGCGTGTATTGTTCCATGGTAAAAATCTGCTTGGACTGACGCTTCAAACGCGGTATGTCATTAAGCGATCTGGCATCTCTGTCAAAAGTTATGGCGTCGTCAGATGGGTCCGTCGAATATGGGCAACCCTGTACGAATTTTGCGATCGCAGACCCTCCCAAAGCCTCAGTCATGGACCGCGACCAGCTTAAGATTGTCAGGAACGCCCTAGCAGAGCATACGGCCAGAACCAGCGTAAGGAACAAGAATTACACCAAACAATTGATGCACACCGCCGCCGCAGCGGTTCGCATCGAACCGGCTTCGGCACAGGCACCAGAAATAAAGGTATATAAGGACATACAGATTGTGGACCATGTAAATATTTGCCGGAATTCTCGGGAGCCAAAGAATAATGTTTCTTGGAAACAAGCGACCGTCACCGCTTACCAAATATTTCGTCGGCATAATGGCTTACGCCATTATCAGGCTGGCCTTTTTTGGAACGGTATTGAATTTCGACGCAATAATACGTCGCCTCGATTTCACTTACAGTGAAAAATGACTAATGCATATCATTAAGCACGAACTTGGCACCTATTTCTTAGATTTAAGTTATAGAAGGGATGATCGGTTTTTTGGTCGTAGCAACACTGCCACATTGACCATAAACGGGTGGTTTAAGGGTATATGCGCGATACGCCTTCGTATACAGATTAGGTGTCGCAATCTTTCGGCAGATGTAGTGGTTGTTTGAAGACAGCTTGGTGTCACAATCTTCTGAAGCCTCCAAGGTTGTGCGATGCGTGTGAGACGTGATCATATATGGACTGCTACGTCACTTTGAATGACCCAGTCTTAGATCACAGAAGGTGATCCTGAGGCTTTCCTTTATTGAGCTTGACTGGTGGTTAGTTTGCAAAACGCCAAAGATTTTAGATATTACTAAGAAGTGAAAGTGAGCTAGAATTAAAAATGTAGGCTACCTCTATTTCTACATTTTGCCAACTGTCTTAATTGGAATAATTCCTTTAAGTCGTTGTAATGTCTTCAAATCGTATATATACATTTTATAAATACATACATACATATTTAGTTATATTACAACGATCACATAATTTCGTATTTTTTGCATATATTTTGGGAAGAAAATCCTTGTCTTACGTTGATTCCACCATAAGTCTGTTAAGTACTTTTATTCTTTTGGCGTTGCATTTTAGGTCATAGTACCAAGGCTTTTATGGAATGTTAAAAAAAGCATTTATAAACTGGATCCCTTGCTTAAAAACTTTTGCTTATTATCCTCATTTCAGTTCTTTTCTAGGAGTTTCCTAATTTCTCTATGCGGGTCTTTGATGTTAAATTTTATGTATATTTCTCGTTGAATTGCTGATTTGACAATAAGGTCAGTCTTTTCGTTAATTACTATGCCCTTGTGGCCAGGTACCCAAAATAGTTCTAGCCTTAGTACACCCGATTTTATATACGCGATACACGCAGATTTTTTTTTAAAATAATTTTTTAGCACCAAGGCAGTTACATAATATTACAGCGTATTTTTACTTAGATTTTTAAAAGACAGAATCAAATTTAATTCTTGCTAGTTCAGCTTTTACAAAGGAGAGCGGAGTGTCGAAAAAATGTTTATGAAAACTGGGTAACCCATTGCCACTTGATTCAGGACCTACTGAAGCATCTATGGAAATTATATTCCATGTTTTCCTAGAATATTCGTCTATGATTTTCACATAAAATGGAAAAAGTTCCTAGATAACTAAAAAAGGTCACGTATTTTGGTTTTGTCAAAAAATGAAACCAATGTGTTGGTGTATATTCTTTTAGCCAGGAAAAACCTGGTACCATCGAAAAACACCTTGTTTTGGGCTTTCACTTTAAACCATTCTTTGGCGGTCAACAATTTTGCCCTGAAGATAGGCGGCAAGTACGAAGATTTTATGCTTGCTCGTGCCAGGAGACAACCTACACATCCTCTTAGAGCTCCAACTTCAGCAATTTCTAAGCTTTTGCTTGCTTCTTACGAATGATTTGAAGATAACATACGTGTGCTGATTTAAGGCTTTATCCCAGTCTTGATAGTAGTGGCGTAGTGAAGGATTTTATAACTGTTTTTTTGGCTTTTATCTTCTTTATACTGAACATTATGAGGCATATTGCCAGAAAGGGTTGTTCTCAGAAACACAAAGCTTTATTGACTTGGCATAGCCACATTCTCGACAGCTATATACATGGTGCCCAACTCAAGCTTCGGTATTAAAACATTGAATACCCTTGGAAAAAAAAACCAAAATTCATGGAAAATGAATTAGTTTTTGAATAAAATGTCGACCAAATGGCCACCGTTGTTCTTGATGGCAAAAATAGTTTTTTCGAGCATTTTCCATGACTTTTTCGAGCATATCGGCCGATATATTGGCCATTTCGGTGCGAGTACTATCTGTGTGATGGTCTTGGGCTTGCTCGTGTACACTTTGCTCTTTAGATAACCTCACAAAAAGAAGTCCGGCGGGGTCAAATCCGGCGAACGCGGTGGTAGTAAGTAAAGTAAGGGCCGATGATGGTTGAGGCACAAACTGTCATTCTTTTTTCATGTAATGGATCCTCATAAATGAAGTGAGGACTCTCAATGCGCTTCGTCGGTCATCAAAATTGCATGCCAAAAAATCGTTGAGTTATCTGTATTTTGTACGGAAACATTCCCAAGACTTTCAAAATACGCTGCATCGTGGTGCCACTAAAGATTAAATGCTGCGAACGCCGCTGGTACGATACGGTGAGGTCCTCCTCAACACTATCCCGTACAGCCGCTATGACAGCACTGGAGCGCCTCGGACGTGGTCAGTTGTGTGGCCCACGGTTCGCCACTGAACCGTGTTCAAAAAAACTCTCAGCCAAATGACGAATACTATTGTCGGAAGGCGCTTTTTTGCCTCTGTACTTTCGTCGATACGCACGCTGCGTTTTCACAATTGAACGCCCGTTTTCGATAAACAAAGTCACCACCTCGACGCGTTCTATTGGTGTTAAGTAATTCATGGCTCAAATTGTACTGAATTGACGTTTCCAAAAAGCCAATCGCTTCACAAACGTCTAAGCTATTCAGTGTTTCTATATCGAAGGTCGAGATGGCAACTTTTTACAACCTCTGCTGACATTAACAAATAGTTGCCTTGGTTAATGGAGAAACCAAGGTCCTTAAAGAGTAGGTTAAAAACAGTTAGTTTGCTTTGCGACTTGTTGACCGTGCTGTTGAAAGCTTTTCCTGAGAAAATTATGATAAAATCATAAGCAAATTGCATAATCTGGGCATCATTAATATGATGGAATATTTCTGTGGAAAGGATAAACACTATTGGAGGGAGGCAGGCTCCCTGAGGAATCCCACCTTTCGTTACTTGTATAGCGTTTCCAAGTTTTTAAACACGATTTGATAGAATGCTGAAAATCCAGTCTATAAAGACTTTAGAAAATTTGTTCCATAACTATTTAAGGAAGTTTAGATTTACACAATTATACGCATTGACAGGTCAACAACTGCTAAAACAATAATAAATAAGTCGACTTTTTTCAATGCTATGACAATAATCACATCGTTAATGCAAATTAATTTTATAATTAATCGTTGATTAAAAAAAATACATTTTTATTTTTATTTTATTGGCGTTAGACTTTAATTTACTGGGCTCACTATTACATCAAAAGAAAAGACACTTTTTTTTCCAAATTACTTGTTACAAAGAGAGATTGGTCAAGGCCAACAGTTTCAGATTGTTCAAATGGTGGCTTATAAATACTTTGGCCTGATGAGCCATCGAATTCGTAACTGACAGTTAATGTACACCTTATATTCCCGTGGTGTTTTAAAAGCGCCACATCAATAACCTCTTCTTGCATTTGAAGTATACGGTCTGAAGTAGGGTTTAGTAAACTTTGTAGTGCTACTTCAGCTTTTGTTTCAGAAAAGTTGACAACTTTTAGTCTGCACTGTAATTTTGCTTTTGCTTCTTCAAGGTAAGAGGGATAAATATCACATCTGTGACGCATGTTATGGACTTTTGTGTTTATATACTGTTCCTTTGTTAGCCCGTTTTCAATTAAAAATGCTTAAGCATTATCAGCGCTTATAGGTGTCTTCAAAACTTCTTTCAAAACTAATCCCGTTAATTCTTCATGTGAATTCTTTGCTACATTGTAAGCTGTAAAATGGTGTTGAATTAACTTTTTCTATGGCCAGCTCAGATGCCAACTTCCTTTTTAAAGGAGGTCCCGCATACTGAACGTTTGAGGCTTCCGAACAAGTTTTGTTGATATAGTGCCCTGGCCCTTAAGCTCTATTAATAGTGAATTTTTTTCTTTAAAACGTTCTATCATTCTATTACATTTGCAAAAACGGACTTTTTCCCTAACTCATTTATTACCTTTTTGATCTAGTTGATATTAACTGTGACAAAATTAATTCGATTACTTCTTCATCGAATTAAATTTTCCATTGTGACTTCTTGTTAGAATCCCTTTTTATTTTATTTGATTCTTATTTATTATTTCTTTATAAAAACATAAATTAGTTACGTGAAATAAATCGTTGTAAGATTCATAAGTAAGAATATCCTTGTTGTCCTTGAACAGAACAAATTCATGGTTCGAGTATCAATTATTTCTGAACTGGTCAATATATTCAAAAAACGTCAAAAGGATTTTGGGTCGTCGTGGAATGAATACTCTGAATTTATTCCTGAGTGACTATTATAACGATCTCAATATAATCGGTTGGATTAAATTCTTCTTTTAAGCAGCGAGCTAATTCTGTTAATGGCGAATGTGCCCTTTCAACATGTCCGTTTGAAGTACTGTGCCTCGGGTCTGCGTAGTGTAAAGTTAATCGGCACCTTTGTGCAAAAGATTTAAATTGTGCTGAGGTAACTCGCGGTTCATTTTCGGTCATAAGTACTTTATCTTGCGGAAATTGTTGAAGTAATTTTATTATCTTATTTTCAATGTTTAATTTATTTTGAATTTCTTTAACTACCTACCCACCTACTCCTACCTTCTTTAGCTGGCACTGGGTGTCTGCTATATTTGTTTTCATTGCAAATTTTACAATTTATAATACATTCTTTTAGATTTGTATATAAATTGGGCCAATAATATAATCAACTGATTTGTTATATTTTCGTCTAGTCCCCTATGAGCGCGATTGTGTATTTTTTCATTTATTATAGCACTATCTTCTGCGTTTTCTAGGATCTGGTGAAAAATTCGAGTAAAAAAAAATTATTAGTAAAAATTATTTTTTAAAGGTACTTGAACATAATATAAATCTTCTATCGCTGTTTGTAACATTATTTATTTGTATTCGTGATAATGCATCGGCTACAACATTTATTGTTCCTAGTTTGTGTATTATTTTTGTGGTAAGACTTTCTATGAAGGAATACCATCTTTTCATTTCTACGGTTGAATTTTCTATGCCAATTACTCTATATAAATAATATCACAGATTTTTTAAAGTCCTTACTATGACTAACAATTTTTTTTTATTTGTGGTATAAAGTTGTTTCGTTTTATACAATGGACACCATCCCAACAGCAACAGAGACTGCCAAACAATACTTTGTGGAGGCCGCCAAGCACCACACAGAGGCCACAAGATGTAACCAACGTCTGTTATTCTGCTGGGTATGCGGCAAAGCGGGTGTCAGGAGCGTCGAGTGCAGCCAACGAGCGGGAAATGGCCAGCGATATCAGCCACAGAGAGACGAGCGGGGGTCGCACAGAGCTACCTCTCCAAACTAACTGGCAAGCTAATCGAAGAGGGACATCAGTTGTCCGCAGCGGTTATGATTGGTGGGAGCAGCTACAAAGCCACAATCGACACGGGGGCAACGGCAAGCTTCGTGAGCGAAGAACTGGCGGACAATCATGCTGCTCTAGAAAGGATTGCAAGGACGAGACGGCAAGTTAGGTTGACAGACGGAAGATGCGGCGGAATTAATGCGCAGCTCGGGGTGGAGGTCAAATTCGGCAACAAAGAACTGACCATTAGCCTGTTGATTTTACCAGAAGTAGTGGATCCGTTGGTGTTGGGATGGAATTTTCTAACACAAGTCGGTACCGAAATTAAGTGCGCTGGACACGAAGTGATAATACCGGCCAGGAATCGTCACAAGGGATGGCTCAAGGAAAAGTTGTCGGTGGCAGTCGTACAACGGGCAAGCGAAGATGACGACACGACGAAATTCCTGGAGGCAGAGCTATCGTCTTTCAGCAGCATCAAACATGGCAGAGCATCAGATCACGATGAAAGACGACAAACCAATAAAGCAGCGATACTATCCCAAGAATCCGAAAGTTCAAGGGGAGATCAATGCGAAGGTGGACGAGCTTCTCCAAATGGGGTTCATAGAGCATTCAAAGAGCCCATACAGCTCCCCCATCGTGATGGTGAAAAAGAAGACAGGCAAGTGGAGACTGTGTGTCGACTTCAGGCAGATCAACGCGAAGTCAGTGAAGGATGCCTACCCAATGCCCCGCATAAACTACATCCTAGATCAACTAAGAGAAGCGCGGTACATCAGCAGTTTGGACCTGAAGGATGGATCCAGATCCCACTGGAAGAAAGTAGCAGGCAATTTACAGCGTTTACGGTACCAGGCAAAGGTCTGTTTCAGTGGAGGGTAATGCCGTTCGGACTTCACTCGGCGTCGGCAACGTTTCAGCGAGTCTTGGACCAAGTAATTGGCCCCGAGATGTCACCTCACGCATTCGCTTACCAGGATGACATAATAGTGATCGGTCGCACGCTGGAAGAACACAAAAAAAACCTGAGGGAAGTGTTCCGGCGTCTAAAGGAGGCAAATCTGAGGCTGAATCCAGAAAAATGCCAATTCTTCAAAAAGGAGCTGCTGTACCTGGGTCATCGAGTGACTAGCGAGGGAATAGGAACAGATCCAGAAAAAGTAGCCGCCATCGCCGAACTAGAACCACCATCGACTGTCAAAGAGCTCCGGCAATACCTAAAAACTTTGCCACGCCCACTCTAACGCCCACAACGCTAAAATCTGTCTACCGCCGGTAGGTGGCGCATTTAAATCTCACTTTGCTGCTTGCATATCTCAATTTTCCTTTGGTCCCTTTAGCTGAGTAACGGGTATCTGATAGTCGAGGTACTCGACTATAGCGTTCTTCCTTGTTATATTTAGTTTTTAGTTTTCTAAATATCGGCAAGCTCTGTACATAAAATGGGTATAAAAACTTCGGCGTGCCGAAGTTAACTTCTTTTCTGGTTCCGCATGCCCTTCTGCGAAATGAATGAGACAACGCACTGCCAAGAAAGGTTCCGCGATTGTAGCATATGTAACTGTCCTAAGTCTTCAAGCCTGTATAGGAAGCTGCTGGCTGCTGCGCCGTAGGATACATTGAAAATTGCAATGTCATGCTTCTACCGAAACCTGTCTATACATCCAAGCAATATCCGCTCTAATAGCATATTTATAAAACCTAAATCCACCAGGATGTCAAACAGCTCAGATTGCAGCTTTGCTCCCACTGGCATGTTCTCATTTAAAGACTTCTCGTTACTTGATTTTTAAGAAGCACTAATAGACGACGCGGAGTTTTGTCGTCTCACTGTCTGGACTAAGCACTAGGTGATGAGGCATGAAGTATGTCACTTCTCAGACTGCATATGAATCGACCACTTCCAAATGACGTAGTTCCATATACTCTTGGATAAATTAATTGTTCATATTGTTTTTTTAAGCAAGTGTTTCGTGCTAACCTCCTTTCAAAATTGAGAAATCGTGAAAGGGCCGACTGGTAGGAGTCTCCTAGTTCAGGATGCAAGTCGATGAATGGTGTCTTAACAATTTTCCGGACGCTCTCGCTAGAAATGAAGATCCTTTCGCATTTCTTTTCTTCTGGTGTGAAATTGCACCTAGCGGGTTAAGCCTCTTTACATTCCCAAAATCGATAAACAAAATTTGTTAATGTATCCCTGGCGTCAGTCTTCGGCGATTGCTTCTTGACTAACAGAGACATCCGGCTCGAGAAACTGAAGTCTCACAGCCAAACAAGGTCTGTGGCCAATCATTTCCTAACTTGATGTGACCTCGCCATAATTAAGTCAAAAAAGATAGACACTCCGAATAAAAATCGGGTTCAGCTAACTGCACTTCCTGAGGAGGTTTCCAACGTGAGTCAAGGTGTTGACAATATGGATTGTACTGAGTAATCTCTCCGAGCACGAAGAACACCGCCGCAAAGTTGCCAACTCTTCTGGTCATAAAAAGCTAAAGTAACATATGAAAAAAGCTAGAAGCCACCAGAAAATTTGGATGATAGCTAAAATATAAAGCTGTGTTAGTGAAACGATAGTTTTATTAATTTGATTTACTTATTAAGTATTTTTGAGTAGTTCGTAAATTTCGTCAATCATGTCCTCTTCTGCTGAATTTTTTTAAGTCTGATTGGTTCCAATCTTTTTTAGGCAATCGCTGGGACTTCATAGTTATGACAGCATTTATTTTCCCTGCATAGTCCGAATCTACAACTATGATATTTTATGCTATTAATATTTTAAAATATGGGTTGAACAGATAAAATACCTAATGTGTAAAATTAAGTTTAATGTTTCAACGGCCATTCTATTTCGCAGCTTAGTTTTCACATTGTTCATTTGGCTGAACACTCTTTCCACCTCTGCATTCGACCATGGCAACGATAAAAGGCTTAACGCAAATGATGCTAGTGTCGAAAATCTTTTATTTCCTGCTGCATCCACGTAGTTAGACACTTTGGCCCATAAACTTGTGGTATCCATTATTTTGGACCATTTTATAAGATGGACGTTTTTGTATTGGAAGAGAATCTCTTCAATATTTGCCGATTCAAACTTTAAGTGCTAGAGGATGTGCAAAATTTCACCCTTCTTTGGACATATTTTGTTGACGGAAAACAAATCAATTTGTTGAAAAATTTCAAAATTATCTGGCAACTTTAATTAAGAATTTGGAACTTATAAAATAAATATTACAATTACTCTATAAGAAAACCTCTGCTTGAGCTCATTAATTAATGTGTTAAGCAGCAGCAGCAGCAGATGGCCGGCCGCTTACCAGGTACGCGGCGAATTCGCGTAGTAACGGCGCGGCGAGGAGAGGATGGAGAACGAGAGAGTTTGGAGACCAAGGATGGAGAACGAGAGAGTTTAAAGACCAAGGATGGAGAACGAGAGAGTTTGGAGACCAAGGATGGAGATCCAGAGAGTTTGGAGACCAAGGAGCGGATAAGGAGAGAGTGGAGACTTGCCGGGCAGAGCAAGAGTGCTATGTGGGGATAACGGGACTCCACCGTACTTAGGTTTCTCCCGTGAACTTTGGATCGGGAGAAGAAGTGCCACATCTAGGCAGTGGAGCGGCACACAGGCGTGCCACAAGCATCACAGGAATCAACGGGACGGCAGTAGTGGGCAGAACATCGGTTGGAAGCGATACGTAAAGGACAAGTTGGTCAAACAGGAGTCACGGACTTTGGACCCGGGGTGGAAAGATTCAGCGGGCCGTGCCCAAAAAGGAAATAACGGTTCCCGGAGGCCCTATATAAGGCCACAGAGCGCTGGAAGCTGGATCAGTCGATCACGAGGAGTCAAGATCAGTTAAAATACCAAAGTGAATAGTCAGTCAACCAAGTAATCTACGAGGGAGCTACAACAAGGCGAGTTGTCGGAAGCAGCGCCGTGGGAAGCATACAAGGAGCAAGATCGCCACGTCGAGACGTTCGGAATTATACATCAGGAATCTCCGAGACACAAGCCACTTGTCCGGAAGGCATCACACGGCTAAGTCAAGGCGTTTGTTTTCCAACTTTGTCACGACCACACCCTGGCGAATCGCCCGGCGGGTCTGTCAGAGTCAAGCGAAAGAGGCCTACGACGAAGAACCGTTAGCTCGGGGAGGAAAGTTGTATAAGACCCAGCGTACCTTGCCCGACCAAGCAGGACCTGGCGTGAAGGACGAGCGGTGGATCGATTTGCGGTTTCAAGAGGCGGACGCCTGGAGAGCCCTGCTATTACCGGCGAAGTTCCTGGACAGCAACCGCCCAACTCCCCGAGTGCCAGAACGACAAGCTACTGGTCAGGAGACAACGCAGAAGACATCGGCAGCGACGCCAGCAGACATTTCCGGCAGCCACGTTACCATCGCCGCGCGGAGCTCATTGGGGAGCGCAGGCGCGTCACGGACGATAAGCATTAGGGTGAAGCCGGGTGGAACGTTCGTCTGCGCTAGGCGTAAAGCGAAGTGAACTGCTAGGCAGCTTCCTGGCGACAGCCTGGACTGTCAGCGCGATCTGAGCAAGAACCTAGCGGGACCGGTATTGCCTCGAAAGGCGTCGGCCTGGAGAGCAAGGCTTGTTCACCCTAGTCTGAGAACGGTGACGCTTCCCTAAGCCCACAAGGCCGAACTCTCTGCGAGTCTAAGGCGCAACAAGAGACCCCGAGGCAGCGCGTCGGCAAGCAAGCAGAGGCGGCCACTACAAGCGTCCCGAAACCCAGGAGCCAGCGGAAGCCGAGTCAACGCGTCAAGCCAGAGCAAGGAACCAGAGCACGGCGGAACCAGAGCAAGGAGATACCGAAGTCAGCCCAGCCACACACCCGCTGTACTAATACCACGAGAATAAATCCCACTGTTGCCATTTGAACCCCTTTGTTTACTCACTGATCTACGATGCAGTCACGTCCTATAAATTTGGTGGGACGAACACACAATCTTCTGAGCTAGCCGCACGAATCTCGTAGCGAGCAGACACAAAATCAGTTCGTTACATCTGGCACCCAACGCGATTGTCCCAACAGTGAGAACAGCACAATAAAAATGGGAAAGAAGTGGATTTACCGCCTCAAGAAGGAGGACTTCGCCCATGTCGCACAGAGGCTTAATGTCGCCCTGGAGGGCAGGCTAGACGACATGAGGAAGGCACTATCGGAATACTACTCAGAAATAGAGAACGATTCACAACTCGTCGACATCTGGGCCGAGCTGGAGGCGACATACCACGACAGAGCCGGCCCAAGCATTACGTTAACGAACGCTGAAGGGGACAACCTAGTGGCAAGCCTTAGCATTGACAACAGGCGAAAAGAGGCCCAAAGGAGAGAATCAAGCCAAGATAAGAAAACAGCAGCGCTAACCCCGAGACCAAGCCAGTCGGACTATGCAAAGGTCGCTAAACAGGTCCGTGAATGGTCGTTCAGGTTCGACGGGGCGGAAAAACCATTCGAGTTCCTGGAGCAAGTAGAATGGTCCGCCAACACGTACGGTTTGGAGCTCGATATGATCCCTCGAGCGATGCCTGAGTTGCTAAAAGGAAGGGCTTTGAAATGGTTCATCGCCAACAATAAGCAGTGGAGAACTTGGGCAGAATTCATTGAAAGTTTCCACACATATTTCCTGCCAAGAGATTTCTTCACCAGGCTGGCGGACCAGGTCCGGCAAAGGAAGCAGGGCTTCAGCGAGTCGTTCAAGGACTACATGATCGACATGCAGACGATGCTGAGGCCACTTAATTACTCCGCTAAAGAGACCCTAAGGATCATCAAGGAAAACTGCACCCCTAGTCTAAGGATCTTCCTAAGGGCATACAAAGTGTCGGACCTGGACACGCTGATGATATTAGCAGACGAGTACGAAGAACTTGAAAAGGAACGGGAAGTTTTCGCACAGGAGAACAAGTTCTCAAGGACCAAGTCGGCGTCACCAACACAGGTGACATGCAGAAGATGCGAGGAGACAGATAACCAGGACATACGAGGAAACGACCAATGGTCACCACCACACCAAGCCAAACGACAGCAGGCAACAGACGCACCACGCGGAGGTCATTGGACACCACCCCCACAGCAACAGAGACAGCCAAACAATACCTTGTGGAGGCCGCCAAGCAACACACAGAGGCCACAAGATGCCACCCATATCACAGACCCGCTGGAGGCCTGTCGGAAATGCGGTGGGAACGGACACTGGGCTAGAGGATGTCGTAACCAGCGGCTGCTGTTTTGCTGGATATGCGGCAAGGTGGGTGTTAGGAGCGTCGATTGCTGCCAACGATCGGGAAATGGCCAGCGATCTCAGCCGCAGAGAGGCGAGCGGGGATCGCACAATGCCACCTCTCCAAACTAACGGGCAAGCTAATCGAGGAGGAGCAGCAGTTGTCCGCAGCTGTGATGATTGGTGGGAAAAGCTACAAAGCCACAATCGACACCGGAGCAACGGCAAGCTTCGTTAGCGAAGAATTGGCGGACAATATTGCATCGGTTGGAAGCGGTACGTGAAGGACAAGTGGGTCAACCAGGAGGCACGGACTTTGGACTCGGAGTGGAGAGATCCAGCGGGCCGTGCGCAAAAGGGAAATAACCCGGAGGCCCTATATAAGGCCGCAGAGCGCTGGCAGCTGGATCAGTCGATAACGAGGAGTCAAACCTTCAAGATCAGTTAAAGTACCAAGTGAACAGTCAGTCAAGCAAGTAATCTACGAGGGAGCCACAACAAAGCGAGTCGTCGGAAAGAGCGCCGTGGAAAGCATACAAGGAGAAAGATCGCCACGACGAGACGTTCGGGATTGGGACTTCAGGAATCTCCGAATTGAGACACAAGTGGCTGAGTTCCGGAAGGCATCACACGGCTAAGTCAAGGCGTTCGTTTTCCAACTTTGTCACGACCACACCCTGGCGAGTCGCCCGGCGGGTCTGTCAGAGACAAGCGGAAGAGTCCTACGACGAGGAACCGTCAGTTTGGGGAGGAAAGTTGTCTGAGACCCAGCGTACCTTGCCCGACCAAGCAGGACCTGGCGCGACGGACGAGCGGTAGATCGATTTGCGGTTTCAAGAGGCGTTGACCTGGAGAGCCCTGCGATTACCGGCGAAGTTCCCGAACAGCAACCGCCCAAATCCCCGAGTGCCAGAACGGGAAGCTACTAGTCAGGAAGGGCAAGCGAACGACCCGTTGAAGCAGTCAATAGGCGTTGTCCTGGAGAAGCCGGGTGGAACGTTCGTCTGCGCTAGGCGTAAAGCAAAGTGAACTGCTAGGCAGCTTCCTGGCGATAGCCTTGACTGTCAGCGCGATCTGAGCAAGAACCTAGCGGGACCGTCCGGGACAGAGCAAGGGACAGGTATTGCCTCGAAAGGCGTTGGGCTGTAGAGCAAGGCTTGTTCACCCTAGTCTGAGAACGGTGACGCTTCCCTAAGCCCACAAGGCCGAACTCTCGGCGAGTCCAAGGCGCGACAAGCGACCCCGAGGCAGCGCGTCGGCAAGCGAGCAGAGGCGGCCACTACGAGCGTCCCGAGACACAGGAGCCAGCGGACGTCGAGTCAACGCGTCGACAAGCCAGGTCGAGAAGCACTAGCAGCCGGCGGAACCAGAGCAAGGAGATACCGAGGCCAGCCCAACCTCACACCCGCTGTACAAATACCACGAGAATAAGTCCCACTGTCACCATTCGAACCCTGTGTTTTCTCACTGATCTACGGGGCAGTCACGTCATATAAATTTGGTGGGACGAACACACAGTCTTCTGAGACTACACAAAACCAGTTCGTTACATCTGGCGCACAACGTGATTGTCCCAACATCAACAACATCATGAGAACATCACAATAAAAATGGGAAAGAAGTGGATAAACCGCCTTAAGGAGGACTTCGCTCATGTCGCAGAGAAGCTTAATGTCGCCCTGGAGGGCAGGCTAGACGACATGAGGAAGGCACTGTCGGAATACTACTCAGGAACGGAGAACGACCCACAACTCGTCGACATCTGGGCCGAGCTGGAAGCAACATACCACGACAGAGCCGGCCAAGCATTACGTTAACGAACTCTGAAGGGGACAACCTAGTGGCTAGCCTGAGCGTTGACAACATTAAAAAGAGTCCCACAGGAGAGAGTCAAGCCAAGATAGGAAAACAGTAGCGCTGACCCCGAGACCAAGCCAGTCGGACTACGCAAAGGTCGCTAAATAGGTCCGCGAATAGTCGTTCAGGTTCGACGGGGCGGAAAAACCATTTGAATTCCTGGACCAGGTAGAATTGTCCGCCAACACGTACGGCTTGGACTTAGATAGCGATGCCGTAATTGCTTAAGGGAAGGGCGAGTTGTTCAAGGACTAAATGATCGACATGCAGACGATAGTAAGGTCACTTAGCTATTCTACGAAAGAGACGTTAAGGGTCATTAAAGAGAACTGTACCTCAAGCCTACGGATCTTCCTAAGAGCGTACAAAGTGTCGGACGGGGATACACTAATGATCCTAGCCGATGAGCACGAAGAACTTTAAAAGGAACGGAAAGTTTTTGCACAGGAGAACAAGTTCTTAAAGACCAAGTCGGCATCACCAACGCAGGTCACATGCAGAAAATGCGAGGAGGCAGACAACCACACCAAGCTAGACGACAGACGGACCACGCGGAGGCCAGTGGACACCACCCCCACAGCAACAGAGACAGCCAAACAATGCCTTGTGGAGGCCGCCAAGCAACACACAAAGGCCACAAGATGCCACCCATATCACAGACCCGCAGAAGGCCTGTCGGAAATGTGGGGGAACGGACGTTGGTTTAGAGGCTGTCGAAACCAACGGCTGTTATTCTGCTAGATATGCGGCAAGTTGGGTGTCAGGAGCGTCGATTGCTGCCAACGATCGGGAAACGGCCAGCGATCTCTGCCGCAGAGAGGCGAGCGGGGATCGCACCATGCTACCTCTCCAAACTAACGGGCAAGCTAATCGAGGAGGAGCAGCAGTTGTCCGCAGCTGTGATGATTGGTGGGAAAAGCTACAAAGCCACAATCGACACCGGAGCAACGGCAAGCTTCGTTAGCGAAGAATTGGCGGACAATATTGCTGCTCTAGGAAGGATTACCAGGACGAGACGGCAAGTTAGGTTGACAGATGGAAGGTGCGGCGGAATTGATGCGCAGCTCGAGGTGGAGGTCAAATTCGGCAACAAACAAGTGACCATGAGCCTGTTGATTTTACCCGGGGTAGTGGATCCGTTAGTGTTGGGATGGAACTTCCTGAAACAAGTCGGAACCGAGATAAGGTGTGCTGGACACGAGATCATAATACCATCTAGGAAACGACACAATGGATGGCTCGAGGAGAAGCTATCGGTTGCAGTCGTTCAACAAGTAATCGAGTTGGATGATACTACAGCGTTCCTGGAAGCAGAGCTGGCAGACTTTAGCACAATGACGGGAACATCGAATATGGCTGAACACCAATTCAAAATGAAGGATGACAAGCCAATCAAGCAGAGATACTACCCCAAGATCTTAAAAGTCCAAGGGGAAATCAACGCAAAGGTGGATGAGCTTCTCCAAATGGGGTTCATAGGTTCAATAGAAAATAGAGTGAAAAAGAAGACAGGCAAGTGGAGACTGTGTGTTGACTTCAGACAGATCAACGCGAAGTCAGTGAAGGATGCCTACCCAATGCTCCACATAAACTACATCCTAGATCAACTAAGGGAAGCGCGGTACATCAGCAGTTTGGACCTGAAGGATGGATACTGGCAGATCCCACTGGAAGAGAGTAGCAAGCAATATATGACGTTCACGGTACCAGGCAAAGGTCTGTTTCAGTGGAGGGTAATGCAGTTCGGACTTCCCTCGGCGTCGGCAACGTTTCAGCGAGTTTTGGACCAAGTAATTGGCCCCGAGTTGTCACCTCACGCTTTCGCTTACCAGGATGACAAAATAGTGATCGGTCGCACGCTAGAAGAACACAAGGAAATCCTAAGAGAAGTGTTCCGGCGTCTAAAGGAAGAAAACCTTAGGCTGAATTCAGAAAAATGCCAATTCTTTAAGAAGGAACTGCAGTACCTGGGACATCAAGTGACTAGCGAGGGAATATGAACAGATCCGGAAAAGGTAGCCGCCATCGCTGAACTGGAACCACCCTCGACCGTCAAAGAACTCTGGCAATACCTAGGAGTAGCGTCGTGGTACCGCCGGTTTGTACCAGATTTTTCCCGAAAACCCCTAAATGACCTGCTACGCAAAGGCAGCAAGTGGGAGGGGACACCAGAGCACCAGATGGCGTTTAAGGAAGTAAAGACTCGTGGCTGACCCGGTGCTAGCATGCCCGGAACTTTCATCCTACAAACAGACGCCAGCGACTACGGAATCGGAGCAATACTGACCCAGGACACCGAAAAGGCCGAAAAAGTAATCTCCTACTCGAGCCGGACACTGAACGGCGCGGAAAAGAACTATTCAAAAACGGAGGAGTGCTTGGTATCTGGAAGGTTACCACTTTAAAGTATTAACCGACCACATGGCTCTGAAGTGGCTCAACAGCATCGAAAGCCCTTCGGGAAGGATCGCCAGATGGGCCCTGGACTTACAGCACTACGACTTAGAGATAGCGTAAAGGGTCAGCTAAACGTGGTGGAGATGCTACGAAGCAGAAGGACAATTGCACGGTTGGCAGCCCGATACTACTGGCCATGGATGCATAGAGACGCCCTAAAACGATGTAAGAATATTCCAAACTTGCATGAGATTTAAACTTAATCAAATGCAGGCGGCCGGCAAAATGCTAACCCAAGTGCCGGAGGACCCGTGGGCCACGGTATGCGCAGACTTCGTCAGACCGCTACCACGATCTAAGCACGGCAACCAAATGCTGCTGGACCTGATAGATAGGTTTCCGAAATGGACGGAACTAGTGCCCCTGCGCAGTGCGACAGCCGAGTCGCTCAAGAAGGCGTTTAGGGAGCGCATAATCGCAAGGTACGAGGTCCTAAAGGTGGTCTTAACGGACAACGGGAATGCAGTTTGCGAGCCGCATCTTCAAAAGTTTCCTGGCTGAGATGGGCATCAGACAACAATTAACCGCACCCTACACACCACAAGAGAATCCCACAGAACGAGCGAACAGAAAGGTCAAGACTGTGATTGCGTAATTCGCAGGGCACGACCAGAGAAACTGGGACGAGAAGTGGCCGGAGATTATGCTGGCAGTGAACACTGGCATATCGGAGTTTACCGGTTATACCCCGGCGTTCCTTACCCAAGACAAGGAGCCGCGACTCCACAGCAGCCTACATGATAAGGAAACTCTAGGCACTGGACTAGATACGGAGACCCCGGAAGAAAACGTCAACAAACTTAGGGAGGTCTTTGAGATCGTACGGCGAAATATGGAAAAGGCATCCCAGGACCAAGTAAGTCACTACATTCTGAGGAGGAGGCAATGGACGCCAGCGGTGGGCGACATAGTATGGGCCAAGGAGCACCACCTGTCCAAAGCGACCGAGGGATTCGATGCGAAATTAGCCTCGAGGTACGATGGTCCTTACCATGTTGTAGATTTCGTCTCTCCGGTGATTCGCAAAATACGCCTCAGACATGCAAGGACCGGAGCGTTCACGTTGGCGAGCTTAAGCAACAACAAACACACACATGGACACAATGGAGGACTAAAGACACGTGCGAGGCAACAGAATTATGCGACAGGCCTAAGCGAGAGTCATCCATACGCCACGCGGAAAGGACCACCATAAGGATACGGCACAAGGACATCAATAATGGTGGATGGTGAGCCAGACCGAAAGGCAACAGAATTCAGCGTCAGGCATTGGCCAGATATTCTATACGGAATGCGCCGGAAGAGATCGTCTAGTTGTTTCCTGAGGAAAGGGGGGGACGGTGCAGATTCAGATCTACACCGTATCCGGTTGGTCACATAAGACAGGAACGCGCATCGCACCAACAGTTAACAGAGAAAAAAACACGGGCAAACCCTGGAATGAAAGTGAAGTAAATGCCGGTCCAACCAAAAGTCCAACTCACCACGGGATGAAAAGTCCTTCTATTGCAAACCGCTAAGGCCATTGTACTTAAGATTAAGGACAGGAACGGCATATGCTGGTCGGAGTTGGGGAAAAAAATGTAAAAGACAAATCAACCGAAAGCTGTACGGGCAGAACCAATTTTGCAAATTCACCTTGGCTTAGGGAAGGGGGCGCCTCTATTAATAGTCGGTCGATTGTCACTGGACGATAGTGGCGATCGATGGGCACAAGAAATACTGGAAATATCGGCAAAGGGTGAAACATCGCATCGAGAAGGAGGCAACGCGCCGCCATGGGATGTTGTGACCAGACGGAGAAACGTCGAAAAGGAAGAGGACGCAGTAACGAGCAGCGAGGTGGGGATCGATAGCCGATGATTATCAATAACCTAGTGGAAACCTATGAAGAGAATTTAAATTCGGAGGAGGCGCAGAGAAAGGGAATGCAAACTTGATCGAGACCCGGCGCTGTGGAACTCTAGATAGAGCTGTGAGCGTCGCGAGGCATCAAGGAAGCAACAAGGAAGCGCCAAGGGAGTCATCGCGAGCGTTGCGGAGCACCACGGAAGCAACGAGGGAGCGTCGGGGGAGCGCCGAGGGAGTCATCGAGAGCGTCGCAAGGTCTCAAAGTCTACAGGATACACGAATATTAAAGCCGGAGAGAATGAACGAGTTTATTTTGGGGGGATGTAGGGAGTTATTCAACTGCTTGTTATTCAACAACTAGAGGTTGGAGAGATAGAGAGTGGAGACTTCGATGGCAGAGTAGGGGTGCCGTCTGCAATATTAAATATCGGAACGCACCGGATTTGGGACTCTTCCGTGGACTTTGAGCTAGCAAAAGAAGTGCCACTTCTTAGCAGCATGACGGTGCGCTTGCGAGCGAGGTTCAGCATGATAGCGCCAAGACATCGGACTCCAGGTGGTAGCCATGGGTCTAGCAACAAAGAGGCCATACTGGATCCGTGAACTTTGGACCTGGAGTGGGGAGTACCAGCGGGCCGTGCGCAAACGGGGAAATAACGGTTTCCGGATGCCCTATATAAGGCTCTGGGAGCATCATCAGTCGATCACGAGGAGTCAATCCAACAAGATTAGTCAGTTAGCAAAGAACCAAGTCAACCAGCAGTACGAGAACAACAACCAGTCAGGTCGTCGTAAGCAGCGCCGTGGGAAGCCTACAAAGAGCAAGATCGCTACGTCAAGACGTTTGGGATCGGGACATCAGGAATCTCTCGTAGCTGAGGTCCAGAGGGCATACAACGGCTAAGTCAAGCGGTTCGTTTCTTACTTTGTCGCGACCACACCCTGGCACATCGCCCGGCAAATCCGTCAGAGTCAAGCGATAGAATCCTGCGACGAGGAACCGTAACTCGAGGGGAAAGTTGTCTAGACCCAGTGTGCCTTGACTGATTGAGCAGGACCTGGCGCGAGGGACGAGCGGTCGAGGCGTTGTCCTGGAGAGCCCAGCGATTACCGGCGAAGTCCCGGAACAGCAACCGACCAAAACCCCGAGTGCCAAAGAACCACACTACCAGCCAGAAAGGGCGCGCAGTCGACATAGGCAGCAACACCAGTAGACATCACCGGCAACCACGTCGCGATCCCTGCGGAGAACTCATTGAGGAGCAACTTCCTGGCGTTAGCCTTGACTGTCAGCGCGAAATGAGCAAGACCCTAGTGGGACCGTCCGAGACAGATCAAGGGACAGGCGGTCATTGTCTCGAAAGGCGTTGCCCTGGAGAGCGAAGCACCTGTTCACCGTAGTCTGAGAACGGTGACGCTTCCCTAAGCCCACAAGGCCGATCTCTCTGCGAGTCCAAGCCGCGACAAGCGGCTTCGAGTCAACGTGTCTGCGGGCGAGCAGCGGCGAGGGACACTACGAGCATCCCGAGATGCAGAAAGGAGGCAGCGATCACCGAGTCAACGCGTCGACAGCCAGTGTAACCAGCGCGAGACGACACCGAGACCAACCGAGCCACCCACCGCTGGAATATGTAATACGAAAATAAACCCCCTGTTATCCTTTGAATTCTGTCCTTTCTCACTGATCTACGGGCAGTCATGTCATATAAATTTGGTGGGACGAACACACAATTTACTGAGCTAGCCGCACGAATCTTGTAGCGAGCAGACCAATAAAAACAGTTCGTTACACCCTTGAAATTAGGAAAAATAAACTTACATTTTGGAAAATCAAAACTTTTGGAATAATAGATGAATTAAGTAGTTTTTTTTTGAAAGCTCGGGATTTGAGGACACAATAAAGGAATTAGAATTTGACGTCCAAAACGTTTTAGAAGTAATAGATAAGAGGCTTAGCAATGAAAGAAACCAAGTTAAGGAATCTATAGCTGTAAAGGCAGAGGAATTACCTAAGCTGCCACAAATTAAGATACCCACTTTCTTTGGTGATTCCATTGATAGGGATCTGTTTAATGAGTTATTTCTGGAACTCATTCATACAAGAGAGGACCTCAGTACCACTCTTAAATTTAATTATCTCAAGTCAGCACTAAAAGGAGAAGCCAAAAATGTGGTTTCTCATTTATTGCCAGGCACTGGATATAGTTTTGAAGCTGCTTGGGATTTACTAACCAAGCGGTATGAGAAGAATAGAAAAATTCTCTCTGATCTCATATACAGGCTTATGGACTTATCCAATCTAAATTTTGAATCAAATAAAAAAATTCAAATATTTATTAAGTCAATTTATATAATAATAAGTCAATTAAGTCAATTTATATAATAAAATTAAAGGCACAATTATCTGAAGATGTGGATGCAGTTTTCGCCCACATAATTCTTCGAAAATTTAACAAAGGTGCTCTAAATTTATATGAGAGCCATGTTAAAAAGACAAGGGAAATTCAGGCACTTTCTGATAGTCATAGAGTATTTAGAGCAAAGACTCAGCTCCATTTCCTCTTTTCGACAGGAAAATAAACTTGTGAGAAGAGTTTCAAAGTAAAGCAACAAAGAAAATTGTTCTTGTTGTAATTTACCAACCCATAATATAACACAGTGTTATAAATTTAAAGGTATGGAACCAGCAGAAAGATATGTCTGGGCAAAAAAAAAGACACATTTGTTTAAAGTGTCTGAAGCATTCAAAGAATAAAAAGTGCACAAATTAAATTCTTTGCTTGAATTGCAAAAAACCGCACCACACGCTTAATCACATAAACAATAATAAAGATTAAGTGAATACGTGTAGGACGACGGAACAGGCCTTATTGGCCACAGCATTAATTCGAGTGAAATCAGCTAGTCGGGGCTTTAAAAACTGAGAAAAATAAAAATAAAAACTTTTACTGAGATTTGTGGAGTTTCCTCTATAAAAAAGTGCATATCAAAGCATAAATTAAAACTGAACATTAAACCTTTAAAAGAAAGAACAAATGATTTAAAAGTGGAAGAGATTGTCCTTCAAAATTAATCAAAGCATTACCAGTGCGCTCATTAAATATTGGCAAAACTACCCTTTAGCCGATCCCGAGTTTAGCAAGCCAGGTCGAGTTATAGGAGCCGATTTATATGCTAAAGTTCTTCATAAAGGGATAACAAAGATAGACGGTCTTCTTGGTCAAAACACCGACATTGGTTGGATAGCGTCTGGATGCACCAAATTCAAGGGAAGTAACATGATAGTTGCAAATCAATGCCTTAAAGGAAGGTACTACAAGTTCATGACAGAATACATGTATTTGGGGCATATGGTTGAGGCAAAAACAGAAGGTAAGTATTATTTACCACGATAGAGTGCAAGGACTTGGAATGATTTTGGGATTTGTAAGAAGAAAGTAAGGATGATTTAGAGTCAGAGATTTGTGAAAAAAATTTCACGAAAACAACATACTTAGACTCTTTGCGATATGTTGTGAGGATGCCCTGTAAGGAAGAGCAAGCCTTATGGGAATATAAAGGCCGAGCCATGACAAAATTTTTAAATTTAAAGAAAAAATTCATAAAAATTCAAAGCCTAAAAGAACAGTACTGCAAGTTCATGACAGAATACATGTCTTTACCACTTACCACATCAAGCCGTAATCAGAGATGCGAGCTTAACCACTAAATTAAGGCTTGTTTTTGATGCGTCAGCAAAGACAACCAATATAAATGTCCTAATGATATTATGTGGATTGGACCTAGATTTCAAAAAGATATTTTCGACATTATTTTGAAATGGCGTAGATGGCAGTATGTGGTTTCAGCGGACATTGAAAAAATGTATCGTCAAATAAATACAAGGGAAATCAAACAAAAATTTTGGCATGTCTTATGGAGAGATTCTCCAAAAAATAAAACCAATGACTATAGTTACCTATGGTAATGCTTCCTCTCCATATTTAGCTGAAAGAGTGCTTGCGGATATAAGAGATATATGTAAAAATCCACTAATCAGTGGAATTATAAAAAAATGATTTTTATATGGATGATTTGATGACAGGATCAGACAGCATTAAAGAATCCAAAGAAATCATTAAACAGGTCTCATTGGAGTTGGGAAAAGTAGGGATGAAATTAAGAAAATGGATTTTAAGTCATCAATAGATTATTGAAAATGTCGAAAATGCTGGAGAAAGCAAAACGTTAAGCATCGAAGAGAATAAGTCCGTGAAGGCTTTAGGTCTTCAATGGAAACCTTTTAAGGGTGATGATGAGAGCTCTTTTTACACCCTTGCAGAGGGTATATTGATTTCAGTCAAAAGTTTGCAAAGCAAAGAAGGAGACGTTTCCAACCCCATAAGTATATATATTCTTGATCAGCATGACTACGCAAACTAGTCTCTCAGTTTTAAAGCTATCGGGCTGAAACTTTCCCAAAAGTCTTATATCTTTTGCAGGTAATAAGTCGGAACCAGCCGGATAGGACAACTATATCTTATAGCACCCATAGGAATTATAACATATAACCTACTAAGCTTGGAAATAACATTTTTTAATTAGTTTTGAATTTCGAATTTAATTTTATCAAAATCGGACGACTATATCATATAGCTGCCATAGGAACGATCGGAAAATTGGTGGAAAAATAATATGAAACAAGTTAAAGCTTTGGTGTTTTTTAACTTATAACCTCCTACGCTTGGAAATAACATTTTTTAATTAGTTCTGAATTTCGAATTTAATTTTATCAAATTCGGACGACTATATCATATAGCTGCTATAGGAACGATCGGAAAAGTGGTGGGAAAATAATATGAAACAATACATAGCTTCGGTGATTTTTGACATATTATCTTATACTATTGGGGATATCATTTTTTGTATTTTTAAATTTAATAATTATAACTGCAAGGGTATACAAACTTCGGAATGCCGAAGTTAACTTTCTTTCTTGTTTTGATTGTTTTGTTTTTAATTATCCTGACCTTTTATCCCAGGACGTTACGGCCTTTATCCGTAACAAAGTTCAGATTGATGATCTAAAGGTTGAACAATTTAATTTTCTGTGCTCCTTTTGCAACTATGTGCTCTGCCAATTTTTCGCCTGTAAGCATTTTTGTTAAAGAGTAAGAAGCTAAAAAAAAGAAAATTTGTTCAAAGGAAGTTGGAAATCCCTTTAAAGAGCCATCCACGTTTACATCTTAACCTAACTCAAAAAACTAGATTCTTTCCTTCCGATTTCCTATCAGAATATAAGAGGTTTACAAAGTAAGCTGACCAAATTGCATACTGATAGTTTTTCCTTGTCTTTCCATGTTATTGTGTTTACAGAAACCTGGTTAAAACCGGAAATTCTTACTTCCAGGGTCTTTCCCAGTAAGTACACAACTTACAGGCTTGATCGTCCGTCCCGACGTGGAGGTGGAGTTTTAATTGCAGTTGACTCAGAATCAACGTCTGAAGTAATAGGGTCCGACGAAATAAATGACATAGAATTTCGGTGTATAAAACTATCCCTTCCGGGTATTTCTATATACATAACACGTTACTATATTCCGCCGTCATCTGAACTCCCAATATATGCGAATATCTGTCCGCTCTTCAGTTTATTTCAAATAAACTATCAGATAGGGATCAGTTAATAGTTTTAGGTGACTTTAATATACCTAGGGCGACGTGGTCTACCGTCGAAACAAAAATATATTGTTACCTTCAACGCAGCATGACTTCTTGACGGTTTGCTTGATATTTCATTGTCTCAAGTAAATCATGTTCTAAATTTCTTAGGACGATTACTGGATCTATGCTTTGTTTCCAGTTAAGATTGTGTTTGCATAGTTACAATTTCTGCAATTAATTTACTAGAAAACCCATATCACCCAACGCTGGAGCTGACTATTGACACGGGTACAAAAGTGCATGAACTATCTGAAAAGTCAGATAAACGCATCCCCTGCTTTCATAGCGCAATCTCCGCACTCGTAAATAGCCTTATAGCTTGCTCGAATTGGTCTAATCTGTACTTACGTACTAATATAACTGAAGCTGTTAATATATTTTATGATGTATTAAACGCAGTTTTTGATACACGCGTTCCCACGTATTATCCTAAAATTTCAAACCAACCTCCGCGGTTTAACAAAGAGTTAGCACGACTTAAAATTGTTAAGTCTAGACTCTACAAAAAGTTTAGAGCTTCCGATTCACCAGCTACCTTTTTATTTAGCTCGTTGCAACCCCAGTTTACACTGGTTCGTAAATCTTCAAGTTACCCATCATAACTTTAATTTGAAAATTCGGTCGCAAGCACTGATTAGGCCATAGCCGATCTTTTTGCACAATTTTTTCAAACCATCATTTTTTCAACATCAAGTCCAATGCCTAAATTAAGCTTTATTTTTTGTCCTGTTATAAGGACTCACTTTTTTTTAGATTTGCAAAGGGTCAAACCAGTCTACTTGCCGGGTCCTGACGGAGTCCCTGGATGTGTGCTCAGCTGTTGCGCTGAGGCTTTGTGTCGTTGTAGGGGCCTTATTTCATTTTGTCAACACGAAGTTATAAAATTTTAAGTTCACTTCATTTGTGATAAACGGTTATAGGAGAAATCGGCAGACTGATGTGGCTTACACTGGTTTCAGTAAGGCGTTTGGTTCTGTAAGTCACCCGATTCTAGTCCGGAAATTGGACCTTTTAGGGTTTCCAGGTGATCTTCTCAAGTGGATCGTAAGTTATTTGAATGACAGGACTCAAAGGGTCATTTTTAAAAACTCTTTTTCATCGCTAGTCCGAGTTACGTCCGGTGTACCACAAGGAAGTCATCTTGGCCCGCTTCTGTTTACGTTATTTATAAATGACCTTCCATTAGTCTTAACGAAGTCCCGTGTACTTATGTACGCAGATGACGTTAAGTTGTGCCTGCAATATAATGATCCCGCACAAATTTTAGCTTTACAATCTGATCTCAATGCATTTCAAACATGGTGCATGAATAATGAATTAAATTTAAATGGTTCTAAGTGTAAACTAATGACATTTTTTCGTGTATACTTTGAGTGGCTGTGTGTTACATAGGATAACGCATGCTGATGACCTTGGAGTCAATATGGATCCTAAACTTACATTTTCTGCCAGGGGCGTGCTTGCTTTTATTAAAAGGTGGTCGAAGAAATTCTATGATCCCTATGTCACAAAGACCTTGTTTATTTCATTAGTCCGACCAATTCTTGAGTATTGCGCTCCTGTTTGGAGTCCCCAATATGAGGTGCATATAGACCGGATTGAGTGTGTGCATAAAAAACATCTTAATATTTGCCTTACGGGGACCTAACCGGGAAGCAAGCCTAGTACTACCATCCTACTCTAGTAGACTACTTGTAATTAACTTACCATCATTAGCTAACCGTAGAACAATGCTTGGTATTAAGTTTATTAGAAATCTTATTCATGGTGTTGTGGAGAGTGCCGAGTTACTGGGTCGCCTGCATTTTGATGTGCCAAATATATTCACTACAAACTATAATTCTCTAATATTAAATCATTATATCTCTAATTATGCAACGCATGAACCTTTAAGAGTATTTTACAATGATTATAATAGACTATATCACCTAAAATCCACTACCGACTCACTGCCTATCTGTAAATCAATAATACTATCCTACTTAGCAACTAATTAGTTTTACTTTATCCTGTATTTAATTGTCTGCTGTTATATTGTCTTTTTCTTTGTCCGCGATTTCTTTTACTCGCCCAAAACGGCGAAGGGCGTCGCGCTTAACAATCATTGCTTGGTGTCGTAGGGCCACTTGTTTGTACTGACCATAGTGCATCAACGTCCAAAATGAATTAAAGTTTTGCGTCAAATTTGCTATCAGCAAAATAAAATAAAAAAAAAGCTAGTATTGTCAAAATTATTCGATCCATTAGTATGGCTAACACCAGTCACTATTGTTGGGAAATTGTTTATGCAAAGGCTCTGGTTAGAGGAAATTAGTTGGGATCAATAACTAGTTGTGAATGACATAAACGAGTGGAGGTTGTAGGAAACATATTTAAAATTTTTTGAAAAAATTAGGATTCTGAGATAGATAAAGACACATACCGATTTTCCAGTTGAGCTTCACGGTTTTGCAGATGCTTCCGAAAAATCGTACGCGGCAGTTCTGTATGCTAAGGTAGATGGATCGGTCACATTAATAGCTACCAAAAGTAAAGTTAATCCTAAGAAAAACAGAAAGACTATTCCTAAGTTAGAGCTTTGCGCATCCCATCTTTTAAGTAAATTAATGCAGAGAACAAAGGAGTGCATGGAGTGATTCCATCATTACATTAGCTTGGATACGTAACGGGAATTGGAAAGATACATTTATTAGACGTAGAGCTGATGATATCAAAAAACGAATGGATACAGAGTGGAGTCATGTAAAGTCGGATGATAACCCGGCAGACATTGCCTCCAGAGTTATTTGTGCCACCAAGTTAAAAGTTATACCCGTTACTCGCAGAGTAAAAGGGTATACTAGATTCGTTGGAAAGTATGTAACAGGCAGAAGGAAGCGTTTCCGACCCCATAAAGTATATATATTCTTTATCAGGATCACTAGCCGAGTCGATCTAGCCATGTCCGTCTGTCCCTCTGTCCGTCTGTCTGTCCGGATGAACGCTGAGATCTTGGAAACTATGAGAGCTAGGCTATTGAGATTTGGCGTGCAGATTCCTGAGCTTCTTACGCAGCGCAAGTTTGTTTCAGTAGAGTGCCACGCCTACTTTTACGCCCACAAACCGCCCCAAACTGTGGCTCCTACAGTTTTGATGCTAGAATAATAATTTTAACTGAAATGTATTGTTCTCATCAATACCTATCGATTGACTTAAAAAAAAGTTTGCCACGCCTACTTTATCGCCCACAAACCGCCCCCAAACTTCAAAAAATCGTAAATATGAACGTGGATATCTCGGAAACTATTAAAGATAAAGAATCGGGATTTCAGATTTAGATTCCGTAGCTTTGTACGCAGCGCAATTTTGTCACGCGAATATGCCACGCCCACTCTAACGCCCACAAACCGCACAAGCCTGTGGCGCCCACAATTTTCATGCTAGATACAAAATTTTAACTGAACTGTATTGGTCTCGTCAATACCTATCGATTGACCCAAAAAAAATTTGCCACGCCCACCCTAACGCCCATAACGCTTAAATCTGTCTACCGCCGGTAGGTGGCGCATTTCAGTCTTGGTTTGCTGCTTGCTTATCTCCATTTCCCTTCGGTCCCTTTAGCTGAGTAACGGGTATCTGATAGTCGAGGCACTCGACTATAGCGTTCTTTCTTGTTAATACTGTAATCAAGAGCGCAGAAAACCAAATATCTAAACTACCAAATTTGCCAAAATAAGAGCGGATCGAAGCCTTTGTATAAAGATTTATATGTATTAAAGTTAAAAAGGCTTAATATCCAGATTTTAAGACAGTTCATGAATTAAAAGACGCTAGAATACTGATTATTAAAAAACAACAGGAGCGTCAATTTGGGTAGTCTACCCAAGTTCAGAGTAAATGCGTCATATACCTTCTTAAAGGCAGGAATAGACTTTGCGGGACCATATCACCTTAAATGCTCAAAAAATCGGGGACAAAAAACATTTAAGAGTTATATTTCAGTGTTTGTGTGTATGACTACAAAAGTCATTCACTTAGAAGCTGTTAGTGACTTAACTTCCGATGCATTTTTAGCAACTTTAAAAAGATGTATATCCAGAAGAGGGAAATGTACTAATATATATTCGGATAATGGTACTAAATTCGTAGGGGCTGCTCGGAAGTTAGAACAAGAATTTCTAGAAGCATGATATTAGTGTATATTCGAAAATTAAAAAGACAGAATTCGTTGGCATTTTATCCCGCCGCCTCACTTCGGAGGTATTTGGAAAGCAGGTATTAAATCCGTAAAATATCATTTAAAATGGGTAATTGGGGATAATATTTTGACTTACGAAGATGTGGCAACTTTGTTATGTCAGATAGAAGCAGTGCTTAATTAAAGACCCTTATATACTACGGGGAACGATATTAAAGATAATGAAGTTCTAACACCCGGTCTCTTTTTAATAGGTAGACCACCATTAGATGTGGTTGAGTCAATAGAAGACCATAAGAAAATTGGTAGCCTTGATAGCTGGAAACTGATTTAAAAAAATGAAAAGAGATTTTTGGGTGAAGTGGAAGGACGAATATCTTTACACACTGCAGCAAAGATATAAATGGAAAAAATAAATAAGTATAGAAAAAGGGCAGGTTGTGCTCTTAAAAGATGAAAATTGTCACCCAGCCAGATGATCAATGGGTAAAGTAAAGAAAGTTCACAAGGGTAAAGATGATAAAGTTCGAGTTGTAAAAGTTAAGACCCAAGAAGCATTATTTACAAGGCCGATAACAAAAAATTGTCCATTAGTTGGTGTAAAACAAGCAGAGGATGTTATGAAAAGGACGGTTAAGGACAAAAAAAATAGTTTCGCCTAGATTTTCTAAATTAGGTACCGTAATGGTAATGCTATTGCTCAAGTTGTTCTGTCAAGTGTAAGTGGTAATTTACAATAATATGGATGCCTATTTTCAAATAATTATGAAAAGTAATGTGCTGATACAAAAAATGATAATTATTTGCGGGTAGCTTCATTGCTTGGAGGATCAATGTAATATAGTTTTGGACAATATGAAAAATTCGTTAATGGAACTAAAAGAAAATAATAATCTATTTATGGTGCAAATGAGATCAAGAAGCAAACTTGCTCCTTTCGAATTCATGGGTTCATTATATCACATTTTATATGGAACAATGGATGAGGACGATAGGAAGCAACTTGAAGAAAATATGAGAAATCTATTAGATAATCAGAACAATTTAAATTAATTAGTTCAGAAACAAACTTCGGTGGTAGATTCCACCACAAATTTTTTAAAGAATACGCCTGAAGACAATAACGATAACTTAAAGAATATACATATAAGAATTGAAAATATGACAGAAGTTCTTAAAGAAAGTTATTATGTTTATAAGGAGTCGATTAATTTCTTTATGATAACTAAACAACCTAACTCATTGATTGAAGAAGGCGAAAGGGTGCATGCAGCGATTATAAGTCTGTTAATTGACATTAATCATGGTAGATTAAACACTAACATCCTTAAGCCAAATTTACTACAGAATGAGATATCAAAAATTCAAGGCAGACTTTCTTAAACATTAGTTCTTCCAGGGAAAACGACAGGTACTGAGCTTAAGGAAGTCTATACGCTATTGACAGCTAGGAGATTATTAATCGAAAATAAATTAATTATAAATGCTAAGATTCGTATGTTTAGTAGACATCCATCTAAGCTGTTCAGAATTATTTCTTTAATAATAATAATATGGTTCATAAAGCTTCGAAATATTTAATTTAAAATTTTGAAATCGATTCTTTTCATTTTATATCCGAATCATCTTTAAGACAGTTTCAAAGATGGCAGCAAAATAAGAGAATTTACAAGAGAAGTTAGCCCTGGAATTCTGCAAATGACAATCCTTGTGAAATACAACCACTTAAACCAAATAGGGTTTCAAACTGTATATACAAAACAGTAATGGACTCTACAACTTTTTGGGTAGAGCTAGAGAAGAAAAGTAGTTGGTTGTTCAAGGTTCCTTTTAATTCCAATATAAGATTACAGTGTACAAATGAACAAATTTAGTTACTTTATTGTTGGATTTTATAAATCATACTGTCGAGATTGTACGCCTGAATAAAGAAATAAACAAGAAGGACGCTATAGTCGAGTACCTCGACTATCAGATACCCGTTACTCAGGACCAAAGGGAAATGGAGATATGCAAGCAGCAAAGCGAGATTGAAATGCGGCACCTACTCGTGATCTTAATATATGGTTTTGTGGGCGGTAGACAGATTTAAGCGTTATGCGCTTAGGTAGGTCTCGATAGGTATTGACGAGACCAATACATTTCAGTTAAAATGTTGTATCTAGCATGAAAATTGTGGGCACCACAGGCTTGGTCGGTTTGTGGATGTTAGAATAGGCGTGGCAATATTTTTTTTGGATCAATCGATAGGTATTGACAAGACTAATACATTTCAGTTAAAATTTTGTATCTAGCATGCAAATTGTGGACGCCACAGGTTTGTGCGGTTTGTGGGCGTTAGAGTGGGCATGGCATATTCGCGTAGCAAACTTGCGCTGCGTACAAGGCTACGGAATCTAAATCTGTGATCCCAATTCTCTATCCTTGATAGTTTCCGAGATATCCACGTTTATATATACGATTTTTTGAAGTTTGGGGGCGGTTTGTGGGCGTTAAAAAGGGCGTGGCAAACTTTTTTTTTGAGTCAATCGATAGGTATTGATGAGAACAATACATTTCAGTTAAAATTTTTATTCTAGCATCAAAGCAGTAGGAGCCACAGTTTTGGGCGATTTGTGGGCGGTAGAGTGGGCGTGGCACTCCGCTGAAACAAACTTGCGCTGCGCAGGAATCTCAGGATTTACTCTACGAGTAACGGGTATAAATATTTAAAGGAAAATCCTCTTAAATTAAGAGATGTGCATTTTTATCATATTTCCGGACATGTTTCTTTAGGAATCGGATTAATAATTGTAATAACCATGGTAATATATGCCATAAGAAAATGTTATATAAGACAAAAATTGCAAACCATTGCTTTCGCTGAACCGTTACAAGGTGTCTAATAAATAAGTTAAAAGAAAAATAAAAAAAACATATCGAAATAAAAAAATACAGTCCACTAATTTTATATTTTGTTAACGAAAAGAATTTATATAATATATAAACTGTACACCTCACCTTGTCGGCTCTTGGCAGAATGTTCAAGCATGAACACGTATATATTCAAATATATCTAGGAGTTACCTAGAATTAATTACTGCAGCTTTATGCATTGCACAAATATTCCTGATATGTTTTTTTTACCGCGAGCGGTCACATGATATTTTTGAAGATAAGTACTGTGGCAGCCTGTCACTACGAGCGTTGCTGAGAGCGGAGAGCATACTGGCGCTCATTGAGTCAGTCGTTTATATACACTTGTAAAGTGCGGATCGCACCGAAGAAATAATAAATATTGTTTGTATATCTTAGTAATTGCGTGCAGTTGGTTTGTAATTATTGGGCAATTTGCAGGTCATTACAAGTACTATCGACGTAGCGGGGATTTTTCGCATTTAGGCATGTTTTCCTATGTTAGGGTTAAACAAGCAAGCGATACGGCTAGAATAAGAATTTCATGTTAGTTACTTGAGAGAATACTTTTTAGAATAAAATCAGTTTTTATACATAACACAATGTTGTTGTTTTTTCTTATTACGGATAACCATTACAACACGAGTTTGTTCGTATTATCAACGTTATATAACCAAATAATTATCCATATTTTGTAATTCAATCGAGATTGCACACCACATGCAGCAAATCAACTGCGTTATAGGCTAGATGACGCTATAGAGGAAGAAGATAGGTGGCGCTAGGCTAGGTGTGTAAGTAAATAAAGCAGAGTTGCTTTAAGAATATCTCCATCCCTCTCGCACTTCCTTAAGCTGAGTAATGGGTATCCAATAGTCGAGGCCATCGCCTATAGCGTTTCTCTAGCTTTTCTTAGATTTACATCGCGGACAGAAAGGCAGAACAGTGAGCTTGACCAATCGTACAAAGAAGGTGTCTATAAATAAAATCCATGTATATAAGTATAATAAATAATACAACAAAATACAAATAAGGTAACAAATAATTTAAAAATAACAATTTAAACTGTTGAATACAGTACTTCGGACATATCATTTAATACCTACTTTTTTGAGCACAATTACGAGGGCTGCTGTTTAAGTTTCTGTCATTATTAGCATTATTAGGACCATTTCCCAAAAAATGTTTGGACTTTTATCGATAAAAGAAAGCTCAATACAACTTTTTCATGTGTAACCACGTTTGTTAGACTAACGATTAATCAAAAACTTACCTGGGCAGGCAAATTGAATTAACTCGTGAACATTTTCGTGCAATCATTTTTCACATGGATTATCACGACAAGAGTGCATCGATGAACTTACTGGACTCGTGTGGATTGGTGCAAAGAAATTTTGGAAAAATACAATCCTGTGTTTAAAATGACATTTATAGGGTAGTCACAGGTGACGAATCATGGATCTATGTTTATGAGCCCAAAAGAAAACAGCAATCGAAGACGAGCCAACTCAAACGAAATTTGTTCGTGAAAAAAGCACTTAAAAGCAAATGGTCGCCTGTTCCTTCGGCAAAACGTGTTATGTGGCGACGGTTCCGCTTGAGCAACGTAGGACGGTCACTTCTGAGTGGTACAACACAACTTTATTCGAATTCGAAAAACCAACAAGAGAAGAAGGATCATTGTGCACCACGACAATCTCATACATCACATCAATCCAGCGCCATTTTGACCGGACATATCGCCGTACAGTCCTGTCTTAGCACCCTATGACTTTGTTTTGTTCCCCCACAAATAAAAAATGCGTAGTCAACGATTTTCGTCGCAGGAAGATGCGGTTGGAACGTTCAAAAACCATGTTTTGGAGGTGTCTTAATCGGAGTGGAAAAAGAGCTTCGACAATTGGTTTGAGCTCAAAAATGTATAAGTCTATCTATTTTTATTATTAGGCCATGTGTTGTACAGAAATTCCGTACAATACGGTAGATGTTTATGTTCTCTTTTTCAAACTTTAATTGACTGACGGAGCATCGGTAAGATAAATTATAAATGTCTAAGTCGAACTTTCGCGCAGGTAGCGACATGTTTTGTCAGTATTCTGTTTTCACCGTTTTTAGCATTTGCGGTTCTGAAGAACTCGCGGTGTTTTGGTATGCACCTCTAAAGTGCGCCATAAAGCATTGGATTACCATTTGAAATGACTAAAAACACTTTAGCAATCCTCTTCTAAAGAATTTGCGGTTTTTTGATATTCACCTCTAAAGCTGAAGCTTTCGTATTTCAATTGGTATCACACATAAGACAGCTTGGGATATATATAGCTATTCAGGCCCATTGTACAGCGACTCATAACACCGCTCTCCCATTGCTCCGCTCTCCTGCTCTTTTTCCCATCTCCCTGCCCATACGCAAGTCAACGACGCCGCACTTCAGCAACGACGCCGCAGCTAATTTTGATCCATCGAACCGAAGCTTTGACCAGATAAGTAAAGCTTTTTCCATCGTTTTATTTGCCGGTCTGCAGTCAGCCACTCAAAAATATTATTTGTTTGATTTTCTGTACGATTTGTCTAAAATCCAAGACCAATTTAATCCCACAACGGCAATTAATAAATTACTTTGCCATTTGTTTTCGTTTTCCGTTACTTCGTGCGGCCATAATGCATATTCTCCGAATCTCTTTTGTGTGCATATTAATGTACGACAAATTTCATTGCATTAGGCGGAACATACATACATTGTTAAAATATTGTTACAAAAAATAAAAAAATGTATTCATTGTATATCCGCTGCCGCATAAATATTTGCACATATTTCTTTTTCTCCGTCATAACACATATCCGCCGGTAATAATTAATAAATAAATAACATAGCCATAATGAATACAAAATACGTACATACATAAACATTCGTTTATACATATTATCTACATTCCCAGATGTCTATTCCCGAGAATTAGTTTTCCGTCGGCCATCCTATTAAGTATAATCAAATAAAATTGCACCAACCGACGTGAAAAATTTTCTTTGGTCACTGTGTTTATATTTCGTACAACAGCCGCATTCAATCTTTAAATTCCTGTGCATGCCAGCAGTATACACTTGGTTATAACTAAATACCATCCACCTAACTATTTGGTCTTTTTGTATTTGGTAGTTTTTCATACAGATTATTAAAAAGCGATTTGTTGCTATTACTGGGAATTTAGTATTTTTTCTTCCGTCAAATTATTAAAAAGGCAAAAATAATACCAGTACTCCACCGGGGTAATAAAGATAATTAAATACATTCACCATCCACCGATCTCTCAGATAACTTAAGCCAAAAAAAAAGCGGTACTCCACCAAATAAATACTATTGTCCTTTTACGGGTGACATATAAGCTCCTTTCGCACCGTTCCTACACAGTATTATTGGGTTAAATTCCGCAAAGTAATTGTAGGTTGGTTCGTGCTCCAATTCCTATTGTTGCGATCAACGACCAAGTTCCAGATACAGCATTTTTCTCGTAGGTACCTCTTTCCAACGTTCCGGAAGTGGGCCAGAATATAAGCGCCTATCGAAACAGTTCCACATTTTGGCATGTCCCTTGGCACTGACAACTTCCCAAATTGCTCTGAACCAATTTATTGAGGCTTTGGATCGATGACACGAGCGGACACTTCGAATGGATTGCTGGCTAATCATTCTTTATTTCATATTGTATTAGTGTATAAGCCCTTATGTATAGTATATAAGATTTTATGTGCATTTTCGGCAGCGGTGGCTGCTCGGCCACCCGTACACTGAAAGAACAAATTTGTTGCCTAATGGTAAGAAAAAGAGGACGTAATTCGCTTTCTACCTTCATATTCACCTTCATATTAACAACGTAGAGGAAATAATTTTGATGATGAAGGGCACGGATCAGGCCCCGTATGGCCAGATGTTACTTTGAGCAATTAGACAGAAGATAAAAGGAAAGGCGAACGATGCAGTCAGGAGCAAACCGAATTTGCGATGATATTAAGGACGCACTAATAAGACACTGTAGGGATAGGAGAGACGAAGAGACTCTAATGACGGAACTGTATAATTTGAAACAAAAACAACTGTCCATACAAATGTCATACGACCAGATTACAAAGATCAAGTTAGCATTATTCAGGGTAATCGAAACAGAGGAAACCGAACTCTAGCAATTAGAGTTAGACAGAGAGTTGTGTCCCAGACTTGTTTGACGACATTCCTTGCAGGACTTAGAGGAAATCTGAGCGGCATAGTCCGAGACTATAAGCCTACAGGGCTAGAATAAGCGTACGATATAACAATAAAAGAAAGGAGCCTGTATTTTGCGGAGAATGCTACAACTTGGTCACAGAACAGACTGTCGATTAGGCAAAACTATTGTTTCCGGTCAAATCAGTACCAATACCAAGTAGGGACAATAATCAGTATCAGAACAGGGATTGTAACCAAAATCAAAACAGGCACTATAACCGTTACAACCGAGTTAACAAACCTACCTATAACCGAACAAACTACGATTATAATAATCGTAACCAACGATTTCCGGCTATTACGGCAAGCGATGACATACCCAGTACATTAAATGCCGCAGCTAAAAGAAACTCAAATAACAACAGATTTCAGTCTAACGGACATAAAAAATTTAATATAGAAACAAAAAGTAAGACCGACGAGACCGAGGCATCACATAATATTGATAAAGAGGAAAATGTTCTTGAGAAAGTTTCGTTTGGACGCCCATTTACCATATATAGAACTTTCATTTCAAGACAAACATAATTTAAAATTCCTAGTAGATACTGGCGCAGAGGACTCTTTTATAAATCCCAAATTTGTAACAGACAACGAACGAGGTAAACAGATTTAAGGAAGACGATTTCGCCCTTACTAATGTTATACCAAATAACGTCAAATACAAAAACGAACATTATACTTAAGGCTTCGAGACCATTAGAACAGAACTTTTAAATGAGGAAGAAAGAAATAAAGACTACAGAAGACAAGCCTGTATTCTGTAGACCGTTTAGATTCAGCCCCACAGAATCAAACGAAATTCAAAATCAAGTAAACATACTCTTAGACCAAAATATAATCAAACATAGCCGTTCGCCTTGGAGCGCTGCAGTTTTCTTGGTTTCAAAAAAACTAGATGCGTCTAAAATAAAAAAATGGAGAATGGTTGTGGATTTTAAAAACTTAACGATAAAACAGTAAAAGACAGATATCCCATGCCTAACATCAATGATGTCCTTGACAGAATCGGCAGAGCTAAGTATTTCACAGCCATAGATCTGGCTAGTGGCTATCATCAAATTGAAATGGAACCTAGAGACACGCCTAAGACAGCCTTCACGGCACAAGGAGGGCATTATGAATTTATTCGTATGCCTTTCGGTCTTACAAACTCTCCAGCGACTTTCCAAAGAGTGATAGATAACGTATTGGCTGATCTCAACGGAGATTGCTGTTTAGTGTACTTGGACGATATTATAATTTTTTCACCTTCCCTACAAGAACATATTATATATGACGGACGTTGATGCACTACGAGCAGTACAAACAAGTGGCCCAACGACACCAAGCACGTGCTTGTTACGCGCGGGGCCCTTCTATAAATTTGGGCAAAAATGCGAGTTCGCGAGGAAGATACAAAAAACAAATAGAGACGGGACACAAATGAAAATAAAAGAAGCAACTAAGAATGAAGCAAATGAGTTAAAATATTAGTTTTTAATACCGGGATAGAAGATGATGTGCAAATTAAATGGTAAAGATTGTTATAATTATTACATAGAACGCGAAAGGGCTCGTGCAGACAAAAATTTTATGTACATCGTGGCAAATTTAGGGGATAATAATTTCGTGTTAGTCTAGCAGGGACATTGAAAGTTAGACGGTTTACAAGTTCTACAGAATCAATATCACCTCTAATAAGATTTTGCATAAAAATAGTACCAAGCATTGTTCTACGATTTACAAGTGTAGGTAAATTAAGCAATAGTAATCTACTCTGATAGGAAGGTAGCCTTACGTTTTGATCCCAGTTCAAACTACGAAGGGCAAAAAGAAGAAATTTTTTTTGTACAAGTGCACATTGACCGTATTGAGTGGTCAATGTGCACTTGATATTGTGGACTCCAAACCGAAGAACAATATTCCAAAATAGGACTGACAAGGGAGGTAAATAATAATTTGGTTGTATAAGGGTCATCAAATTCTTTTGACCAACGCTTTATAAACCCAAGAACACTCATGGCCTTGTTGACAGTGGACATTATGTGGCAGTCAAATTTATGTTTTGGGTCCAGAAGAACGCCTAAGTCATTAACGGAATATATACGATCGAGTGACGTATTTTGAAGAGAGTAACTAACAAAAGTAGGAGTACCCCTATAAAAAGTCATAACGTTGCATTTAAGGCAGTTCAAATTTAAAAGGTTATACTCACACCATCCCTGAAAACAATCAATATCTGACTGTAAGTTGAAACCCGACGCTATATCATTATGTGATAAACAAAGCTTAACATCATCAGCATACATTAGTACACGAGAGTGTGTTATGATAGAGGGAAGATCGTTAATAAACAAAGTAAACAGCAAAGGGCCCAAATGACTACCCTGAGGCACTCCAGATGTCACATAGATCAGTTTTGAGGCAGAGTTCTTGAATATAACCCTCTGAGTCCTACCATTCAAATAACTTGAAATCCAAGTTAATAGATTACATGGAAACCCAAGCTGATTTAATTTGAATAATAGAAGAGAGTGGTTGACAGAGTCAAAGGCCTTACTAAAATCTGTGTATATAACGTCAGTCTGCATTTTTTTCTTAAATCCATTTATTACAATAGATGACAATTCCAGAAGGTTGGTGGTGGTCGATCTTCGCTTAACAAAACCATGCTGACACGGTGATATTAGCGAGGAACATAAATGTTGCAAATGAGAAGTAATAATACGTTCAAATGCTTTAGGAATTGCCGACAATTTGGAAATACCTCTATAATTCTGGGCATCCGCCTTCGCACCCTTTTTGTGAAGTGGAATGATAAAAGAGTCCTTCCAGATAGTAGGAAAAACTGATGATGAAAAAGACAAATTAAATAGTTTAAGAATCGGTTTACATATGGTTGACGCACAAAACTTAAGCACACACCCGGGGAGTCCATCTGGACCGGGAGAATAAGTTGGCGTTGTTGTTGCTAAGTCTCTTATGAGAGAACTTTCCGTAATTTCATGGATAAAAATACAGTTTGCCCTATTTAAGGGATTAGGGTAGTTAGAATTTGACCAAGCAACCGAACTATAAGTAGTTTGGAAAAACTCGGCAAATAAATCAGCAATTTCAGAATCCGTCGATGCCACCATTGAGTTAAAACGTACAGATGAAGGCAATGCCGACTTGGCATTAACAAAGTTATAAAACTGCTTCGGATCATTTGAAAATTCGAATTTACATCGACTTAAATACATAGAATAACAATGACTATTGAGAACATTAAAGTCCGATCGAGCCACCACATATTTCGAATACTTTTTATAGGTGTTTGTTTTAAGGTTTTTAAGTCTTTGAAGCGCATTGGTAAACCAAGGACGCCTGTTTAGCTTTGAAGGAAGCCTATCAGGAACGCATTCATTAAAAAAAGTATTTAACACTATATAGAATAGTTCAGTGGCACTTTCAATATTGCCGACTTAAATTCCGTAACAGGCCAAGATTCAACCAGACAAGTCAGAGTTCCTACACAAAGAAATAAAATACTTAGGACATATTGTCACAGAGAATGCTATTAAGCCTAACCCAAAGAAAATTTTAACAATAAATGCCTTCCCAATTCCGACCACCAAAATAGAGATAAAATCTTTTCTCGATTTCTTGGGATATTGTAGAAAGTTCTTACGGGATTTTGCTAAAATAACCAAACCTATGACGCAACAACTAAAAGGGAAAGCCCCGGTATTGCTAACCGAAGAATACAAAAAATCTTTTGAGACCTGTAAAACCTTACTTTGTAACGACCCGGTCTTTAAAAAACCTTTCATATTAACCACAGATGCCAGTAATGTGGCAATAGGAGCGGTCCTGTCGCGAGGAACACTGGGTTCCGACAGACCGGTATCATTCGCTAGCAGAACACTTAACGATCAGGAAACAAATTATTCAACCGTTGAGAAGGAAATGTTAGCCATTATTTGGGCAACAAAATATTTCCGATCTTATCTTTTTAGTCAAAAATTCCAAATAGTCACTGACCACAGGCCTTTAACATGGTTAATGAATTTCAAAGAGCCAAATTCAAAGTTAGTTAGAAAAAAATTGCAATTGTTAGAATATGACTACGAAGTGGTATACAAAAAAGGATCCCAGAACGTAGTGGCTGATGGCTTAAGTCGTGTAACAATACAAATGTATTGCATATCCGATTCTCTACCCCATAATTACATCCGATAGACCATTAAACGAGTTTAAAGCATAATATATTTTTGAGCTAGGTAATGAAGAGAAGACTAGAAATTGCATCTTGTTCAAGAACAAGTTCAGACGAAACGTTTCTAAAGTTAACTTTGATTTTAAATAAGTTACTGATATTTTACGGGAAATTTTAACACCTAACAGATTACACGCCATTTTCGCCCCGGATCCAATCATTAATTTGATAAAAGAAGCCTACGTTAAATATTTTCAAAACTACAAAGTTATCACTCTATCAACTTTTAACAGATATAACGACTAAAGAGGAACAGGAGTCAGCAATTAAAGATTATCATCAGAAAAATAACAATCGAGAAATAGAAGAAACATTAAATCATCTAAAAAGAACAATATACTTCCCCTACCTAAAACTGAAAATTACACAGATAATTAATCTTTGTGATACTTGCCAAACACTCAAGTATAACAGAAGACCACCTAAGCCGATATATTAAAAAACCGAAATTCCTGAAGTACCATCACAAATAGTACATATACAAGATATATGTACTAGATATGTAATAGATATTTATACGATAAATGGTCAAACAATTCTTACACTCATTGACAAATTCTCAAAATTTGCTTGCGCCTATACAATCCCAGCAAGAAATTGTATAAACGTGGTCAAATCTTTGAGGCATTATGTTTGTTTTGTTGGCATTTCAGCAAAACTGATATTTGATCAAGGCGCCGAGTTCTCAGGGAAGATTTTTGCAAGCAATATGATATTATTATCCATGTCACATCATTCCAGCAATCTGCGTGTAATTCACCCGTAGAAAGATTACATTAATCGCTCACCGAAATTTATAGAATTATTTTCGAAAACAGAAAGGCTAATAAATTGGAATTTGACCACGAGGAAATACTATTTGAAACCCTAACTACTTATAGCAACGCCATCGCTCTGCAACCAAATATACACCAATTGAATTATTTTCGGGAAGAACTCACGTCTTCAATAAAGAAATTGACTATAATACTGAACACGATTACCTGCAAAAACTTCACGAATTTCAGAACACCTTATATCCTTAGATCAAAGCACAACTAGAAGAAAAGATGAATTTTAGAATTGAAAAATTAAATGAGCATAGAGTTCAACCAATCTCAGTTAGTGCAGACGATGTAATATTTAGAAAAGAGAATAGGAGAAACAAGCTCACTCCTCGTTTTTCCGAACACTAAGTACTAAAAGACAACAAAATTACACTAATATCAACTAGGAAACAAAAGTTACACAAAGCTAAAATAAAAAACAGGATTAAAGCAAACCCAACTCCTGTATATAACTCCTATCTTACAGATTCGCGTTCATCGCAGCCCAGGACTTAAAGGTCCAACAATTAGGAAACGACACCCCCTTACTAAAAATAAATATATATATATAAGCGAAAATCATATTTTATTGCCGGCGTTATTAACTTTCAGAGAGCAATTAACCAACTAAAAAGAAACTCAGAGTCTAATGCCGCAATTGAAAGCCTTTCAACTAAACTTCAGCAACTAAATGTCAGGGTAGATATGTTATTACCTAAGAAGAGACAAAGACGTGGACTGATCAATGGACTAGGCAAAGTTGTTAAAATAGTAACAGGAAATTTAGACGACGCTGACGGACGTAGAACCGAAGATAATCTAAAAACGATTACAGACAATCAAAGAGAGCTAACAGCAAACGCAAACAAACAGGAGATATTTATTAACGACATTAAGGCAAGATTTGACAATATTACGGATCACAAAAATAAAAAACAGCAAATAATTAATTACTTCTTAAACAACTATAAAAACACAATCTTCAAGACCGTAAACTCAGAACACCACCTTCTACACACACTACAATATGTATCCCGAATTCACATGAATATAGACGTACAGTCAAACTATTTAAGTAATATAGAGGAAAGCATCTTATTAGCTAAACTAAACATTATACCAAATTTTATTGTATCCGAACAGGAATTAATTGTAATCAGACAAGAGATAAATGATCCAGAGTTACGTAATATGTCAGACGAATACATCCTTAAGATGTTAGAATTAGATAGCTTCATGATCGGAAATAAGATCAATTTTAGAATTAAAATACCTATGTACATTTAAACAAAATTTTTACCAATTTACATACATTATTCCTTTACCTGTAAACGAATCCAAATTTTTAATCTTACCCAACTATATGGCATACCATAATGCGAAAGACGTATATTATTTCACGAACAAATGTTATAGGGTGCATAAGTATTTTATCTGTGAAAACTCTATTTCAACCGAAAACAATCTTAAAACCGAATGTCTTTATAATATATTTACGTTAAATATTGCAAATTGTAAAGTCAAAGATGTTGGAATCCAAGAAATAATTACGGAAATATAACCAGCACACATCTTAATTTTAAACACAATTAACTCGACCATTGAATCTTATTGTACGACAAATATTCCTGTAAAGGGATCTGCTCTAGTTACGTTCAAAAACTGCGAAGTATACATCAACGAAATTCCCTATGACAAAGAATTGTCACAATTCGTGGAAAAGATAGAAGCTACAATTCCAGTTATTCAAAACATCAACTTCACCGATCACATTGGAGATATTAATTTACACAAACTTAATTGACGATCCATTAATGCTTGCAATTCAATTGTTTATTGGAAAAAGTTTACGACTACTAATTTTAGAGCAGTATATCTATTATTATTAGTTGGAGTCTTAATATCAAAATTTTGGATCAATACAAAAAAAAATATTTTATTGCTACCATACCAGAACCGAGTTTCGTGACGTCCACTCCTTCGTTTTGGCCGTCACTTCAATCCAGGAGAGAGGAGTTACCGACCAGTCTGTAGGCAACAAGGCTCCGGCCAAACCTCCCAGAGCTACCCTAGAAATGATACGATGACTGGGTGGGCACTTTGGCCCACACATCTGGATGCAGTTATGTTGCAATCCGAAACAATACACCCACTCGAGTCGTTGCCTCGGTAACGTTTTGCTGACATCGCAATAGGATGCCCCGACCCCTCGCCACAGGAAATATCACACGAGCGGACACTTCGAACGGATTGCTGGCTAATCCTTCTTTATTTCATCTTGTATTAGTGAATAAGCCCTTATGTATAGTATATAAGATTTTATGTGAATTTTCGGCAGCGGCGGCTTCTCGGCCACCGGTGAACAATATATGAATCAGTCTAGAAATACACTTCAAAATACTTTATTCTCTCTCTTTAAACCGTATTTAATTTCAACAAACATCAATCTTGATATTCAAAGTATCAGTTTTGAGGACTAACTGACGGATAACTGAACCCTCTTGGGGTACCATAACTCAAGCTCCCCAAGTTCAAGCTGTTCCTACCCAGACCTACATGTCATCTGCCTGTCGGCTGCCTCCGCGCCTCCCTCAGGAATCTTATTACAGCAATTTATATAAACAATCCAAGGCTGAAAGCGTTCGAAAAATTGTTTCACCTGAATGCCAAATCGAGTGGTGATGCACACAACATAGTTTCGAAATCTCCCCTTACCAACGATGAATTGCGATTGTTTTCAATGGGCAGTCCGATAATCAGGAATCTTGGTCAGCTATACGTGAACTTCACATCACCATCCAGGGTTGCCTCATGGCGCTGGATATGTCCGGGGTTCAAATAGAAAATTGGGATTGCCTCTTGGTGTACATGTGCTCTTCCAAACACCCTAAGCTCACTCTTTCCTTATAGAAACAGTCATTGCAAAATAAATGTAAGATTCCGACGTGGCAGGAGCTGAACGCATTCCTTACGGAACGTCTTCGGACCTTAGAAGCGATAGATGAAGTACGACCAAAGACCAATATAATGTCTAAGATACGTAACGGCCATAAATTGGTTTTGAAATTGGTGGTAAATTTTTGGTGGAGACGAAATTAACGCTCTCTCCGCTCGCACGAAGTTGAACACTTGAAATCTAAAAATGCACTAATGCACTTGGTTGTGTGCGATACCCATGGAACGAGATTGCAAGTCCAGATGATGGGAAGTTTACCCAGAAGAGCGTGTCCTCGCCAAGTTCAGTCGCACAATGGGAAGACCTTCGTCAACGCTGCCACCCTTCTTTTCCGAGACTTTCTGCATGCCGTTAAAGAGTCTGTGACTGATGCGTATAGTCCCCAGCAGCTCAACTGGCAATTTATTCCTTCAGGGGCACCCCATATGGGAGGTCTTTGGGAAGCTGGTGCCAAGAGCTTCATAACTTTTTCTATAAATCTAGAGTTACGCGAACGTATACTTTTGAAGAGCTTTCGACTCTCCTCCGAAACTTGTCTGAACTCCAGACCGCTATCTCCCATGTCAGAGATTCCTACCTTTCTGCTAGCGCTGACACCAACCAGGGCACTTTTTGCCGGCGGAACTCTTCTGTCCATAGTGGAACCCGAAGTAAAAGGATAATCCAAATCCATTATCAATTCCGCGCTCGAAAAAAGGATTAGTACCTTAAAGAGCTCCACAAGCGCAACAAGTAGCAATTTCCTACAGAAAATCTTCGCGTCGGATACATCTGCCCTTAAATGAGTGGCGAATCGTTACCGATGGCAACGTCCGCGTAGTCGTCAATCGAACGGCACGCAGCATTCTCAAACGTCCACTGACCAAAGTGGTTTTTCTTCCAGGAAAGCCTTCCAAAACTTCTTAGTAAAGAATCGTGCTTCCCATAATCCTTAGTCCGTAACCATTATCCACTTCAGTCTAAATCAGCTCTGTTTGTTTATTTCTTTTAGGAAAATGGATGCCCGTCCAAGTAGCGCTCAGGCATTGGATAGCAGACGATCTCGAGGTATTCAATCATACCGATGCCGAGTTCCCCGTGAAATCCATCCTCTTCGGAAGTATAAGAGGTTCCTAAAGCTGAGCGCAGAGAGGCGACTAAGAGCAGTTCCCATCAATAAGTACTGCACAAACTGCCTCGCCCACGAGCACTCCGCGGGGAACTGCCGTAGCGGTGACCGGTGCAAAACGTGCATCCGGAAGCACCATAAGTTGCTCCATATGCATAAGCACGCTTCCCGGAAAAAATCCGGCTCCCAGCAACGGGCCACTTCTCAGCAGCGTTCACGACAGCAAGATCCGCCAAGTCGACAGACGTATGCCCTGCACCGCGCTCAGCATCCTCGACACCAGCTCCGTCGCTCGCTGCACTTCTCCAGCGTCATAGCGTCAGAGTCACAGCGTCAACGTCCTCCCGACTGCCTTGGTAATCGTCGATACCGGAGAGAAGACATTCGATCCGCAATTATCGACCCGTCCACCCCGACGAGCTCTATCGATGCATCCTTGGGATGAAGGGATCTGCAAGGCAACAATTCGGTCCAAGGTCGACGAGGCAATCAGACTGGAGGTGGTCCTCAAGATCGAGCCGAACGTGCGGTATCCGTACTCCCATCCGAGCGCTCAGTAAGAGCGTTGAGGAGAAGTTTTGGGATCAACCGCTCGAGGATCTCCCTGATCCTTGGCGCTGATGTCAACCGCAAGGTCATTCCGCCGGGCTTCCACATGGTCGACGAGGGACTGCCAGTAGCCTAAAAGACGGTATTCGGGTGGATCCTCCCCGGCGCCTACCGCTGTCGCTCCCCCGAAGTTTTTATAACGAAGTTCTTGCGCGTGTGCATTCTATTCATCTTCGGTCTGTCGCGATCGCTCCTTCGAGTGTTTCTCCCCTACAGCCGGTCCCAGCAGCAGTCCGGTGCAACTGCATCGAAGCCAGCCACAGCGCCCCGTTGCCACCACAAGTCGACGACGCCGCACTTCTTCAGCGACATCGGAACACACCCCCGTACCACTCTTTAGTGTTGCCTTTCGATTTTCCATTATGCGGCTATACATTGTAATCGCTTTTGCACACTCTCCTTGTGCGCTTTGTCACTACATGGACTGCCGTCCACAATGATATAACTTTAAATATTTGGCCTTGGCTTACAGGGTTTCTAGTCATTTCCATATTGTGATTGATGGCTGAAATTAATAAAATTCTTTTTTCCTTTGTCTTAAAAAAAAAACAAGGAAAACCGCTATAGTCGAGTACCTCGACTATCAGATACCCGTTACTCAGCTAAAGGGACCAAAGCAAAATGGAGATATGCAAGCAGAAAAGCGAGATTGAAATGCGCCACCTACCGGCGGTAGACAGATTTAAGCGATGTGGGCGTTAGAGTGGGCGTGTTACTCCGTGGCATCCGTCCGGATGAACGCTGAGATCTCGGAAACTATAAGAGCTAGGCTATTGAGATTTGGCGTGCAGATTCCTGAGCTTCTTGCGCAGCGCAAGTTTGTTTCAGCAGAGTGCCACGCCCACTCTAACGCCCACAAGCCGCCCAAAACTGTGGCTCCTACAGTTTTGAGGCTAGAATAAATATTTAAGCTGAAATGTATTGTTCTTATCAATACTTATCGATTGAACCAATAAAAAGATTGCCACGCCCACAAACCGCCCACAAACTTCAAAAAATCGTAAATATGAACGCGTATATCTCGGAAAATATCAACGATAGAGAAATGGGATTTCAGATTTAGATTCCGTAGGCTTGAGCGCAGCGTATGTTTGTTACGCGAATATGCCACGCCCACTCTAACGCCCACAAACGTCCCAGGCCTGTGGCGCCCAAAATTTTCATGCTAGATAAACTGAAATGTATTGGTCTCGTCAATACCTATCGATTGATTAAAAAAAACTTCGGCACGCCCACTCCAACGCCCACAAACTTCAAAAAATCGTAAATATGAACGCGGATATCTCGGAAAATATCAAAGATAGAAAAATGGGATTTCAGATTTAGATTCCGTAGGCTTGAGCGCAGCGCAAATTTCTTACGCGAATATGCCACGCCCACATCGCTTAAATCTGTCAACCGCCGGTAGGTGGCGCATTTCAATCTCGCTTTGCTGCTAGCATATCTCCATTTTCCTTTGGTCCCTTTAGATGAGTAAGGCGTATCTGATAGTAGAGGTACTCGACTATAGCGTTCTTCCTTGTTTTTAACTAAGAACATTGCTGAGGTATTCCTCTTTGAAATAAGCGTTTATATGGCGTTTATATATCATAAAGTCTATCGATTTGTATACATTTTTTTTTCAATGAAGTTCAATTTAAAACAAGAAAAAAAGGTACCTTCTCTAAGCCGAAGTGTCTATACCCTTGCAGGTCGTTCCCATGGGAGCACTCACGCACAAACAAAAAAATAGTTACAGAAATATTAAGATAATGTACCATTTCAATTTACTACCGCATGTTAACCGAAAACGAAATATAACGGTCTTTCCTTCCTTATGGCAGCTATATGACAAGTAGTCCGATTTTTAGTAAATTGAATTCGTAGTTTTAATAGTTGGGAACAGTACCAGGCTCCCAGTTGCGCCAACTGCAGGTTAGAATTGCTGATCAGCATATTATATAACATAAATCGACGACTCACTAACTTGCTATACGACTCGACGACATATCCACCCGCCAAGCGGTCAACACATTCTGCAGAGTCAGCCGAGCCAATTACGCAAGCTGTTAACATAATCAAAATCCACTGACCTACTCTATAATACAGCTTACTTCACTACTCATTTCACTAAGCTCCCGTGTTATCCAAGTATTTAAGAATATATTAGTTATGAATGCAACTTATACCGCCGCGGTTCTACTTTCTATCTCCGGGAATAGAGCTCGTAATACGGCACTATATAAACATAGTAATAATAATCATTTTCTTTCTTTTTTAATCAAATAAAAAAAAACTTCATTAAAAAATTTCACCTATTGATGTTTTTAACATATTCATTGCCTCTAACAATATCCAATCAAAAGATGGTCAACTGCTTTAAAGCAGGCTTTCTGGGTTTTTCTCCCCACAGTGCTACGGCCTATTACTAGCCGTGCACAAAACTGAGGCGGTGCGGATAAGCAGTAGGAAGACGACGGAGAAGGCAAAGGTACAAGTCGGTTCAAACAACATTTAGTCAAGACCGTCTATCAAGTATCTAGGGGCTCTGATCGACCACAAGCTGTGGTTCAAAACTCACCTTGAATATGTACCAGAAAAAGCATCAAAATCGAATGCAGCCGTTTCGAGGCTAATGCCCAACACTCGAGGACAGGAGCTGCACAGCAGGCCAATCATGGCCAGTGGTGACCTTGACAATCCTGTACAGCGCGCACATATAGGCCGAAGCTATGAAGACCTCGATATACAGCCGCCAGTGTAAATTCATCTAGAGACGGTACGCGCTCCGCAGCGACCTGATAGACTTCCTTGTTAAAAATCAAAGGACTGAGAGCACAGTGAGCAGGACCCAGCGAAGTTGCAGAATTGTGACAGCAAAGGAGATGGGACAACGAGAGCACAGGACGATGGACGCTAAAAAATAAGCCAACGTTGTAACATTGACCGACTATCCGTTGCGCGAAGTAGAGCTTCGCGGCGGTTCCGCGGGGTCGGAATTTTTCAACCACCCTCTGTTCTATTAAATGATTGTACACTAGGGTGGTCCAAAAAATGAAAACTGGTTCTCACCATTTTATATGGTAGATCAAGGTCTGAAAAAATGTAATCAAAAGTAAAAAAAATTTTGTTCAGGTATAGACCTTGCGAATCGTCCTCAAAGTTTGCTTTAAAATTACTCATACTACATGTGTTCCAGCCAGAACTTTATTCGAAAAAATCGATTTCCCACCCCCATCTTTGTCAACATTCTAAACTCAGTCAATTACTATGTTTATGCTATGAATTTCATGTATTCTCCAATACATGAAATGATAATAGCCCCTGCTTAAACAACACAGACAAATTCATGAAATTATATTAGTAAAGCTGTCAAATTTGTTGAGTTTGATATAGAACTCTATAGAGTAGTAGGCTGTGCCTCAGCATTTCGTAAATTGGGACTGAATTCATAGTCAACTTTCGTGTGTTATCGAATTCATGAAACGGTGTTTATGCACACACGAGTTTGCTCATTTCATGAATTGATTTCATGAAAAGGCATAGCATAGACACAGTAAATATTAGTAAAAAAATTGACAATTCCGAAATGTTTTTGGTTGGACACCTAAAATCCGAATTTGACAACGGATTTGCCATCTAAGATATCCGTATTATCTAGTGTCCTCTATAGGACTAGATTTTCCGGGAAAACATTTTTACAAAGCGCCAAAGATGTAACACAAATGCTAGTTACCATTTGGAGTCAGAGGGGAATTCTAGTCCGGCCTCACCATCATATTATTAAATCCATATCGCAGCTTCACAAAGATTTTATTAGCCTAAAAAAAAATGTTAATTAAATCATAAATAAACATATATAATTAAGTATTGCCTTCTTTGTCCTCCCTCATTTGGGTATATAAGTGTTTAGAGAAGGTCCATTTATGAAACGGTTATTTTCATGTTTTATATTTTTTTTATATTTGTTGAACGTTGATGCACTAAGAGCAGTAAACAAGTGGCCCAAACGACACCAAGCACGTGCTTGTTACGCGCCCATTTTTATTTCGGGCAAATACGGTTCGCGAGGAAGGTACAAAGAACAAACAAAGACAGGACAAAACATAGATCAACAAGACTAAAGCAAATGAGCCAAGATTTTAGTTTTTAATACAGGGATAGAAGTTGAGGAACAAATTAAATGATATAGGTTGTTATAATTATTACAAAGAACGCGAAAGGGCTCATGCTGACTAAAACTAGATGAACATCAGGCAAGTTGATAGGATAGTAGTTTCGCATTAGTCTAACAGGAACATTGTAAATAAGAAACCAGACTCAATACAATTATATGAAAAACAAAGCTTAACATCATCAGCATATATTAGTACACGAGGAAGATCATTTATAAACAGAGTAAACAGCAAAGGCCCTAAATTACTGCCCTGAGACACTCCAGATGTCACGTTGATCATCTTGGAAACAGCGTTTTTGAATAAAACCCTCTGAGATCTACCATTCAAATAACTTGAAATCCAAGTTAACAGATTATTCGGAAACGCGAGCTGATCTAATTTGAATGAAATAAGAGAGTGGTTTACAGAGTCAAAGGCTTTACTAAAATCTGTATATATAACGTCTGTCTGCAATTTTTTGTTAAATCCATCTATTACAAAAGATGTCAATTCGAGCAGGTTAGTGGTGGTCGATCTTCGCTTAACAAAACCACAAAACCACACGGCGATATTAAAGAGGAGCACAAATGTTGCAACTGAGAGGTAATAATGCGTTCAAATGTTTTAGGAATTGCAGACAATTTGGAGATTCCTCTATAGTTCTGAACATTAACATTTTTGTGAAGTGGAATAATAAAACAATCTTTCCAGATAGTAGGAAAAACAGATGATGAGATAGACAAATGAAAAGGTTTAAGAATGGGTTTACAAATAGTTCAGGCACAAAACTTAAGAACACACCCAGGGAGTCCATCTGGCCCCGGAGAATAGGTTGGCGTTATAGTTTCTAAATCACTTAAGAGAGAACTTTCGGTGATTACAGGAGAAAAAATACAATTTTCCCTGTTTAAGTGATTAGGGTAGCTAGAATTAGACCAAGAAACAGAACTATAAGTAGAAAAATTATATAAATTTGTCCAGTTATATTGTGAAATCAAGTTATTGAGTTAACTTAAGTCACATTTACGAAAGTATCTACTTTTAGTTGGTGAAAGAGAAGTAGAGAGGGTATCAACGCAGGGAAGACAAATTGTATGTTCTAATGTGGGATGATATCGGTCTTCTGGCACAACTAGTGGGTCAATTCTAGATACCGTGACTTCAGACGGATCTAAAGCAAATACAAGATCTAATTGTCTGTTTAGTAAATTACGTATAAAGCTAACTTGATGTAATGATAACTCTAACAGACCGTCAACGAAGTCATGGTCAGATAAAGGGGTAGAGACAAGTGAGTCAGTGGAAAGGGACCAAGAAATGTCAGGGAGATTGAAATCACCCAAAACAATCAAAAGATCCCTTTCGGAAAGATGAGATAAAACAGTTTTTATTGCAGACAAATGTTGCTCATAAATTGTTAAATCGGATCCAGGTGGAATATAAGAACAAGTTACATAAATAGAAAAAGATTTCAAAGAAACTTTAACACCAACGAATTCTATTTCATAGGGATTAAGAAAGTATATCCTTTCCGATGATAAAGTAGAGGTAACGGCAACCAGCAACACACGCAATTCTTTAATGACCAATTCATCATTAAGCCAAAAACTTTTAGAATTTAGTACATTAAATACTTCCGGAGGCGCAGATATTTTAAATGAAGATATCCTACGAACATATGGAAATTTAAACTCCTCCACTGTTATGTTTTGAGATGGGAATTCCTGTTGTATAAATTCCAAAACATCTGCAGATGTGGTTTCAGGTGTTAAACGATACATAAATAATTGCTTCCTATATGGAACAACCGAGAGGCTCTTTCTTCCACCACCAGCAATCTGAAAATCGTTCGTCTAATTATCGAGACTAGGAACTCCTATAGAGCTAGTTTCCCCTGTTTTTTGAAAATGCTTAAAAACAGGCATTTGAGCCATATTTTTGTCTTTTTCATACAAATTTTTTCCGACATTGTCACCTTCAAAAAATCATAAAAAATATAAGAAAAATGATTTTTGAAAAATTCTTTTTGCAGTTACTATTGTTTTTGTTTGAAGAAACTTTTTGCATCAAAAAATTTAAGTTTTCAAGACGAGGAAAAAAGTTTTTTTTTTAAATTTCAAAGTTGATTTACACAAATTCGTCCTTTTCAATAAGTACTGAATGGGTAAAGAAATGTATTGTATCATTCAAACGGCATTGAAATTACCTTTCCATTGATGCCTATAGTTTACAAGAAGTAAATTCAAGTTATGAGTATACTTAACTTTTATTTTGTCAAAATACATATGCCGACCAGTGTATTTCCACGCATGAGGCTCAAGTCCACGAAAAACCAACACGCAGATCAATATAATCTTTTACTCTGCCAACAAGTCCAGTACATTTTGGGTGTATGACTACGTTGCAGAGACGACAGTAAATAAAAACGTCATTAGGTGACGATCCAAACTGACAATCTTTTTTGCAACAAAAAAGAGCCATTTTTAAGAAATTTAATTTTAAGAAAAAAAGTTATTTATAAAACCAAAGAATCAAAAGAATTATAAATACCTCACTTAATTTGACACTGGGATCAAACAAATAAAAATGTAGACACACAAGAACACAAAAGTATAAGAGCGCGTAGAGACTGCGAGAGCGAGACAGCGCAACAGAGTGGCTGTCGACTGAGCGTGGCTTGCGAAACACAAACAAAGTATACACGACAATAGTTTAGACAAGAAACGGGAGAGAGATTACAAGAAAGTTATGGGAAAAAACAACAAAAGCTATTGAAACAAATGCACCACAGCGTACAGAAGTTACAATAACAAAATGCACAGGCTAAAAACAGAGTTAGGTTTTGTTAAAATTTCTACAATAAAATAGACAATTAAACATAAACAGACGATTTAAAACACAAACACGGCTGGTTATGATGGACTAAGTCACAAAGCAAGGCAGGTTTTATATGACTTATTATGCAAATCGAGGATTTTAATATCTTATTGTCAATATTTTCAAAAATTAAATCCATTTCGATCTTGTACGACCATGTAAATTCTGGTCTTAGCAACTAGAAAACTTTTTTAATTTTTAAAGCTTTCAAAGTAGTTCGGAAAGGTGACAAACGAATTTGAGATATAAAACCAAGTCAAGGCCACCCATACGAAAATAATATACTTAATCAAGGGCAACAGTGCGTATGAGTTATAGACTTTGAAACCAATTCGCGTTTCTTTTTAAAAAAATTTTTTTTGGTATACATTAAATACCTCAAAGCGCACCGTATAGGCGGGTGAGAGTAGGACCTTAAAAATTTCCATACAAATGTGGACCGCCCTATTGTACACACCTAAGCTTTATTTATTAGCGAATGCCTCGACTAATAGACAGACTTATGCGTTATGGGCGTTCACTAGGCGTCGCACTGCGCTACATAAAACCTTAGGTGATTAGGAACCCTTATAATCTTTTGCTTAGTTCCAACTTTTTAGCTTTTATAAATAGATCGACTTGGCGTGTTACCCTGATTAAATTATATATACATTCCAATCTAGTATACCGTTTTACTTTACGGGTAACGAATATAAAAAGCCACAAGTTCAGATAAATGTGAAATAGAGCTAAGTTTCCAACAAAAATTACAAGACAAACGGCTACGCTTAGGTGATGTACATATCAGCACACCACATGTAGAGACGTATAGAGTTGTCGAAATCGTACAGATTTCATGTGTAGCGAGACGCTAGACATTATAAAGTCTCTTTCGGTCTTCGAGGGAAAAATGAGAAAAGCGGCGCGTTCCGCATACAAAGTGTGTGAAATAGGTAGTACGAAGACTACAAAGCTTTAGACATATTTAGAAACAAATAAAAGTTTGAATTTTAATCCTATAATAAACCAACAAGGTTTTACGTACGCGGACAATCAACCGGTATATTTAATAGAGCAAGAGATGTCAAAGCTCCATCAAGACAATTTGACTCTCCTGTATAATAACTGACTCTGCTTATAAACAAGACAATTATGACCTAAGATTATGACCATAACTTCATTGATTTTGCGAAACGTGTGTTTCTTTCGAGAACCAGAAAATCGCTAAGCTATTTTCTTTTTTCCGCAAGACCTTCCTTCCGCTCTAGCATTAGCCCAAGAGGTGGAGGCTAAGAACTAGCGATATATGTTTGTAAGTAACTTAGCCCGCAGCACAGAAAAAACTCCAAAGGACAGAGAAGATATTCAATAACAGATTCTAGACTTAACCTGGAAGGTAAAAATCCCCATTTCAATAAAAGATTAAGACAGCCACCCAGACAGGATCAACAAAGTGTTCCGTTTTATAGGTAAACCCAAATCAATCAGTATTCAATGCAACGATAACAATAGTCAGGAACTGACAAATAAAAGACAAAGTAATAGTAGTGCAAGGTACATATGATCGATACACCAAAGAACCAACCATTTGGCTTTAGACAATAACCCACCTAAAGAAAACGATAACAAATACCCTATAGTAGTCGAGGAGGAAGTCGAAGACATAGACGATGACTTCATAGAATGTAACGAAATGGATATCGCAGGGAGATAAATCTAACTTTAAAGACACACCTTTAAAAAAATTAAAAAACATTTCCCTAAGTCAACCATTTTGCTGCAAAATTGATCGAAGGTTACAACATCATAAACCAAAATGCATGATGCTCATTTTTAACACAATTACAGAATTTTTTTTATTATTTAATTTAACTTAACGTTTAACTAAATAATTGGACTTGATTTACTTAAAAAACAACTGACGTCGTACTTTACCTAAAACAAAAATATAGTAACTAATAGCGGTTCGGGGAAAATTCAATTCTTAAAATGAGCTAACCTTAATTTTACGAATGGAAAAATTCTATTCAATGTTAGGAAACAGTAAAGTTGTACTTGCAGAGGCGTACGATGCCCTGCCTTAAAATACTTATATCATTGGTGGTATCCGGACAGAGTGCGAACAACCAATGTATTCAAAAATGAACCCGTACCCGATGCGCTTCTCTGATTTTCTAAATACGGAAAGCAATCACTTGAACTTAGTTTTACGATAAATTGTAACTGTATTCCGAATGTAGCTATACCCGTTACTCGTAGAGTAAAAGACTAGATTTGACGGAAAGTATGAAACAGGTAGAAGGAAGCGTTTCCGACCCCATAAGGTATATATTCTTGATCAGGATTACTAGCCGAGTCAATCTAGCCATTTCCGTCTGTCCGTGTGAACGCTGAGATCTTGAAAACTATAAGAGCTATAGCGTTTGGACTTGGCATGCAGACTCTTGGGCGCCCGCGCAGCGCAAGTTTGTTTCAGCAGGGTGTCTGAAAACGTGATGTTACTGTACCCAAATTACAAGAAAGCCTTCGACTTAACGACAGATGCCTTGTCCTTTGGTTTGGGAGCAGTCTTACAACTTGGTGGAAAACTTTTAACCATGAAATTATGAACTCCAAAGGGTAGCGAGCTAAATTTTGCAACAAGTTTAAGAGAGCTTTTTGCAGTTGTAGAACCTCAAAACTATCTATTCGGTGTGAAAATTTAAAACAGTTTTACTGACCAGCAGTCGCTAGCTTTTGTCGTTTCCGATCGCAATCCATACGCCAAATTAAGCGCAGTAAAGCTTTATTTGACGAGATTGAAACATTTCTTACAAGCCATGGAAAGAGAACTACTTTGCTGACGCGCTGTCCCGACAGTACATCCACACGTTAGAAGAGGATGCACAGTCAGATTTATAGTTACATAGCTAGTTATCACTCACCTATACTGTCGAAAAAACGGACAAGCCGGTCAACTGCTTTCGGAACCAATTAATAATAGAAGAAAACCGAACTGCCTCCGCTAGAACGGTCATAATGTTAGGTGAAAAGACTCGACCCCTCGGTTAGAGAAACAATTATACGAAGAGTATGCGATGTGGTCAGGAATGACGTGGTCAATGCAATTTAATGCGAAATACCAGTATAAATACCAATAAGGAATACCTCGATAATGATCCATCTGTAAATCCGAGAAAAAGTCCCTTTTTAGTAATAGGTTTAACGTGCAAATCGTTAATGCACCGCCACTTGATGGTACTTCGGACAAATAGAAAGATTACACAGCACACTGGAAGAGATTGCACGGTGTTTAAAAATCGAATGAAATATCGACGACACTGTTGAACTAATTTTTCTCGCAGCTTTAGAATACAATGGATCCATCCACTCAGTAACAAGTAAACGACCCACTGACATAATCCACACATCGACAACAGCGCTTAGAATAGAATTTAGGGATAGAGTAATGGAGTGTGGGGTACAGTGAAGAACGATTGGTTTTTTGAATGTCACTTCCAAAAATCAATATTTTTCAAAAGTTTAAAAGCAGAAAGTTGCTGACATATAATGACCATACTCCTAAGAAGTTCGGTGGTAAAATTTCAGCGGAGTGAAATACGGCAGCTCTTGGCGTAAACCAATATGTTTTTCAGTTTAAAAAGTTGTAGGGAAAGGTTACAAACTGATAAAAACACACTCTATGCAGAAGTAAACATTATTTTATTTTCCAAGACAAGTTAAAAATTTACAATAATGGAATACAGATTTACCTGTACACTTAAAAAATGTCTACATCAGTTCTGGGCTTTAATTAAATTGTTCAATTTCTAGTTTACAAAAATACACCAATAATTTTTATACCCGTTACTCGTAGAGTAAAAGGGTATACTAGATTCGTCGGAAACTATGTAACAGGCAAAAGGAAGCGTTTCCGACCCCATAAAGTATATATATTCTTGATCAGGATCACTAGCCGAGTCGATCTAGCCATGTCCGTCTGTCCGGATGAACGCTGAGATCTTGGAAACTATGAGAGCTAGGCTATTGAGATTTGGCGTGCAGATTCCTGAGCTTCTTACGCAGCGCAAGTTTGTTTCAGTAAAGTGCCACGCCCACTCTAACGGCCACAAACCGCCCAAAACTGTGGCTCCTAAAGTTTTGATGCTAGAATAAAAATTTTAACTGAAATGTATTGTTCTCATCAATACCTATCGATAGACTCACGCCTACTCTTACGCCCACAAACTTCAAAAAATCGTAAATATGAACGTGGATATCTCGGAAACTATCAAGGATAGAGAATTGGGATCTCAGATTTAGATTCCGTAGATTCCGAAAATATGCCACGCCCACTCTAACGCCCACAAACCGCCCAAGCCTGTGGCGCCCACAATTTTCATGCTAGATACAAAATTTTAACTGAACTGTATTGGTCTCGTCAATACCTATCGATTGGCCTAAAAAAAAATTTGCCACGCCCACTCTAACGCCCATAACGCTTTAATCTGTCTACCGCCGATAGGTGGCGCATTTCAATCTCGCTTTGCTGCTTGCATATCTCCATTTCCCTTTGGTCCCTTTAGCTGAGTAACGGGTATCTAATAGTCGAGGTACTTGACTATAGCGTTCTTCCTTGTTTTTTTAAGTTTTCAGCTGTAGGAATGAAACAAAATAATATGTCAACGATCCAAAAAAAATTAAACCTACATACCCTTCAAAATGTTTGTCACTATATCCTACAACGTACTGTTGGAAATATAATGGCGCCACTTTTATAAGACGCAAAAGAATAAAACACAAGGTAACAAGAACTTTTGCTAAAGATCTAATTAAAACGTGGGTTCACTTATCTGACTTGGTTTCCACAAATCTTTGCTCTGGCACTGCTGAAACACAAATACATTGAATAGGTTTCTTAATTTTTGCTCCACCTTTTTAGTCAAAAATATCTTACGAACAAATTATACGAATCTTAATATTATTATTGTAAATATATTGTCGGCACGATAAGAAAAATTGACTACAATTATTTCGAATATTTGAATATTCACATATGACATATTACCCTATCGTCACCTTACCCTACACTCCCCTACTAAATGCACAAAACTTCAGTTACAAAAGTAACTAAAGTAAAATAAGACAAGACGGAAATTTCAAGGTAGAAGACAATATCGACGTAAAAGATTAGGAAACAAACATTCAGATTTGGACACTGAAGAAACGGTAGAAGCAGACTTGGGGACCACAGTCTCATTAAAAGGGTGGTCCTTAAGGACACTTTGAGGTAATTTCTTAATACGTGTGGTTTATTTATTTGGTCCTCCTTATGGAGACTAAAATTAAATCAATAATAACCTTATTACCAGTCATGCTGACTTGCCCTAATTTAAATGAGGGCCCTAATAATTATTGCTGGGCAGGAAGATCGTTGCGTCGAAGATGGGTTCGGCTAAACACGGTGCTAAGTCCCTTACCAGAGGATTAAGGTGATATGTGTGGTATGTAGGTCGCGTGTTGGTTAAGTATTTCATCTTATCGAGATGTCAAGATCCCTGTGGATGTTTTCGTTCAGAACATCCAAGGAATCCCAGTGATGGTTCTCAGCACTTTGGATTGTGACCGCTGTATGATATTATCCGTAAGTCCAGATTGGCTTTAGGGTATGTTGTAGATTAGAACCTTGATGTCTAGGCATAGGGGCGACCGTGGTCCAAATATAGCCAGTTGGTTCCGTGCGAGGTTAACTTGAGGGGGCGTTCTGTTATATCAGAGCCACAAACTACGCAGACTGAGCGAAGGGTGGAGTACTTTCTGGTATGGTCATACTCCTGGCAGTTGGTCCTTTCTTTTGTGCGTGACCGTCGCGTCGTTCTCCTTTAGTACTAAATGCAAGCATTAGCTGCTTTTTAATTAGTAAGTATAATAGTTTTTCTTAGCGTAATAAAGTATTTTGTCACTGCTCGAAAATGATCTTCGAGTTTAGTTTAATGCTTAGTTTCATAAATGTTTCCCTTAGTGAGCGGAGTCACATAAAAATTATTGTCCCCGACCAGCGCAACAATTTTATTAACTAGTGCACTCGATTTTTTTATTTTGTATATATTGGCGGAGGCTTCTGTTTTCTTTGAACCTCCTGTCCATGTCTGGATTGATTATTCTCTGACTGTGCCAGAAGATCAAATCTGTTATTGGTTTCACCAAGCATATCGTTACCTATATAAAGGAGGTTAATTTTTGGTTTATTACCACTTATTTTATTTCGATTTTCTAGCTTTGGCTAAGTTTCTGTTTTATTTTAATGTAGCGATCCATCCCAGTTTGGGTAGTCGGGCCACTATTTTATTTTTGCTAATGTTGTTGCTGCCGGTAATGGTACTGCAATTTACAATAGTGTTATTATTTTATTGGTCGCTGAAGTTAGTAACTGATGTCTTGGCGTTGTTGGTGGTGGTGATCCTGAGCCTGTTGCTGTGGTTGCAGAAAGTGTTGAGGTGCTATCTGTTTGTGCACCAGGGTCGATGGCGGAGGCGGTGCCTTACACCGCTCGTTGAAGTAGGCGTCGAAAAGTATGTAAGAGGTTGAAGGAAGCGTTTCCGACCCAACAAAGTATACATATTCTTGATCAGCATCACCAGACGAGTTGATCTAGCTATGTCCGTCTGTCCGTATGAACGCGGAGATCTGGGAAACTCTAAGAGCTAAATTGGGCTTCCTGCGCAGCCCAAGTTTCTCTCAGCAGGGTGATACGGCAACTCTAACGCCTACAATCGCCCATATTGCTAAAAACCCGTCTAGCGCCCACATTTTGTAATATTTAGTAACAATTGAAATTAGAGTATGTTCTTATTATCAATACCCACCTACATGGCAAAAATAATTCAATTTGGACCATTCACTAAAAAGTTATAGCTAAACAATAATAAATAATAAGCGAACTCAATAGAATGTGAGATATATTCACACAGAAAATCGGCTGCTTACGAAAATTCACTAGCGTTACCTAGGCTTCACTATTGTTTGTGGCACTTTTAAATTTATATTAAGAATTTACTTGATTTTAAACATTGTTTTAAACGGCACTAAAACAGATTAAGTGTCTGTTAAGATTATGGATTAACTCCAGTATATTTTGTTATTTTATCGCCGATTTCCGACTCGCATAAACACGTCCACTCGCTACGGTTGGTATTTTAAGGTAATTAAAATAAATCTTTTTTTCTTTGACACAGTAGGATTTGGAAATAGTACTTATTGCCATATCAATTGCAGCTAAAACAAGAAAGGAAGTTTACTTCGGCAAGCCGAAGTCTGTATACCCTTGCAGTTATAATTATTATATTTATAAATGCAATAAATGATATTCCCAATAGTATAAGATAAAAAGTCAAAAAATTCCAAAGCTATAATTTGTTTCATATTATTTTCCCACCAATTTTCCGATCGTTCCTATGGCAGCTATATGATATAGTCGTCCGATTAAAAAATGTTATTTACAAGCGTAGGAGGCCATATGTTAAAAAAACACAGAAGCTAAAATTTGTTTCATATTATTTTCCCACCAATTTTCCGATCGTTCCTATGGCAGCTATATGATATAGTCGTCCGATTTCGATAAAATTAAATTCAAAATTCAGAACTTATTACAAAATGTTATTTCCAAGCGTAGGAGGCTATGTTAAAAAACACCGATGCTATAATTTGTTTCATAATATTTTCCCACCAATTTTCCGACCGTTCCTATGCAGCTATATGATATAGTTGTCCGATTTTGATAAAATTAAATTTGAAATTCAAAACTAATTAAAAATTTTATTTCCAAGCGTAAGTTAAATAAGAAAGGAAGTTAACTTCGGCAAGCCGAAGTTTGTATACCCTTGCAGCTATAATTATTAAATTTAAAAATACAAACAATGATATTCCCTATAGTATAAGATAATATGTCACAAAAACACCGTAGCTATAATTTGTTTCATATTGTTTTCCCACCAATTTTCCGATCGTTCCTATGGCAGCTATATGATATAGTCGTCCGATTTTGATAAAATTGAATTCGAAATTCAAAACTAATAAAAAAAATGTCATTTCCAAGCGTAGGAGGTTATATGTTGAAAAATACCGAAGCTATAATATGTTTCATATTATTTTTCCACCAATTTTCTGATCGTTCCTATGGCAGCTATATAATATAGTCGTCCGATTTCGATAAAATTTAGTTCGAAATTCAAAACTAATTAAAAAATGTTATTTCCATGCTTAGGAGGTTATAAGCTAAAAAGCACCAGATATAATTAAAAAAAATTTTTTTTCCGATTATTCCTATGGGAGCTATAAGATATAGTTGTCCGATCCGGCTGGTTCCGACTTATATACTACCTGCAAAAGATATAAGACTTTTGGGAAAGTTTCAGCCCGATAGCTTTAAAACTGAGAGACTAGTTTGCGTAGAAACGGACAGACAGACGGACAGACGGACATGGCTAGATCGACTCGTCTAGTCATGCTGATCAAGAAAATACAAGGTGAGTTCCAAAGTAAACAGGACTTTTTGAATCTAGCGCCCTCTAGTGGCGCCATCTATATGTCATCTGGTGCGTTACAATTTGCTATAGTTTATCGACTTTCAGTAAAAATTTCATGACATTTCATCTATTGGAAATGAGGTTATTGCGTTTTAAGTGTCAGTATGTTTTTGTCATCGGTGCGAAAATGAGCTTCGAACAAAGAGCCAACATTAAATTTTGTTTTAAAATTGGTAAAACTTTTACCGAAACGTTTCAATTGATGAAACAAGTTTATGGCGATGATTGCCTATCCCGTAGCAGAGTGCACGAGTGGTTTCAACGTTTTCAAAGTGGTCGTGAGGACATAAATGACGGACGAGCCGAAACCCAAAAAATCGCTCCTGGAGAAGTCAAAAGTGAAGACAATGCTGATTTGTTTTTATGATTCCAAGGGTATTGTCCACAAAGAATTTGTTCCACCCGGCCAAAACGTTAATGCGGTATTCTACCTTGGAGTTTTGAAGCGTTTGGTGCGCCGTATTCGACGTGTTCGGCCCGAATATCGCGAAGATGTAAGTTGGCGTTTGTTGCACGATAACGCGCCGTCTCATCGATCGACGCTTGTGTCCGACTATTTGACCAAATTCTCACATTTTAACCATCAACCACTCCCCGTATTCACCTGATATGGCACCGTGCGACTTCTACCTTTTCGGAAAATTGCATTTGCCGATGAAAGGAAAGCGTTATGCAGACGTAGAGGCCATTCAAAAGGCTTGCACCGGCATACTGGCGGCCATTCCGGGCAACGAGCTAAAACACTCGTTCGACATGCTTTTGGGCCGTGCAAAACGCTGTATTAAAGCAGAAGGAGACTATTTTGAATAAAATAAATTGATTTTGACGAAATAACTATTTGTTCTGTCTTTTTTTTAAAAGTCCTGTTTACTTTAGAACTCACCTTGTATATACTTTATGGGGTCGGAAACGTCTTCTTCACTGCATTGCAACCTTCTGACTGAAATCAATATACCCTCTGCAAGGGTATAAAAACACCAAAAATTTAATTTTTGTATTTTTTTTTCCGATTATTCCTATCCGATCCGGCTGGTTCCGACTTATATACTACTTGCAAAACAAATACGACTTTTGGGAAAGTTTCAGCCGGATAGCTTTAAAACTGAGAGACTGGTTTGCGTAGAAACGGACGGTCCTATACTAAATGCAAGGGTATAACAATTATTTCATTATTTCTCTGACCTTTTCCTTGACAGATATATGTTAAGGTCGTCCGATTTTTATTAAATTTAATTCGAAATTTTTAAAAATACACAATATGTTATTCCCAATAGTATAAGATAATATGTCAAAAACAGTACCAGTCCAAACTTCATAGAAGACAGACGTGCTACAGAGATCACCTCGCCAAAACCAACAGATAACAGCACCAAATCAATCCAAATTTTCAAAAAACAAATAAAAGCACAAAGCATACTTTACCAAAAATCCAAAAACAAAAGTCCCTAACAGAACCGTTGCAAAGAAAGTGCACCGGGCAGCAGCCCAAGTGGACAAGCAATGCGACCACCGGACCTAAGTAACCCAGTACTATGGGATAAAAATGCATTAACTGAACCTAAATAAATCATAATTTCTCGCCAAGATAACCAATCTTTTGAAAATGTGTCTCCCTTCATTATCAAGAAAGTAATTGATTACCAATGCGGTAGTGAAGTTGAATCGGTCAAAAAACCAGAGACGGAAAGCTATTAGTTAAAACCAAAGGCGTAATCCAAGCACAAAGACTGCTCAGGCTTACCCAATTCCACAACTTCCTTGTCAGCTTATCCGAACACAAAACACTCAACACCTCAAAAGGAGTTATATACTCTAACGACCTACGTAACATAGAAAAAGAAGACATACTAAAAGAACTAAGCTCGCAAAAAGTAATTGAAGTCGAAAAGATCTTTCAATTCAAGAACAACCTCCTACAAAAATCTGGTCTGACAATCTTAACATTTGCAACAACAACACTACCATCAACAATAATGATAGGATATGAACGTGTCCACGTGTCCAACCGCACTAAGCATTTATGATCAACGCCACACACATCAACCAACAACTTACTCTAGAACCCTCGAACAACAACCTAAACCTACAACATCAATGCAAACAACAAACAACACTCCGTCAACCTCAACTAACACTGAATCACAGCCAAATAGAAAAATCACCAACTATATCGACCTCCGCGCGCGCTCAAATAAACAGGAAAACCCACAACAATCGGCCAATACATCGGAAGAAGATATGGACACAACTGACTCCACTAATCGCAACCAAAATAGAAGACTCATCCCTGAAACAGACCGTAAGCTCAGATCCCAAACAAAAGACAAGTCCAACCTCCTCACTAAACCACGTAAAGCTAAAGACAAATCTGAAAAAACATGTATCTCCAACACCAACCTCATAAGCAAACTACCTAAATAATCTAATTAAAACTAATTAGATAATAAGTTAGAAAAACACTAACCTAACTTTAAAACTTATTTTAACTTTAAATCTTAAAGCCGATGCTTAAAATTATAGAATGGAATATAAAATTATATAGATCTACAAGTACTTACTAAATCCTATAACCCGCAAATCATTGCCCTCCAAGAAACACACATTACAAACCTATGCTTTCTTCCTACCCCTATAAACTGAGGGAGTAGAACACCAGCAAGAATAACTATAATAGTTTTGGAGGCACCGCCCTTCTAATTCACAATTCCATACCCCAGAACGAAATCTCCGTGAGGTCAGACTTTGACGCGGTCGGAGTTTCCATACAGTCCAAATCCAAATTTAACATTATCTCAGCCTATATCTCCCCCTCCAAACCCTTCAACGCAAACAACTTGGCAAATGTTCTTGATTCCCCGAACGCCCAAACCCTAGTGTTGGGTGACTTTAACAGCTGGGACCCTTCTTATTGGGGCTCACCAAAATTCAACAAATGGGGAAGGACTATAGCCAACTACATCGACCGCTCTAACTACTTACTACTAAACGACAAATCTCCAACTCACTTCTCAACGCACAACACATACACACACATTGATCTATCCTTCGCCTCCGCCAGTATAGCTCCAGAAATCTCCTGTGTTAGACGACCTTCATGGCAGCGACCACATTCCCATATTAATTTCAATATTCCGCAACCAAACTGTCCCAACCTGTACCGCAAAACCCTCATTTAAACTAAAAGATGCAGATTGGAACCTATTCAAGGAAAAAATCACAAGTTTTAGCTCGGAAAGCTTCCATAGTCTAAATGTCAACCAAGAAGCCGCTACTATCAAAAAATCCATACCCCAAAACTACACCTTAACCCAACCCCGCACCGTTCCCTGGTGGAACAGCGAGCTGTCTCTTCTCAAAAAAGACAAAACAAAAAAATGGAGGAAACTCAATAGAGAATTTAACACTCATAACATTATTGAGTATAAAAAATTCAATGCAAAATTCAAAAGATCCATCAGAGATGCAAAAAAAAAAAAGGATTCAACAATTTACCTCCGACATTAACCCATACTTAAACCCAAATAAAGCATGGGCAAATATCAAAAGACTATGTGGGTTATACCAAAGTCCATAGAATAACAAGATACGTAACAGCCATACAACGGAATGTACGCCAAAATTTTTGGTGTGGATTTTCGATGTGGATTTTCGATTTTGCTAGTGTGCGTTGTCCGTGTAAAGCTCTTTGGTTGTGTTGGTGAATCATTTCGTGTGGTCTGCTGCAATAAGGGCTCAATCTCACATTTGACTAACGTAAGGTGTCAATGGCCTGTAGGCCAGGGGTCTAGTCGCTCAACCGCGGGAATTGCAGGTCGGAGTTCAACCCCGACTGGGAACAACTTTTTTTCTTATGCAATCGTTTTTTTTTTTTAAATAAATGAAAATCATGAGTGCTATTCACATAAAATGCTAATGTTAGATACATTGAATTAGTGTTTTGCTGTACAAACATTGTTAGTGGCTAGACTCCCCAGACAAATGTAAAAGTAGCAATAAGCTAAATATACTTCGTCAAAAATAGATAAATATCTGGAGATCTTTAATCTATTTATCAAAAAATTGCATTTTGCACTCACCATATTCAACAAAATATAATGAAAAATCGTTTTCTCGAGTACACATTACGCTTTTAATCAAAGTGAATTGCTTACTGTGTTCATGTTTTTATTGCTATTAGAAATTTTTTAAAGTCTTTGATATGTAATTTACACAAAAAAAAATATATCTATAGGAGCGATTAATTGCTAAAGTCCCAATTGGTACATCTAAAAAAATTTCGGCTATAAAAACATAATTTAAAATAATAAAAAAAACTAAAAACAAACTAAAAAAATCTATCTATAAAAAAAATAATCAAAAAAATATAGCTAAAAAAATTTTAAAATAAAAAAAACTATAAAAAAAATTTAGTTGAATCCAGCCTCTGAGTGGACTCGAAGAACATGGAACTCAAATCCATTATCCACGGGTCACCAACATACGCAGAGCGCCACAGCCCGCTTATAATTCGCACGAGCAATGCGTCTTTTAGATCGATTTCTTTTCGTCAACATAATTCAAGAATCGACAACTGAGACAAAAATTGAATTTTGACTTTTTCACAGCGCGAAGTGTCGTGAGCGAAATAGCAAGAGAGAGGGAAAGATAAGGAAGCAAAGCAACTGCATTCTAAAAATAGATTCCTATACGTGTAAGGGTTGCTTTGCAAAAATTAGCCCGCCTGTGTACATTTTCTTACTCCTAGTTAGCATCTTGTTATGCTATGGTCTTTGGTTATACCCCCAAAAAAACATCCACTGCCTTAACAACCCTACAGTGGTCGGCATAAGTATTTTGACAAAATAAAAGTTAAGTATACTCATAACTTGAATTTACTTCTTGTAAACTATAGGCATCAATGGAAAGGTAATTTCAATGCCGTTTGAATGATACAATACATTTCTTTACCCATTCAGTACTTATTGAAAAGGACGAATTTGTGTAAATCAACTTTGAAATTAAAAAAAAAAACTTTTTTCCTCGTCTTGAAAACTTAAATTTTTTGATGCAAAAAGTTTCTTCAAACAAAAATAATAGTAACTGCAAAAAGAATTTTTCAAATATCATTTTGCTTATATTTTTTATGATTTTTTGAAAGTGACAATGTCGGAAAAAATTTGTATGAAAAAGACAAAAATATGGCTCAAATGCCTGTTTTTAAGCATTTTCAAAAATTCATAAAAAATATAAGAAAAATGATTTTTGAAAAATTCTTTTTGCAGTTACTATTGTTTTTGTTTGAAGAAACTTTTTGCATCAAAAAATTTAAGTTTTCAAGACGAGGAAAAAAGTTTTTTTTTTTAATTTCAAAGTTGATTTACACAAATTCGTCCTTTTCAATAAGTACTGAATGGGTAAAGAAATGTATTGTATCATTCAAACGGCATTGAAATTACCTTTCCATTGATGCCTATAGTTTACAAGAAGTAAATTCAAGTTATGAGTATACTTAACTTTTATTTTGTCAAAATACTTATGCCGACCACTGTACTCCTACAATCGACCCACAAGAAATCGCTAACTCTTTTGGTCAAACCTGGTCAGAAGAAGCCGGCGACCAAAACTTCTCCTCAGCCTTCCGCCTCAACAAAGAACTCCTTAATCCTACCCCAAACTACATCCCTATCAAAACGGCAGTAGAAATCGAAAAGGACATAACGTTCATAGATTTCTCCTCAACACTTAACACTCTGAAAGGTAGAACTCCAGGTCACGACCGCATATCTTACTGCATGACCAAAAACTTGCCCACAACTTTTAAACAAAGAATTATTAACTTCTACAATGAAATACTCTCTTCACATATCCCCCAATCATTTAAACTCAGCCTGGTCCTACCCATCTTGAAACCACATAAACCTCAAACGGACATAAAATCTTACAGACCCATATCTCTGAACTCATGCCTAGCCAAAATCCTCGACAAAATAGTTGCAAAGAGGTTGTGGTGGTTCGTTCAAAATAACGAACTCATTCACAACAGCCAACTCAGCTTTAAAAGAGGCAAATCTGTACTAGACAGTCTACTTTATGTAGACCACCTAGCCTCCAGATCCATTGCCCTCAAGAAACACCTAACAATTATTTCACTCGACTTCACTAAGGCTTTCGACAAAATTGGCATACACACAGTCATACAGCAACTACACGTTTGGAAAATACTACGTCAAAAACTTCATAACAAATAGAAAAATAATAATCAAAACCGACACCTATCTCTCCAATACCTTCCCTCTTAACAATGGTATTCCGCAAGGCTCTCCAATCTCTGTCATTTTATTACTCATAGCCTACAACTCCCTTACCAACATCATCTCTATCCCAAGAGAAATCAAGTTCTGCGCTTACGCAGACGACTTTCACCTCATCATAGAGCACAACAAACGAAAAAACCCCACAACGAACCTAACACACACCTTTAACCAAATCGACGAGTGGTTCACGCACTTAGGCTCAGTCCTTTCCAAAGACAAATGCAAGATACTTCATATCTGCCGGAAACACAACTGCAACGCTAAGATATTAACAGGAGACACCACTATACCAACCACCGACACCCTCAAAATACTAGGACTCACAATCAACAAAAGATACAAATGGAACACTCACATATCCAAGTTAAAGGCCGATCTGTCCAAGCCATTAGGCATAGTAAAGCACCTTTCGTCCCACAAATACAACACCGCCTCTCTCATCCAAGTCATAAAATCACTCATTATTTCCAAGATAGACTACTGCCTTCCAATTTATGGACACGAACCCAAATCACAATTAAACAAAATTAAAACTTCCCTTAATTCAACAATAAGAGTAGGTCTTGGAGCATTCCGTTCCACCCCAATAAACAACCTTCTATTAGAAGCCAACATATGTCCCATAGAACACAAGTGAGACTTCTTAACTGGAAAACTAGCCAAAAACCTTTTAAAATCCATCGACACACCCTTAAAAAAGCTTACCAAATCGACTAAAAGAAACCATAGATACTCCAGCACAATAGACCACGTAATACAATGATCCAAATCCAAATCAATTCCTTACCTCCCAATCAAAAACAATAAATGCAAAACATTTAACATGGATAGCATTATTAAAGCAACCAACACCACCCTATCTAAATACAATAAAAATACAACACCACCAAACATTTTTCATCAACTCTTTCGCACCCTCAAATCCTCGTACCCCAACCATAACTTCGTCTATACCGACGGCTCCAAATCTGGAGGCATAACAACCTACAGCATCACAACCGAAACAGCAACGATCAAACTGGGACTTCTGCCTTTCTATTCCTCAGTCCTCTCGAGTGAGATAATAGCAGTTCAGGAAGCCATACAAATTTGCGTAAAGATGCCATCTCCTCGATCACCAACCAAAACAACCATTCGCACTATGCCACCTCAGTCAGAAACCTAGTCACTAAACACTCCCCAAAAATATCTCTTGTCTGGGTACCTAGCCACATAGGACTCGTAGGTAATGAAAACGCAGACGAGGCAGCCAAACTGGCCTCTAAATTTCCACTAACCCTTACTGCCAACAACAACACTAACGACATTACCCAGTTCTTAAAAAAAGAACTACAAGATAAACAAACAAACAGTCTTAATTCAACATCTTACTGGTATCAACAAATTGCCAAATCATCCACGTCAAACTCCCTTCATAAAAACACTCCCTTGAGCAGGCGGCAACAAATAATAATAAACAGACTCAAACTAGGACACACAAACTTAACCAATGCCCAATACCTGGACACGGCTAAAAACAATTTGTGCCCATTGTGCAACAACGCACGCATAAATATCCAACATATAATATGTTTTTGCCCCTCCCTCTCCTCACAACGTTCTCAATCCTTCCACAACCTTGATCCCATCCTATCTATAGCTAACCCCACAATCGACAACTTCAACATCATCTCAAACTTCCTGATCAAAGCTAAAATTATAAGCATAAAAATAAAACACTGTAAATATCTAGATTATAAGCTAGATTCAAATAGACAAAAGAAAACAAAATGAAATTATACTAAACCAGAAGAGCTGAAGGCCTATAGCTGCTATAGCTCATGACCACTGTTAGCAATTAGTTTATAATTACTTGTTAGCGTTATATAAATAAATATGTCAAAAAACACCGAAGTCTATGATTTGTTTCATATTATTTTCCCACCAATTTTCCGATCGTTCCTATGGCAGCTATATGAAAACAGGCAGATAAATATTAACACAAATGCTCAAGCATAAATAAGCAGACCAACAATCACAGTAAACGTTAGTAATCAAGATTGTTTATTAAATTAAATTCGTAGTTCTGAAATATTAAGAAAGTGCTATATACCGGAGTAGAAGAGAATGAGAGAATTATGATTACAGAATTAAATTATTAAATATGAAACATTGCCATCCAGAAATAAAATTATAAATTTCAAACTCAAAGCCTTGATGTTATTGGTTACATTTACGAAAATTGGAATAATCAATCTTTACATTCTATAAATATTAAAATTACTGACCAATTTGTTAAGCGCCTCCTCAGTATATGGTAATGTGGGCGCCAGACACATATAAGAGTTATGGACGTGGCAAACTATTTTGAGGTCAATCGATAGGTATTGACGAGGCCAATACATTTCAGTTAATATTTTTTCTAGCATGAAAACTGTGGGCCCCACAGCTTGGGACGGTTTGTGGGCGTTAAAGAAGGCGGGGCAAAATTTTAAAGGTCAATCGATAGGTATTAACAAGACCGATATATCTCAGTTCAATTTCATTTCTAGATTCAAAACTGTAGAAGCCACAGTTTTGTGCGGTTTGTGGGCGTGGCACATTTGCGTGACAATCTTGCGCCGTGTACGAAGCAAGGATTCTAAATTAGTCGTCATCTAGCTTTCTTTGCGTTCAGACGTGCTTAAAATTCTCGCTATGTTACTTCACCGCTGTCCCGAGTGCAATACCGATGTTACATTGGCCCAGCTTCGTGCTTCGAATGCTGTTCGCTGTTCTTCTTTGTGCCGTCGCGCTTATCATACTTCTTGCGTAGCCCTACCGTACGATGTGCTCAAACTTTTATTAAATCCAAACATACTGTGGCAATGTGATAGCTGTGTGGATGCGAATGATTCGCAATCTAAAATTGATGAATTCCATAATAAATATTATATAAATTATATCAGGGCCTTCATAACAAATTCTTGGAGGCGTTCCCCGCTAAAGATGATGCATTGTCTCAGAATTTAAATTTAAATCCCAAACCTCGTCTACCGAGGCCTACCAACGTAGCTGCAGCTCCCCAGTCATACGCGGCTGCTGCTGCTACGTCTTCCGAGGTCGTTGACCCTTCTAATCATGCTCTGGATATTGAGAGAGGACATTTTATACAAGTTCGAAATAAGAAGAGAAGGAACAACAACAAGCCCAATAAATATGTTGGAGTGGCTCCTGTTGCCGAAGACCTTAATGTCTCGCCGACCAAGAAATTTTTGCATGTCGAAAAGTTTGCAACTGAGCCGAATGCTGTTTCAAAATATGCGTCCACCAAGCTTAGTTCTCTCCCTGGCGTCGTTACTTTTGCGGGACCTTTTACGAGAGCCTTTCCTCATTTGTCTGAGTCCTTTTCGCAACAACATCGGCAGCTGCTTGCCTTTCTCACTGCGCTCTCATCATCTTCTGTCTCTCTCCTAACGCTTCATCATCAACATTAGCCGGAGCTTTTGTTGTCCGCTTTGCGTGACATTCGCTGTCCGCCTGGCTCTAATATCGGCGCGCTCCTCGGAGTTGCGCTCTCATCATCTTGCGCCGCTCTCCCGTTGCACCATCAACATCAGCTGGAGCTTTTGTTGTCCGCTTTGCGAGACATTCGCCTTCCGCCTGGCTCTAATATCGGCGCGCTCCTCGGAGTTGCGCTCTCAACATCTTGAGCCTCTCTCCCGAAGTACCTAGAACATCGGCTGGATTCATACTCTTTATTAGGTTGGAAATCCCTCATTGAAAATATGTTCTCTACATATTCGCCGCCGGAGTTAAACCAATATCGGATGCTGCTATCTTCGGATTCTGATACTAATGAGCTCAGCGCGTCTCTTGGGATAGCGCTCTCTTATATGAGAAGTCGGACACACTCTTCACTGTGCTCTTCACCGCCTCTCTCTATTGATACAATTTCTTCTGCGCTCTTTGGATGGCCGTCATGCTTCATTAGGAAAATCATTTACATATTCCCAATTCGACTGCACTATTATTCCTTGGAATGACGATCTCAACCTGCCTATAAAAATACATACGGATACGCAAGGTACTTAATAGTACTTACGATCACGCGAGGCCGACATCTAATTTGGATGTTGAGAATTCCTCTTCAACAATATGCGCTGACTGGCAACCTGCTATGGGCTTGTCCGCAGTAAACTCAAACAGCCATCATTCAGGAAATAATGGCTTGAAAATATACTTTCAAAATATATCCGGCATGAGAACTAAAACGCAGTCTGTCTTTATGAATACTTCCAACAGTGACTATGACATTATCATACTGGTTGAGACTTTGCTAAATTCTAACTTTAGTTCGAATGAATTTTTCGATCCTAAATTATTCCAAGTTTTTCGTAAAGACTTCGGCAGAATGCAGTGCGAGAGAGGTGGTGGTGTCATCGTGGCTGTTGGCCGAAAATTCTGTTGCACTCTAATTCGACTCCTTAATGATGACTCCCTTCTAGACCAATTGGCGGTGACGGTGTCTGGCTCATCCGGGAAGATATCGATTGCGGCTTCCTATGTTCCACCTGGCAGTGATTTTCGGCTTTACCAGGCTCACTTAGACAACATCGCTAACATCCATGCCAGCTTGGAGGACTCTGATGGCATATGTGTGGCAGGAGACTTCAACCTCAGCTCTGTTTTCTGGACGTGGGACCCACAAGCATCTGCTATGGTGCCTGGAAATGTGCATCATTCTCATGAAATAATTGTCATTGATGACTGTTTTAGTATTGGCCTCACCCAAATTAATATTTTCAATGATTTGCATAAGCTTCTTGATTAAATCTTCATTAATTCTATTGTTCATTCTAACGTAACTATGGCTGAATTTACGATTTCAAATTGTGTTGTACATCACAAACCCTTGTGCTTAAACATCGAATTTTACAGCTTTCAGCCATTCAACGATTCTAATCCTAGATATATATTTGATCCCTCTAGTTTGAGTTCCCTAAGGGATTGCCTGCTATCTTTAAATTGGGGTGCCTTTCTAGCGAACCCTTGCATTGAAAATAATTATAAAACCTTTCTTTCAACGATTAGAAATACTCTTGACAGCATAGTCCGTTCCAAGGTAGGTGGTTCCTACAGGCTTCCTTGGTATACTAAAGGACTGCAAAAATTCAAAAAAAGAAAGATATAGGCTGCACAAACGTGAGTTTAAGTTTCTTAATAAGTTTCTATATAACCAATACATTTGTGAAGTTGGGCATAGTTTGAAGGCCAACCCTAACGCGTTTTGTCGCTTTGTTAACTCAAAAAAATCACATTCGTCTATACCTTCAACAATGTCGTATGGTGATGTTGTTGCTTCCACCGAGGCCGATATCGCCAATTTGTTTGCTGCCTTTTTTTCATCGAACATGGAACCTTCCGATGATTGGTATGACCTGGAAACTTTAAATTCAATTTCAGAACTTTGCTACATTGGAAGCCTGGACATATCGTATGATGACATTTCTGAAGCAATAAGTTATTTTGATAATTCCCCAAGACTAGACTTTGATGGAATTTCTTCATTCTTCCTAAAGAATTGTATTGCCAGTCTTTACCTACCCCTGCAAATTATGTTCTCTTCTTCTTTGTCTCAAGGAAAATTCCCAGTTAGATGGAAAATTTCTAGAGTCATGCCGGTCCATAAAGGAGGAAGTAAATTTGATATTTCAAACTATAGGTCAATAGCTAAAATCAGCAACATAGCAAAATTGTTCGAAAGATTAATTTTCAAAAAATTATCTTTCTTAATAAGGGGTTACATCGAACCTAATCAACATGGCTTCAAGCCTGGTCGATCTACGACGACCAACTTGGCTATTTTTACCAATCACTGTATACATGCATTTGAGGATCATTTACAGATGGACACGATTTACACAGATTTTGCCAAAGCTTTTGACAAGGTTTGTCACTCTGCCCTTAAGGCTAAACTTTCCAAACTTGGCTTTCACTCTTCTTTTCTTAATTGGATAGCATCGTATTTGGATAACCGACGTTATCATGTTGAAGTAGGTGGTGCATTATTCCATCCTTATAAAGCGACATCTGGACTTCCTCAGGGTAGCTCTCTTGGCCCTTTACTTTTCATTATTTTTATAAATGACATTTGTGCCTGTATCCATTTTTCTAGCTTCCTTCTTTATGTGGATGACCTAAAGATCTATAGGACTGTCAATAAAGTAAATGATTCGATATTGCTTCAATCTGACCTAGATAGTATCGGTAGTTGGTGTTCCAAGAAGAGTTTGCCTTTAAACCTTAACAAATGCCACATCGTTCGTTATGCGAAACGTTCTGTAACCATTCCATTCACTTATTACATCAATAACCACCCTCTCTCTGCTTTGAATGAAATAGTTGATCTGGGGGTATTATTTAATGACAAATTTATGTTTAATGAGCACCTGAATTTTATATTACCAAAGGCTTATGCCATGTTCGGCTTTGTTAAGCGAAACACTTTATTATTCAAAGATCCGTATTCAGATTGTCTGTATACTCTGCCTTGTCCGTTCGAGGGTTGAATGTGCTTCCTTTATTTGGAATCCCTCGGGAAGTGGAAGGTTACAGAAAAAGTTTTTGAAGTTTGCATTGCAATCCTTGCATTTTCCTGAACCGGCTCCGCCCTATGATAATCAGTGTTCCCTGCTTCACACATTTTCCTTGAAGGATCGCCGTGCAACTGCTGGCCTTCTCTTCCTGAATGATTCGCTAGTAGGAAATATTGATTGACCTTGCCTGTTGGGATGCATCAATTTTAATGTTCCTGCCAGGAATCTCCGTACAATGGTTCCATTCCTGGACCGTGCTGTCAGGACTAATTATACTCGCAATGAGCCACTACTAAGGACTCTTAGATTGTTTAATTCTTTGCCTTCTAGCATTAGATTCAGCTGGGGGACCGAGAAAGATATGCTAAGGCAAACTCTTAGGGAATATTTCTTAATTAATTTTCAATAATAGATTTAAGATAATCATATGTAGCCAGATAAGGATTTATCCATTGGCGATAAGTAAATAAATAAATAAATCTAAAATCCCTCTCCCAGCAGTGATAGTCTTCGAGATATCAGCGTTCATATGGACGATTTTTTGAAATTTTTGCCTTTTTTTTTGGTTTTGATTTCCATTTTTGTCATTTAGAAATTGTCAATAGACTGTTAAACGACGCAGAAAGACAAGTGCTACAAGCTTTTAATAAGAGTGAGTGAGATGGACTAATTGCTGCAATGTGCGTACGTAGAAGAATCGCGATAATGAAAGTCTGTTGCTTGCAGACATGCAAGTTAGTGCTTTCGACTGGACAACAGAGAAGTCCGTGATATTCATGCGGAGATATTTACCATGCACAGTGCCTTGGCACGTCATGCAATTGACATGAGGAGTGGCTTGCGCTACTATGATAATTTGCAAAACTTCCCAGAAAGTCCCCGATTATGAAGGTCACCAGGTTTTTCAGCCTGAGATACCCCAAAAATCTTATGTTAATAATATAACATTAACCAAAAATCGTTAAATATTTGTTTATCGGCTAAATCCTAATCTTTCATCTTAGCACATTACTGCCAATATCCGGCCAAAAATCAGATTGATGATTTAAAAGTCGAAAAAGAGAAGTATCATTATTAAAGATCCGTATTCCTTGTGCTCGATTTGCAACTATGTGGCCTGTGAGGCCTTTTGGCCTGTACGCATTCTTATTAAAAAGTACGAAGCTTAAAAAAAGAAAATTCGTTTGAAGGAAGTTGGAAATCCCTTTAAAGAGATAAATGGGAGTGGGCCCAAATTAAAGATTTATTAAACTATACTTTTTATACCCTTGCAGATTGTGATTCCAGTCAGAAGTTTGCAAAGCAGTGAAGGAGACGTTTCCGACCCCATAAAGTATATATATTCTTGATCAGCATCACTAGACGAGTCGATCTAGCCATGTCCGTCTGTCCGTCCGTTTCAACGCAAGCTGGTCTCCTCTTAGTTTTAAAGCAATCGGGCTGAAACTTTGGTGTTTTTTAACATATAAACTTCTACGCTCGGAAATAACATTTTTTAATTAGTTCTAAATTTCGAATTCAATTTTATCAAAATCGGACGACTATATCATATAGCTGCCTTAGGAACGATCGGAAAATTGGTGGGAAAGTAATATGAAACAAATTAACTTCCTTTCTTGTTTACACTTAATATTAAAATATCCTAGACCGTACATGGCATGTGAGAAAATATTCTGGCATCCCGTTGAACACAACAGCACTATTATTAATTTTGACGAATACAACAATGTAGCTGAAAGTGGTAACAAGATTATGACGACTGGAAACTGCAGCGCTGCCCTTACAACAAAACTCTACAGAGAAATGCCCTACTCAACATGAATACAACAACTCCATTTAGGTGGCTACGCATACTGTACCACTCGACCCAGCCACTTTGAGCCGCTAACAGTCACCGATGACGGCGTTATCGTACTTAATGACGGAACAGCTACGATCATTGGACAACTGGTAACTGGAACAATCCTCCTCACATTTGACGAGGAGGTAATAGTAAACAATACCATATACCGAAATTTATAGAGCTAAAAATCCACAGCGCCAGCTTCATCAACGGTCCTTAACATCAAGGAGTTTTGAGCTTATCATATTAAATGTGAAAATTAAATAGTAAAACCATCGCCGCGATCGCCTTTTGGACCATCTGCTTGAATATTTCCAAACTCTTCCAGAGCGGTTTCAAGAAGTTCGAGGCAAGAAAAAAATCCAAGCCAGCGTCACCACCGGATATTGCAAAACGACGGTGCCAGAAACCCAGGCTTCAGGTCGGCGTAATCAAAGGACAACGCACTACGACGAAAGCAGCGGCTACCCAAAACTATTCACGCGGCGACGGGTCACCACTTTCAGGACATAGGGCTAGCTTTGTATTTATATCCTATAAAAATCAAAGAAATAATCGGAAAAATTAAAAAAAATTTTAATTTAAGCTTTTGTGTTTTTATACCAGTTACTCTTAGAGTAAAAGGGTATACTAGATTCGTCGGAAAGTAAGTAACAGGCAGAAGGAAGCGTTTCCGACCCCATAAAGTATATATATTCTTGATCTGGATCACTAGCCGAGTCGATCTAGCCATGTTTGTCTGTCTGTCTGTCCGGATGAACGCTGAGATCTCGGAAACTTTAAGAGCTAGGCTATTGAGATTTGGCGTGCAGATTCCTGAGCTTCTTACGCAGCGCAAGTTTGTTGCAGCAATGGGCCACGCCCACTCTAACGCCCACAAACCGGCCAAAACTGTGGCTCCAGCAGTTTTGATGCTAGAATAAAAATTTTAACAGAAATGTATTGTTCTCATCAATACCTATCGATTAACCAAAAAAAAAGTTTGCCACGCCCACTATAACGCCCACAAACTTCGAAAAATCGTAAATATGAACGCGGATATCTAGGAAACTGTAAAAGAAAGTGAATTGGGATCTCAAATTTAGATTCTGTAGCCTTGTACGCAGCGCAAGTTTGTTACGCCAATATGCCACGCCCACTCTAACGCCCAGACCTGTGGCGCCCACAATTTGTATGCTAGATAAAAAATTTTAACTGAAATGTATTGGTCCTGTCAATACCTATCGATTGATCCAAAAAAAAATTTGACACGCCCACTCTAACGCCCCGGTAGGTGGCGCTTCTTAATCTCGTTTTGCTGCTTGCATATCTCCATTTCCCTTTGGTCCCTTTAGCTGAGTAACGGGTATCTGATAGTCGAGGTACTCGACTATAGCGTTCTTCATTGTTTGACATATTATCGTCAACTCTTAGGAATTTATTTTATTTAAATTGCAGAATTTTGAATTAAATTTTGAAAAAATCGGACTAATATATCATATAGCTGCCATGGGAACGATCAGATAATTCATGGAAAAATAATTGTGGCTTCGTAATTTTTGATCTATTTTCTTTTTTTATTATTTCAGAATAACAAATAAAAGAGCATAAGAATCGGAGTATCATATAGCTGCCATAGGAAGGATCGAAAAATTAATGTCAGAATAGTAAAAAATCGGCAAATTTCGTTTTCAAGAAAAACGTGAACGCTAGTATGTTCAAATGTAACGTTATCTTAAAAGAGTATATTAGATTCGTCGGAAGGTATGCGAGAAAAAACCATTTTCGACCCTATAAAATATATATATTCTTAATGAGGATCACTAGCTGAGTCAATCGAGCCATGTCTGACTGCCTGTCTTTCCGTCTGTTTGTCTGTCTGTCCGTATGCACGCTGTGATCTCGGAAACTAAAAAGGCTAGCAAGTTGAGATGAGGCATGAAGTGTCGTTAGATTCCTGTGCATCGCAAGTTTATTTTAGCAGAGTGCCACCCCCACTCTAACGCCCGCAAACAGCCCAAAACTCTGGCGCCTACAGTTTTAATGCTGGAATAATAATTACAACAGAGTGGAGTATTGGAAGCTTTTTTAAAATATCAGCTTAATATAGATTTGTTTTGGTAAAAATATGAGTAAAAAATGCTTTAGCAGCACTAAATAAACTTTTCATTGAAATAAAAAAATATCAAACATATGGAATATATCGATATTTTTACTTGATATTTGAAATAAGAATTACATTTTTTTATAACAAACATCATCAATACGATATTTTTTGAAAATATTGGTTATCCCTACTCATTTTTTCACCTTCCTTATTTTTTAAATTTAATAAAAGTTCAAATAACGTACTTTAAGACATGAAAATTGGAACTAAATTTTTCCTTCATATAAAAATCGACCTATTTATACCCGTTACTCGTAGAGTAAAAGGATATACTAGATTCGTCGGAAAGTATGTAACAGGCAGAAGGAAGCGTTTCCGACCCCATAAAGTATATATATTCTTGATCAGGATCACTAGCCGAGTCGATCTAGCCATGTCCGTCTTTCCGTCTGTCCGGATGACCGCTGAGATCTCGGAAACTATAAGAGCTAGGCTACTGAGATTTGGCGTGCAGATTCCTGAGCTTCTTACGCAGCGCAAGTTTGTTTCAGTAGAGTGCCACGCCCAAAACTGTGGCTCCTACAGTTTTGATGCTAGAGAAAAAATTTTAACTGAAATGTATTGCTCTCGGCAATACCTATCGATTGATCAAAAAACATCAAAAAATCGTAAATATGAACGTGGATAACTCGGAAACTACCAAGGATAGAGAATTGGGATCTCAGATTTAGATTCAGTAGCCTTGTACGCAGCGCGAGTTTGTTACGCAAATCTGCCACGCCCACAAACCGCCCAAGCCTGTGGCACCCACAATTTTCATGCTAAATAAAAAATTTTAACTGAACTGTATTGGTCTCGTCAATACCTATCGATTGGTCAAAAAAAAAAATTTTGCCACGCCCACTCTAACGCTCATAACGTTTAAATCTGTTTACCGCCGGTAGGTGGCGCATTTCAATCTCGCTTTGCTGCTTGCATATCTCCATTTCCCTTTGGTCCCTTTAGCTGAGTAACGGGTATCTAATAGTCGAGGTACTCGACTATAGCGCTCTTCCTTGTTTTTATGGTACATTTGTATATAACCTCAAAATAAGAACGATTTTAGGTTAAAACAAAAGAGAACGCTATCGTCGACGGCTTCGTCTATTTAATACCCGCTACTCAGCTAACGGGAGTGCGAGGGAGATAGAAATATGCATGCAGCAAATCATATTTTTCTAAGATTGCACACCACTCCTTTATTGGCTTATCACTGTGGACGGCAGTACACGTAGTGGCGAAGCGCGCAAGAGAGCGTGCGAAGACAACTACTATATATAGCCGCAGAATTGAAAATCTGCAATTATGGTCCGATCGCAACGAGTGATACACCAATCGAAAGGTATTGCAAAAACTAAGAAGATTGCATACCAAGACTTTATATAGATTTATATATAGATTATATATATATTATATTATATTTCATTGGGAGAAAAAGCGGTGAAAGTGTAAAAGTAAAAATGTAGAAAATTGGAGCTGCTGGATACGGTGGGGATAAAAGCCCCCGGCTGTTTAGCTAGTTTTATTCTTACTGAGAATACGCGTCGAATGACATCTCATTTGTTGAAATCTGATGTTCCGTTCAAAAGTAATTCAAAAAACAAGATTTTCTTCTTCTTCCCAAAATGAAAATGTTTGTCCCTTTGTTTGTGGGTTTGTATGCATCCCATCTTAGTTTTAGGGTTTTGGAAACCCTATGGGTGTATAAAGCAGCTTGAAATAGAAAACGTTTGTTCTACGACTTTTGGAAAAACCCGCTAGTTTAGCGGGAAATAAAAAAAAAAGCCAGATTTAAAATGCTTATAGTATCTAAACAACTAATGCTACAGAAACGTGCTATATATCTCTGAAAATATAATTTAATTTGCTAAATACTCTTTATACAGTAAAATTGTCTGAATGTAATAGATTTAGAGTTATGATAAAAAGTTATTTTTTAAAACCACTTTTTGACTATTTTCTCAAAATTGAGTCGAACGATTTCTTTTTAAATTTTAAATCATATAGCCCTTGAGATTCCTCAACTTTTGTTATATAACACTTTTTGCCCTAAAAATTACCGTTTGGAAGATATTAAGCGATAAAAAGTGCAACTCGTTTCAGCTCCGTATACGTAATATTTCATACTTATTCGAGTAACCAAGAAAAAAACCAATTTGATGAACAAATTCTTATTGGATTTTTTCAAACGGAAAATCTGTTATGGTTTTAGGGTGCTTTACTTGCAAGAAGCTAATCGTAATAGGAAACTTGATCTATTTGTTCTACCATTTTGAAAAAAACCCGCTAGTTCGGCGGGAAATGTAAGAAACGACAGATTTCTCTTGGAATTTGAAACTATACAGCCCTTGAGATTTCAAACTTGTGCTATTAAAATAGGTAATTGATCCGATAAAACTTGTTGTGCCTAATTTAAGGTGGCGTTCAGCTAAGATTAAGGTTTCTGTGTGTTTGGTTTTTCAATAGCCAAGCCATATGGGGACGACTCCTAGTCATGGTATTGGGGTACTTAAACTCTTGAGCAAAAAAAAAACTTCTGATATCAAACAAAAACACCTCTTAACGAGGTAGAAAGTAGTGGCGAACGCGCCTTTAACAAAAATTTCTGATATCAACAATTGTGACGAAAAATGATATTACATTCGATAAAATAAAAAAACTATATTAAATTTATGTATTCAGCACGCTACAACAGAAAATTTACATGTAGGTAAATAAATATGTACTGTTGCGGGCCGAAATCATAAATTTAATAACGTTTATTTATTTTATCGAATGTAATATAATTTTTCGTCACAATTGTTGATATCAGAAATTTTTGTTAAAGGCGCGTTCGCCACTACTTTCTACCTCGTTAAGAGGTGTTTTTGTTTGATAACTTTTTATAGTCCGATTTGAAAAAATTTTGGTATGTAGACGGATACTAATATTCAGAACCAAATTCCATCTACACTTTTACAAAATATTAAAATTAATGCGCGCGCCAGATAGATTGATTTGACGTTTTTATTTTATGGGCGTAGCACTCCGAAGAAATAAACTTGCGTAGCGCATGAAGCCCTAGAATTTGCATGCCTAATCGCAACATTCTATCTATTGTTATATTGTTGAACGTTGGTCCACCAAGCACGTGCTTGTTAGCTTGGAAACTCAACACAGGGATAGAGGTTGAGGAACAAATTAGATTATATGGGGTTTTATATTTATTACAAAAAATGCGAAAGGGCTCGTGCAGACTAAAATTTGATGTACATCGTGGTAAGTTAATAGGAAAGTAATTGCGCGTTAGCCTAACGAAAACATTGAAGGTTAGGCGGCTTACCAAGGATTATGCATAAAAATAGTACGAATAATAATGCTATCTATTCTACTCAGGTAAGAACCTGATCATAATTAAATCCACGAAGGGCAAAAAGAATAAAATGTTTTTGTACCGACTCAATATAGTTGACGAGATCTCAGCGTTCATACGGACAGACAGACCGACAGAGAAGGCTAGGTCACTACTATATATACCATATAGTGGCGGAAACGCTTTCTACCTGTTACGTACTTTCCGAAGAATCTAATAGCACTGTGGACGGCAGTCTAGGTAGTGACGATGCGCTCCAGGATAGTGTGCGAAAGCGATTACTATATATTCAGGAAGAAATTAAAATCTACTGTGATCGTCTGTCTGATCGATACGACTGATATCAAAATAGCAAAACAAGACAACAAACAACGTCTCAAGAAGAAAATTTTATTTTGTTTGTCAGTTTGTCCCAAAGCGTTATTTTAGGGTCCTGAAAATTCTAGATTCATAGCTTAATATATGAAACTTTAGTTCTACCACTTTTAGAAAAATTCGCTAGCTTGGCGGCAAAAAAGGTAAAAATAGCTACATATAACTCATAGTGTTTGACGATTCTGATAAAGCAATATAAAAAAAGGTATTCCAAGAAAGAAGAAAACAAAGAAGTCGGTTATGAAATCGAATGTATAATTGTGATAAGAACTGTATTTTAATTGGCCGCGTTCAGCAGAACAACATGATACCTGATCACTGATGGAATTCTTACGATAGTTCTGCTGAACGCACATGATACAAAAATTCTTGCATCATGATCAGTAAGAAAGGAGGGTAAAATTCTGTTAAATTCTTTACAACTGTTCAGGCTTTTTTGATTTTTACGTGTCCTCGATTGCTATGTGGAATGCTACAGTTGCGTTGGCAACCGATATCGTTTTTATAAACGCAATTTTATCTAAAAAACAATTGTTTATAAAGTGGTTGTTAGAACCGTACAATAAGACCAATTTAGTGGAGTTTTTCAGGTCAAATCATTACGGCATTTGGGAAAGTAGATTAATTATACGATTAATGTTACAAACAAAAACTTCTGATATCAAACAAAAACACCTCTTAACGAGGTAAAAATCTAATGACGATCGCACCTTCAACAAACAAAAGTTTTGATATCAACTTTTGCGACGAAAATGTATTATACGATCTACTAAATAAATACACTTTCTAAATATATTACATTCGGCCGCTGCAATTTAGCTGTACGATTTTGATAGTGTGTTGAATGAGAAAAATTTAGAAAGTGTATTTATGTAGTAGATCATATAATATATTTTTGTCAAAAAAGTTTATATCAGAACTTTTATTTGTCGAAGGTGCGATCGTCACTAGATTTTTACCTCGTTAAGAGGGGAGATATAAAGATTTTAATTTCGTTTTCTTTTTAATTAAAGTCAGTAGTTAGTTAAAATTGAAGAGATTGGTGATATCGAATTGTCCAATAAATATGGTGAGTTTAAGCATTTACCGTACAAAGTCCCTTCCGAGAGGTATAATATCGTGGAACCTTTCTCGGATTAACGATATCGTAAACTTCACCTCCTTTTGTCGGAGCGGCATCAAAGCTGGATTGGCGTGATCTTCTATAAGGCGCACGAAGCTGTAAACTGCAGACTGAACGAGGAATGGATTGTTTTCCAACCATGCTCTAAACTCCATAAATATATCCAAAAGGCTCTCGATAAGAAAAAGATTTCTATGGGACGCATCCCCTCCGCCTGCCTGCCGAAGACAGTTCCAAATAACGTTTTCGACACTGAGAACCTGGTGTTTTACGAATTCCCGTAACACCCAAATTAATTGTCTTCTTGCTATTTCCGTGAGCTTAGAATATTTCTCAGCCACTAGTAAAGTGAGGTTTGCTACAATAACATTCATTCCGTCCCTAGATACGAGCGTTACATCGCGATACGTTTTTGGAGCCATAGCAGGATCGGTAAGCATTATGTAGAGAAAGCCGATTGAAATCTCCTCGTGCTGTTTGTCCTTGCACACGATTTGCGACAATATGTCATGCATTTCTTTATCACTAAGTCCAACAATTTGCATCTGCAAATTGATAAACGAACGCTCAAATTTCTAAAACAAAAATACAAATAGGAGAAAAGAATCATTTATTGGGATAATTTAAACTTATTTTATTGATCACACCTCTTCAATCTCATCTTTAAAGTCGACTGCCGAACACACAAACAGCTTCGAGACGTGAGCAGCACTTTTCTGTTGCTGCTGATCCATTTGATGGGAATGTGTATTTTCGCACTTTAACTATTGCCGCTGGACTCACTACTTCCTTTTACGCAAATTTGTATAGCGAGCACAAATAACAAACAGTGATAATTGTACTTGCATAAAATTCTTGTTTTGCTTTGAGGGAGATAGAACGAAAAGACATATTAACAGTACTGTGGTTCCACTGACAACGTTCTAGCAGAGTGCTTGCGATTTTTGAAAGATAATAGCTTATTCCCACGTATAAAATCCTCTTTCGACAGCGTTACGTTCAACAGACGGCCCGTAATAGCCCCTTCCTTATAAGCGCTCCGTGTGGAAAAATACTTCAATACGTTGTAAAATACAATGCTAACGGATATTATTTATTAAAATTTATAATGGTAATTTAAAATTGTTTTATTAAATAGAAAATATCAGACCATTTTAAGTGGACGTATTGTTATCCACCTCTAAAGTGTTTACTAAATCATTTGATCAAAATATAAAATGGCATCAACAACCTCATGCAGCCACTTCTGAAGAATTCGAGGTTTTTCGATATCCACTTTTAAAATGCTCCCTTATAATATTGGATCAAAGTTTAAGATAACATAAACAACCCTTTATTTTGATATTCACATCTTAAGTGCCCCATAAAACATTAGATCTAAATTTAAAATGACAAAAAACCATTAACAGCGTCTTTTAAGGAATTTTTTCATTGCTATTAGCAAATTAATTAAGGATGAGATTTCAATTTATGCAAGCGTAGTGAAAATTGAATAGGGACTATTTTGGGCCACTAGTGACGGCACAATAATTTCCACAAGTTAGAACAGTTTGGACCATTTTAAGCATTTATAACACCTTCTTCGATTACGCTTCTTTCACTATATAATCGTTTCGTAAGCAACCATTTCGGTAGGTGGATGTGACTTCAAATGGTTTTTTCTTTTGGTGCAACAAGCGTAAGTTCTTGCCATGAAGGACATAAGCTGGAGGTTGTTTATTTCCTCAAAAAAAGCATAGAAACATTTATTTTCAGGACTAGATTAATTGCTGGGTTCCGAGCCGTTGGCAGGCTCCAATAATTTCCTTATAACGGCGGTAATACAGTTTAAATGCATTTCCAGTACAACACTGAAATACCGACTCGGCAGCAAGATGTAGCGACTTTTTCCTATCTCTATCCTACACGTATATTCCCTATGGAAGTCGCTGAAGCGGAATTTGGTCGTTGAATCGAAAACCGCCCTGTGTGAATAGGGTAGGTAGGTAGAGATATTATAATAATTTCGAACAATAAAAATACTAAGCAAACAGTTCATAGGGATGACCTAAAATATTTTATTCAAAAACACTTCGGTATCTCGTATGGCCTGATCAACTGTTTAAATACCACATTTTTTTCAAAACTTTTCCAACTTTCTTCCTTTTTTACATTATCATCTTATAATTTCAATTACATATATAATATAAACGTTTTAGCAAACTTGTTTTGAAATTTTTCATATTTGATATATTTTTAAAAAAGAAAATTTTACATTAAGTATGACCATTATAAAACCTAATGGCATACATTAGTACAATTACTGTGGGTAATTCGGTCGTCGGGTAAGAATACATGTATACTCAGTACTCTTATTTTCATAAGTTTTCCAGTTGGATTCGATTTAATCGCACATTTTCATCCTCCAGTTAAACGCCTTCTTTAAAACACATTTTAAATAGTACCAGTGGTATTTTGATCGTATGCGGTCACACTTAACGGCTTGGCCATTTTCAAAAGCCAGAGAGCGAGACAGCAAGATGTGGAGGCCGTGACGTCAAAGCCGGGACCAAGCGGAATAGGAAAAAATTTTGGGACTTGGTTAAAGAGGCTTAATTTCCAAAAATAATTGTATACAGTTATTTGCGAGTGTGCCTAAAGATTATGAACAGCTCATTTAAAAACCCCTTTGAAAAAATTACTAACAGAGAAATGGAAATGAAAAAAAGGTAAAAAGCAAATGGAATTTGGGGGGGGGGGGGGGGGGGGGATTTAATCTTAGCAAGCGTCTTCGATTTATTATTTCGTAAAATCTGTTTTTGTTGATATTTATGTCATGCCGTTTTTGCTGCTGCTACTGAATTTTTTCATTGTTCGTTACATTTAGTAGTTAAGATAAAACTGATATTTTGCAAATATAAAACTAGTCCCATCAGTAGGTAAGTTAACTAAGTTAACCGAGCGGCGGCAATGACCGTTCGTTGGACAGCTCGCTCCGGCCAAAACTGCTGACACAGCGTCTGGCCGGATGCCCATGCATAGCCGGCAAACACAGCATATTTGCGTGGCCGCTATGATTCCAATTTTTGTTAGCTTTAAGTTCAGTTTCATTCTGATTTCAATAAAGAACAGACATGCTTGAATATAACTCCGGCCACCGTCGTTAACTTACTTATCTCTTGGAACACTAACTGAGTCTCTAGGCCAGTAGTAAAAGGAAGACAGTCATCTTCCCAACATAATCTTCGTAACTCTTCAGTTAGGGAGGAGCTAAACACCGGCCAACCGGCTATTCATACGGAGGACCAGAAGTTGTCCACCGCCCCTATAATACAGGACAGCAGCGTGGGACCAGCAGCCGACGTGCGTAATTCGCAATTACTACGGGACAGCAGCGGGGGACCAGCAGCCGATCCACACAACTTAATAATTGGCGCTCAACGTAAAATACGGATTGCAATAAATTTAGGGAATCATGTAAGTGAGCATTTTTATTCATACGTGCCCTCTACCTGCATTCATTTTGTAAAAAAAAATCAATACACTGCCAGAAAAACTTCTGCAGTTCCATTATTGACATTTCACATTAATTTCGTAAATTTACTCTCATTAATTGATTGACATTTACAATTCTTTTATAATAAATTTAAAATAAAAGAAAATAAAATTTTTTAAATTTTATATAATAAATATATTTTAACTAAATATATTATTAATGGTGACATATTGACAATATTACCAAATATTATTGCGTATTGTTTGCATACTATTTTCTTTTTTTTTGCAAATAGATAAACCAATATTTTAGTGCAGTCATAAAGAAAAAATTACAAACTTTAAATATCCCGACCGAATATCTCGTATTCTCAGCGTTAGCTTCGCAGTCTTGTTGGTTTTATTGTCTCCCCACTTCACATCCGCGAACCCGATACGGTCGCGCATGCATTTGTGTGGCAATTGTTGTTTTTCATTTTCTCGGTTTGCCATAGCGGAGGCTCAGTACCCGCGCACTCTCACCTTGTCACTGCCTGGCAATGCAACAACTCAGTCTGAACAGCCCCCATCCATCGTGGGCAAAGCGGCGACTCAGCCCCCGCGTTCCCCTCGACAGGCCAGCTGCATACAGCATACAGCATACAAGCATACAGCTTGACCATGCTTTAACTCTTCAGGGCGATTTTGTAATTGCAGACCCTCATGAACAATCCGTTTCAGCAGTATAGGAATAATAAACAAATCTCCAGCGGCTCTGATTCTGAGACCGAAGGCCCAGCCAGAACTTCTACACCGAAACGTGTACGCGCTAATATTCCCTCAGCTGTAAACATGGCTTTTAGTTTGGAACAAATGACAGCCACCATACAGGCGGCAGTTGCCCATGCCGTTTAAGAGGCAACCCTGGAGAGCCAGCGTAGGGAAAACGAACTACGCCAAGCCATACAGCAGCTGACCGCCCAGGTTAATGCGGTACAAATCACTCCCGCCCAAGCGGAAGCCCCTCAGATTAAAGCCTACGAGCCCATAGATATTAAAAATAATGTTAAATGTGACGAGCCCCTGGACGCCGTTAAGTGCCTGCCCGAATTTACGGGAGCACAGGATGCATACGTCTCTTGGCGGCAAGCGGCAGTAGCCGCATATTATATTTTTAGAAATTATGTGGATAGCTCCCGCCATTATCAGGCAGTTATTATTATTAGGAGTAAAATAAGAGGCCCTGCCGATGCAGTGCTGTCTTCGTTCGGCACTGTGTTGAATTTCGATGCGATCATAAATCGGCTCGATTTTACATACAGTGACAAACGCCAGATCCACGTAATCGAGCAGGAGATGGGCACCCTCAGACAGGGAAGCCTAACACTCTTGCAGTACTATGACGAGGTCGAAAAAAACTGACCTTGCTCACCAACAAGGTCACAATGTCGTACGAATTGTCGGCGGCAAAAGTTTTATGCGACAAATTCCGGGATGATGCGCTCCGTGTATTTATTTCGGGACTTAGGCGCAACCTCACAGATGTCCTCTGGCTCTAGCTCAAGAGGTGGAAGCAAACCACGTTTGCAAAGAGTCAGGAGGATAGGGACAGGAAAACAAATCCAAAGACGCAAGAACGCCAGCAAACGTCCCAACAGGCATACACGCAAGTAAGTGCTGGGAAAATTCCACACTTTACTAAACAGCATAAGGCACAGGTGCACCCTGCTCCACGCGGCGATGGGCACCGTGGAGGCACTCCGGAACCCTTGGAAGTGGATCCATCACTGTCTACAATGTTGAAACCATCACAGGCCCCGGCATACCTGAATAGGAAGCCGGCGGCGTCTGACAAAACGCACCCACAAAAAGGGCAAAGGGTAAATCACATTGCCCAGAGCGCTGACAAAACTGGTGATACATACACCACAGCGGCCTCTAGCGCGGCTCAAAAAATTGATGATGACGCCATCACAGAATATGATTCGGATGCCATCAATTTTTTAGGAGTAAATCCCTGCTACCCGTCCTCAGACGAAGAGTAGCGGGGACTTCCATGAAATTCCTTATATACACGGGCGCTTCTAAAAACTTTATTAGACCTTACAAGGAGCTAAAAGGCGTCCGTCCAGTAGAAACCCCTTTCAATATTCATTCAATCCATGGCACAACACAAATAACACGGAAATGCAATGCAAGCAACGTTCTTTATTCTATCGGACCTATCAACGTTCGATGGGATAATCGGCCTCGACCTGTTAACACAGGGTGGGGCATCGCTTTGCTTAAAATCTGGGAGTCTTAAATGGGGTACGGAAGTCGAAGAAATTTCCTTCCATACCTGTGCTGATGTCAATTTTACTAACGTAGATTGCTCTGACGCACCCCCTGCAATCAAAGATGCCTTTATAAAAATGCTTAAAAGCAGAAAAAGGGCATTTGCGGACCCCAATGAGGCACTACCGTATAACACTTCGGTAGTAGCCACAATAAGAACAATAGATGAAGAACCTATTTATGCAAAACTGTATCCGTACCCCATGGGGGCGGCCGATTTTGTTAACAAGGAAATCCAAAATGTATTGGACAACGGCATAATCCAGAAATCCGTGTCTCCGTACAACAACCCAATATAGGTAGTGGACAAAAAGGGCACTGATGAAATGGGCAACAAAAACATGCGACTAGTAATTGACTTTCGCAAGCTAAATGAAAGAACGGTATCCGACAAGTACCCCATGCAAAATATCTCCATGATATTGGGAAACCTAGGCAAGGCCAAATATTTTACAACATTAGACCTTAAGTCAGGATACCACCAGATCATGCTCGCAGAGCGTGATCGCGAGAAAACTTTCTTTTCGGTAAACGGAGGGAAATATGAATTTCGCAGACTCCCTTTTGGTCTGAAAAATGCTGCCAGCATTTTTCAAAGGACAATCGACGACATCTTGCGAGAGCAAATCGGCAAATTTTGCTACGTATACGTGAATGATGTGATTATTTTTTCTGAAAATGAAGAATCACATGTCACACACGTAGATTGGGTTTTAAAGAACCTCTATGAAGCAAACATGAGGGTGTCTGTAGAAAAATCACGCTTCTTTAAAAAGAGCGTAGGCTTTTTGGGATTCATAGTCACCAGCAATGGTGCAACAACTGACCCAGAGAAGGTCAAAGCTATTAAAGACTTCCCGGAACCAAAATCCGTGTTTGAAGTCAAATCACTCCTTGGCCTGGCAAGCTACTACAGATGTTTCATAAAGGATTTTGCGGCAATAGCAAGACCCATTTCGGACATCCTGAAAGGGGAAAACGGAACGGTTAGTAGACATAGGTCACGGAACATTTCGGTCCAGTTCTCTGAGGCGCAGCAACAAGCGTTTCAGAAGCTGCGAAATATCTTGGCATCTGAGGACGTTATGTTAAGATACCCTGATTATAAAAAAGCATTTGATCTATCGACAGATGCATCAGCCTATGACATTGGCGCGGTATTGTCCCAAGAGGGTCGTCCAATCACAATGATCTCAAGGACATTGAAGGACAGGGAAATAAATTATGCTACAAATAAAAGGGAATTGTTAGCTATTATTTGGGCATCAGCCAAATTACGGCACTATCTGTACGCAGTAAAAGACATAAATATCTTTACTGATCATCAGCCCTTAACCTTTGCGGTCTCGGAGTCGAATCCGAACGCTAAAATCAAGAGGTGGAAGGCGCGCATTGATGAGTCAGGTGCGCGTATTTTTTATAAGCCTGGCAAAGAGAACTTGGTCGCGGACGCGCTGTCCAGACAACAACTCAATGCCATGGAAGAGCAGGATGCTGAATCATGCATAGCCACGATACACAGCGAACTCTCCCTGACCCACACCATTGATTCTACGGACAAACCGCTGAATTGCTTCCAGAACAAATTGGTTTTCGAAGAGGCGCGCTCCCCATCGAAACGCAGCTTCATACTGTTTGGGAACAAAAGGCGTCACTTAGTTAGCTTCTCGTGCAAAGAATCATTGCTCAGAGAAATCGCAGATATTATCGTTCCTAATGGCGTAAACGCCATCCATTGTGACCTACACACGTTGGCCATGGTACAGGACCAGCTGGTGCGACAATTTCCAGCAACAAAATTTTGGTACTGCAAAAATCAAGTAACAGACATTTTCGCAGTTGCTGAGAGACGGGAAATGATCACAGCTGAGCATAATAGGGCCCATAGATCGGCCCAGGAAAATGTGAAGCAAGTGCTCTCCGAGTACTACTTCCCGAAGATGGCAAAATTGGCCAGCGAAATCGTTTCAAGCTGTAAGACATGCGCGAGAGCCAAATATGACAGACATCCAAAAAAACATGTTGGGGCGGTGCGGCTTGATCGATGGAAATAGTTGAAGCCCCAAGATCGAATGGTACCCAAAAAACACGGGAGTACTTTTGGGGTTTTTTCGCGACGAGCGTAGGTGTTTATTAGTACACTTTGAAACATGAACTGCCTAAGCCTAACTTAACTTAAGCGCTCCAGAGCAGAGCGGAGACTTAGGGGAGAGATGGAGAGGGAGAGCGGACGGCAGTGCGAGCGCGCGATATGTAGACATCTGGATAAAACTGCCGCTCGACACTGCCTCCTGAAATTAAACGCCCTTTTGACGTGAACATTCTCCCCCCCCTTGCGAGGACACCCGTAGCAAGAACCTCAGGATAGTAGGCTCAGGAATACGTTGGAAGTGTAGATCGGTCGTCCGTATGTAGGAGAGTGTGGTGGTCCTTTCCACACTTGTGGCAGTGATGACCACTACGGCAGGAGTCCTTGGTATGATTGTGAGCCAAGCAATTGGAGCAGTACTTCTGGATATGTACTTCCTGGAGCCGATTCTGGGGGCTTAGCCGTAGAAAGTGGTGGCACTTCCGTAGAGGATGGATCTTTTGGCAGACTCGGCATTGGTAGGATTTAATACCTCGAGTACGTCTGCCATCCAAGGATGGGTATGGAACCCAATACTCGGATGGAGTATTCTTAGGAGGGACTTTTTGTACGGAAACTTGCGCTGAATAGGACGAAATGATGTGTGGAACTGAGGCGGTTACTGGCCTTGGAGGGTCGGATGGAATCGTCGGAGTAGTAGGGCCGCTGTTTCGATGCAGCAATGTGTGATGCCGATCTTGGCAAGTGAGACAGTTGTGAGCGCTTGTGCAATCCCGGAATTGATGGCTACTTGCAAAGCAATTGGAGCACAACTGCTTCCTTTGAATATAGGCTAGGCGATCGTCTACCGTCATCTGTAGGAAGCGTGGACATATACGCACGGGGTGGTTCTTCTTGGAACACAGATCGCAGCCCTTGGGTATCGGAACTAACCTTGTGTTGAAGGAATTTATTTTTGGAAATTCTGCCACTCGATTTGTGTCTTTCGACTGGACGTGGTGGAAATTGGCATATCGGAAGCTATCGACGGCCTCAAGAGTTCGATGGCGCTCTGTCAAATATGAATCAAGCGCAAGCCACGTAGGAATTTCGGCTTTATTTTGGATGGATTGCTCCCATAATGAGAGAGTGAGCTTTGGTAGTTTTGTCGAGCACATATAAACCAGGGTAGGGTCCCAATTCTCAATATTAACACCGGAAAATTTTAAGGAAGTTAAGCAACCTTGAAAAGTGCGTTGAAGTTCCTTTAAGGCTGCTCCCGACTCCTGTACTATGGATTGCACATTGAAAAGTGTTTTCAGGTGACTGTTCACTTGCAATCGCTTATTTTCGAAACGCTCAGTTAGGTTATTCCAGGCTGAGCTAAAGCCATCATTGGTGAGTGGGGATCTTGAAACTATGGAATGAGCTTCGCCACTTGTTTTTGAATTTAAGTGGAATAATTTTTCAACGGGCGTTAGACTCGGATTGTCTATGTATATTGCCGTGAAAAGGTCCCGGAAAGTCGGCCAGCGAAGATAGTCGCCAGAGAAAACCTCTGTGTCGATAGGAGGGAGCCGACAGCCATAAGACGTGGAATTTCGGGACGGAGTTACTGGAGCTTGAGGTATTTGGGAGGAGCCTTTTTGGATTTGTTCCATCAGCTGCGCGGCAAATATTTCGTAAGTGGAGTACGTTTGGTAATACGTGGACTTTAGTATGGATTTTGTGTCTGCGGCGCTCTCGCCTGCAGATATAATGCTGTCGGAGCATATGTCGTATGCTGCCTTTACCGTTTGCCACAAGGAATTGAGGTGATCGCGACGGATGTTACAGGCGGATAACGTTGGTGTAGGAGCACCTGGAGCGTTCACAGTGGCCTCAAAGTGGATCAGACAGTCAGCTGTGGCCATAAATCGGGTTAAAGCGGATTTTACTGATGTTGCCATGACGTTAAATAATTTAGAATTTTAATTCGGATGTAAGGAAACGGATTGGAATCAAATTGGAATTTAGGAACCAATTAAGATTGTAAATATATACGGTCACACTATCGGATAGGCAATAAATATTTATTATATCGGAATGTCGGACTTATGTAAGGAATTACGGACTTTAATATTGTTTGTTTGAAAAGAACACTTTTTGTGAGCTCTTGACCCACTGTGCACTGGCGATATACGTATGTATGCACACTGTACATATGTACATATGTGGGGTGCGAATAGCGGAATAACGTTGCGGGAATTGGAAAGACTTCGCTTATGTTTGTATGTCGGTGCGTTTGTTTGTCACCTGTACAACTAAATTGCAAACGATTTGCTGGAGTAAATTTGTGGATATTGTCACTTTGTTTTTAATTTTGGAAATAGTTTAGCCGTATTTGTAGGTCGAGAAAAGTAGTTGGAGTGGACTGTATTAGAAAAAAGTAGTTCGAGTGGACTGTATTAGATTGTTTTTGTAAATATACACATGCAGCTGGAACACAGTATAAAATAAAGAGTGCAAATCTTAAGGACAATCTTTATGATCGGGAATTTTTTACTGTGGCTGAGTTATATTTTACACACAATTGGAATTGAAAATATATTTGAGAAATATTTTTGTTGAATTGTAGCACTGAAATATCTTCTGGAATTGTTTCAAGTGTACAATTGTGGGCAAAGGAAACTGGAATATTGTCGGGCACAAGTAACGGAATCGAAATACATATATTAAATGCCGTTGCGTCGGATTAATCACTTTTGGATTTAGACAATATATCATACAGAAAGTTAGTCGAAATAGGGTTCGAAAAACTGGCGTATGACCGGCAATTATAGTAAGTGGAACTTATCTGGAGCGGTTCAAGCCTGCTGGGACAAAATCAAAGAAAACTCCAGGAGAGGAAAATCCAAAGATTTTGAAATCCGGCTTCGACTGGACCAAAATGTTGGGGCGGTGCGGCTTGATCGATGGAAATAGTTGAAGCCCCAAGACTGAATGGTACCCAAAAAACACGGGAGTACTTTTGGGGTTTTTTCGCGACGAGCGTAGGTGTTTATTAGTACACTTTGAAACATGAACTGCCTAAGCCTAACTTAACTTAAGCGCTCCAGAGCAGAGCGGAGACTTAGGGGAGAGATGGAGAGGGAGAGCGGACGGCAGTGCGAGCGCGCGATCTGTAGACATCTGGATAAAACTGCCGCTCGACACTGCCTCCTGAAATTAAACGCCCTTTTGACGTGAACAAAACAGGAACTCGGCGAAACGCCAGTCCCATCGCAGGTGGGGGAAATGCTGCACATAGACATTTTCTCTACAGACAGGAAATACTTCCTCACATGCATTGACAAGTTTTCAAAATTTGCAATGGTCCAACCGATTCTCTCTAGAACAATAGAGGATCTCAAACCGGCCCTATTACAACTCTTGAACGTTTTCCCCAAAGCTAAGGTCATCTATTGCGACAATGAACCGTCATTGAATTCGCACACTATTTTGACCACGTTAGCGTCTCGAATGCGCCGCCCCTCCACAGCGTCTCGAACGGACAAGTGGAACGCTTCCACAGCACTCTGGTGGAACTTGCCAGATGCCTCAAAATCGACAAAGGCATCAGCGACACTGTAGAGTTGATTTTACTGGCCACGACAAAATACAACAAATCTATCCATTCGGTCATCGGTAAGAGGCCCGCCGACGTGGTAGTCACTCAATCGAATGACCCACAGTGCGATATAGAGGGTAGAATAAGGCATGCCCAGGACAAGCTAAGAAGCAGGGAAAATGCCTCCCGGCAGAACAGAATATTCAATGCCGGCGACAAAGTCCTAGTAAAATCCAACAGGAGACTAGGAAACAAGCTTTCGCCGTTATGCGAAGAAAAAACGGTGGAAGCGGACATGGGGACCACAGTCCTCATTAAGGGGAGGATGGTCCACAAAGACAACCTTAGGTAGGCCAAGCATAACCATGTTATCGCTCGCCTGATAATTTTTCATTTTTCATTACTTTTATCCCTAGCCACTTGGCGTAAGCTTTTCATTACTATTATTTTTGATCATACTGCTTTTTCTGTGCTTTGGTGGTGGGTTAACCCGTCTTTAACAAACAATACAGTATATCCGAATTACAGGTTTACAATCATACCCCTGCTATTCTTCTTGACCGTAGCTTCGGCGCACATAACAGACTACTCAAAAGCCAAATACATTCCCATCGTTGATGGTCGAATTTTGGTATGGGAAGAGTTCGCATTTGTAAGACACTCAGCGAATCTCTCGGAGTATAGGCGCGTGGTGGAAGAGACAGACGGAATGACCGACAGGTTCCCACAATCGCATATGCAAAAACTTTTGAGCGTTGATACCGCTCACTTGCGTGACCTGCTCGAGTCATTAAGCATTCACCATAGAGTAGCCAGGAGTTTAGACTTCCTAGGTAAAGCCTTAAAGGTAGTGGCGGGAACGCCGGACGCCGAGGATTTTGAAAAAATTAAATTCAACGAATTTCTACTCATTGATGCAAACAATAGGCAATTAAATATTAATACCAAAGTCCAAGACCAAATCAATAAAATATCCACTACTGTCAATCAACTTCTGAGGTCGGCTAAGGAATCCCAAATTGATACGGGACACCTATACGAGATGTTACCAGCTCGTAATAGGATGACGGTAATGGAGCTGCAGAATTTGATGCTTGCAGTCGCCCTTGCGAAAATTAATGTCGTTAGCCCTAGCATACTAGATCATGCAGAAAAAACTGCTCCGTAACACCAGGGGCCACATTTTGCCTACTGACACTAAGAAGTTCGTGCGCCCAGGAGCTCCACGCTGGAGGCACTGCGCACTGCGAAATTCAGCAAAGTGACTTGCATCCCGTCACTTACGTTGACGATGGAATTGTCATTGTAAATGATCGCCCGGCTCGTGTGAGTGTGGACAATGGCACTTACGTCCACGTACAGGGTACCTACCTCATCACCTTCATTGAGAGTACCACAGTCAACGAAACCCGGTTTGTTAATCAGGACACAGCCCAGAAAAGGGCTCCGGGAGTAGCCACCTCGCCTTCTCTGAACGTCACTATGGAACGAAACATCCTTAGTCTTCCATACCTTCATCGTTTAAGTGAACGTAATTTGGTCAAACGTGGTTTTAGGAATTTGTTTATTGGCTATTTATACCCGTTACTCGTGGATTAAAAGGGTATACTAGATTCGTCGGAAAGTATGTAACAGGTAGAAGGAAGAGTTTCCGATACTCTTGATCAGAATCACTAGCCGAGTCGATCTAGCCATATCCGTCTGTCCGTCCGTCCGTATGTCCGTATGAACGCTGAGATCTCGGAAACTGTAAGAGCTAGAATGTTGGGACTTGGTATGTAGATTCTTGGTCTTCCTGCGCAGGTAAGTTTGAACGAACGCCCACATTTTTAAAATATTTTAAAAATTTTTTCGAGATTTTATTTTTATTATCAATACTCATCTACATGCAACAAATTATTGAAATCGGGTCATTAATTAAAAACGAAACAATTTGCGAACTTAAAAGAGTGCGAGAGGGACGAAGTTGTATTAATACAGGAAATCGGCTGCTTACGAAATTTAACTAGCGCCACATAGGTGGCGCTTTTATGTTAGCTGAGTAACGGGTATCTGATAGTAGAGGCCGTCGACTATAGCGTTTTCTCTTGTTTTCTTTTGCAAATTTGGAGGGTCAAGCTTGGAATTGTCAATAGTTTACGTCCTCCCTTCAATTTATCAATTTTCAAGGTCCATACAAATCGACCCGCCCTAATATACACATACATATACATATCGTCGAACACAACGTTTAATTTGGTTGTTGTACTGTCCAGCTTGTGAAGACAATGGTGTTGCAAAAAGCATTGAGAAAGATCGATCTGTCGCGCAGCTGGAGACATGTGCCCCAAGTCAAGATATTCCAGAAGAAATGCTAAAACTTTGCTTTGAGCTGTGTGTTTCCAGCAAGGTTTCTCTCTTAATTCCTAAGTCTACGCATCGCTTGCTGATAGGATTCTACTAAATTCTTTTCAGCCAATGTCTTCCTTCGAAGTTGAAAATGTGGAGTATTCTACACCTATATCCCTAAGCAGAATACTTAAAGGTGCTAGAGCTGCATTCTGAATGGGGCTGCAAATATTTCCAGACACTATCCAGCCAAGCTTGTTCTTATGTAATATTGACAATTGCGAAAAAAATGTATTTTCCCCGGCATACATTAAACCAAAAAAAAAAAGATCTTCACCAATCAACAGATCGACTATAGAACACGGGGCCTGCTGGCTTTAAAATTAGTGTCAAATGCGTTAAAGGAGTCGCGAAAGCTTGCGTCCTGCGCCTGTGTAAATAGCGCGGTAGGAAAAGATGCTCCGCAACGACTCCTAATATAGACAATGGCAGTAACTAACAGAACAAGGGGAAAGAGTAGGTAAGAACGGGCTACAAGCTCTGTCTTATCTAAATCGGTTAGCTCATCCTGTGCTAAAAATAAATCCATTGACTTCAGTTGCCGGGAAAATGAATCCTTCCGCTTAAAAAACTTATACCCACTTGGCTCTGTTACGTGCGTTTCGAAGGCATCAGGCGTTTTAAGGCTTTAAATTAATTTGGTAAGCACACAAAAAGGCATGAGGATGAGTACTGAGCGAAAGATTTTCAGTTGATGTGGTGATGTGCTGACACCGAAAACGTTGCGATTTGTAAGAAATTAACCAAAGTGGTTATATGCGACACTATACTTTGAATTACGTCGGGGTCACCAAAAAGATCTGCTTTGTTCGTGGTTCAAAACGCATGTGTCGCTCGCTTGATTCTTATGTACATCTTCTTCCCACCACGCTCCGCCGGCCGTGCGCAGCATCGCTTGAAGTCATAGCTTTTGAATAACAATGCGGCCGCTATATAAGGGTTTTTTCTCAGACTTTGAGCTAAGAATCCGAGAGCCACCGATTGAACTGTTGCCTTTTTTTTTGTATAATAAGTTACTTCCTATCCATGTAGGCGAAAAATTTTGTAGCCACGCCGTTAGATCGGAATAACGCCACCGCCAATGTATGAAATTAGATTTTAAATAATACAAAATTAGTTTGTTGAAAACGTAAAAAGCGTGCGGTAGTTTCTGGTGATATGTTTTGATGACATTGAACGATGATGAACTTATTGATAAGTGTGAGCGAGAATAATTCATATGATTTTGTGAATTGTTTTATATGAGGTGTTAATTGTTGTAATGTATGAAACGAGCAGTGTGGAATGTGTAAAACTAAATATTAATATTAGCAGCCTTAATAATACTCGACGTCCAATTTTCAATTGGTTAGTTTAGAGCAATTTATCAAAGTAAGTATAATGTATTCATTAATGTAGCAGGAATCACAATGTTCATTTCCAAGTAACCGATAGATATCGCTATATTTAAGTAGTGTTGGGAAATGTCTTTTTTGTGTGTATTTTGAGCAATTTAGCAAAGTAGAGGATTATTAACAAAATACTGTATAACCCTGAAAAAAGAAGTTTCTTGGTAAGCACGAACATTCTTAATGTGATCACTAAAAGTACTTAATTTCAGAAAATTAGGTTTTAGTATTAAAATAGGAATGAAATATTTTCATTAGTACTACAAAACTTCAAAAGTAAATAGTATATCAACAAGTACAATTTGTGCTTAAATCGATAATATAACTCACTTATTATATTTGCTAAAAAAGAACAAATGTTGCTTAATTTAAATAGAATTTTTACTACACTAAAGTAGATAAAAATAAAAAAAAAATATTTCCCACTTTCATCGCAAGCATTAAAGAGTGTTACAAAACATATCCTCACAACAAGCACATTTTGTGCTTAGGTCGTAGAAAGTAATAGGAAATTAATAATTGTCCTTATATACTCTGAAACTCATATATTACCGTACGCTTATATTTTCAAAACATTAAAATTTTTACATATAAACAAAAAACACAATGAATAAAATATTATTTATAATTAATAATGAAGTTCTCCAAGCAAGCACATTTTGTGCTTAGATCGGAGAAAAAATAAAATAAATAATTAATAATTGTCCTTATATACATATGTACTCTGAAACGGAATATATTTAATTTTTCATACAATCCAATCTACGCCTGATTGCTTATCCACAATTGTGATGAGCTGAAAAAATATAGATAAAACTTGAACAAAATTAAAAGTATTCATCGGAATCAAAACATTAAAAAAAAAGTATAAAGAACTCTTTATACAATAATCTATTTAAGAAATCACATATTATTGTTTTGCCATCTACATATAATATGTCTATTAAGGTCTTAAACATATTTTCTAGCTGGTTTATTGTACAACTCAATCCCAGAAATAGAGGTTAACTTCACGAATATTATTAATATTAATATACCTAATATTTTAATAAATTTAACTCCAAAAACGTTTAACTTAATACATATAATAGGTAAAGTTTACTATAGAACTAAAATCTCGATATCAACACAAGATGATATTTGATAAGTCGATACAATTGAATGGCTAGCCCCAGCTCTAGAAAAAGCCATTCACTTTTGATCTGATCGCGTAGTGTCAAAGTTATGTGAAAATGAGTGCAAGTGACGCGAAGCTGGAAGAGTTTTTAAAAGAACATGAACTGGAAGATGTTCGGGATTACCTCGAAAGTAAGTAATAATAATGCGATATCCAATTTAAAATAATTGTGAATTGAAGAGAATTAATAATTGGGCACTTGGTATTCCTGCGAATTGCACAGCACGTGGTTTTTTTTCCTGGAAAACTACATTGAGCATACACATGTATACAGGCAAAATACTACAAATTAAATATATATGAACATAGAACCAAACCGCGAAAAGAACACACTTTTTATAGTATTTTTTTCGCTAAATACATATGTACTTATTTATGTGCATACCCTGCAGTTCCACAATTGAGTATAAGCGCCTAATCATCACGATGTCGACTGCGACGTCGGCAGAGCAGCCAGCGAGGCCGGCAGAGCTGAGCGCAACGACGGCAAAGAGACGCACTCTCAGTCGGGTTAGTGATGTAAAAAAACATCGATGCATCGAGCATCGATGATTTTTCGGCGATGTTTTTCGATGTTTTTCGATGTTTTATGTTATGCCGATGTTTATCGATGCATCGATGTTTAACCAAAACATCGGGCGTCGAGTTGCACAACATTGCAGAACATATGGTTTCAGTGCCGCACAGACAAATTCGCGGTTTTTGTTTTAGTTTACCGTGTTTGCAATGCCAAAGTAAGTATTATGTGAAATATATATGTATATAAATATAGTTATTTGCAATTACAAATGTATTCATTCTAGAATAACAACAAAGACAAGCTTTTGCTGGAGGCACTTTACAAAAGTTGACGGAAATAGCGCAAAATGCAATATTTGTGGCAAAGTTTTTAAGACTGCGGGTAACACGACCAATATGAAGGACCACCTGCGTTCCCTTCATAAAATTGATCAACATGTTGGAGTGCGTGCAGTACCTGATTCTAGTGTTGCGGCACAAGTTTCCATTGCTGAAAGCTTTAGAAATATAGCGGATTATGGCATCGATGGGGATAAGAACAAAAAAATCAAGGATGCCATTATTTACATGATATCAAAAGATGTTCAACCATTTTCCATAGTCGAAAACCCAGGCTTGTTGTTAGAAATTGATAAGCGTTTGGGTTCAATAGAGCAGGTATGCTTCAAATGTCATTATTCATTTATTTCTTTACATATTTTATTTTAAATTTATGGTTTCAGGTCTCAATTCTGGCAATGGCTACAGTTCTTGACCCAAGATTTAAGAAACTGCATTTTAAAGACCCTCAGGCCTGCTCAAACTCTATTATAAAAATCAAGTCTATGGTAAAACCGATGGGCAACGACAACAATAGTAATGATGAGCACAACTAAATCCAATTCTTTTTGGGACCACCATCACCAGCTGGCACAATCTCATAAGCCTAAGGGGGATATTGATGTGGAGATGATAGCGTACCTGCGAATGCCATTAGCGTCATTTGAAAGCAACCCTCTACAAGTATGGGAAGGTTTGAAAAACACATATCCCAATTTACATAAAATGGCGCTGCAATTTTTACCGGTAGTAGGATCGTCGGTTCCTTCTGAACGGGTTTTTTCAGCGGCATCATATGTCTTAAGCTAGAGAAGAAACAGGTTAAGACCAGACCGATTAAGCCGCATTTTATTTTTGCAAAGCATCGACAAAAAATACTTTTTTGGAAAAATTTAATTACTTATTATAATTATAATAATTAATATTGCTTTAAAAGCATAACAAAAAGACAGCTAAGGAAGCATTTATTGTTACATTATTTTGTTTTTATTATTATTTTTGATTCTGAATGTAATGAAAAATAGTGCTAAGGAAGCATTTATTTTTATATTATTATTTTATTATTTTTGATTCTCAATGTAATGAAAAAGACTGCTGAATGCTCATGAATTGATATAGTTTTAAGTTCGTTTATAAAATTGTTAACAAAACCCTTCAATGAAGAAATAAAAAGGAAAAAACTAAGAAAGCTTTTATTTTTGTAGTCTTAATTCCTTCTTATTTAAATATTAAAAAATCTCAATAAAAAATTTAATAGGCTTCTACAAATTGAATTAACGAAAAATAACGGAATGGGTTGAAAACATCGATGCATCGATGTTTCTAGCCGATGTTTCACAAAACATCGATGTATCATTTTGCAAACAACGATGAAGATCGACATCGATGTTTCGACCCAAATTTACATCACTAAGTCGGGTTACGCAAAGAGAACGCTCAAAAAGTACTTTTGGGCTCTCCCTCTCTCGCCATGTCTCAGCTGGAAAAATGCGGGTGCAGGCAAGGAGGCCCAGCAATTAAAATGTAGACTTTTGTGCACCCTTGCCTTTTAAATAATGCAACATTTTTTCGTAAATGTTAAAACAACAAATTAAAATAATAGTTTTGGGTTTTAAAATATTCGTATTGTTTTGTGAAGTTTTAAAAATATATTTTTATAAAACGATTTGCATAGTCGGATATGTCTATAAATATCCTGCTTTTATGTGCAAGGTGCATAGACCAAACTGGACATGCAAAAAAAAACAGAGCAACAACGGATAAGAGGATCCGTTTTTCTGGAAGGCACGCGCCTTTTTCGTTTCTTTCACTTGCGTTTACTTATGTGAAGGAGTTAGAATTACCCGCAATAAACGTAGTTAAATAAAATAAGTCAGTGGTATAAAAGTGATACCTATACGATTCCCAGGTAAGTCTGTCGCAGACCAATATTTATTTATATAAATAGACAAATGAATGAATCTGTGAAAGAATTTTAAAATCTTATTGAGTGCAATGTTCCTAGAAATCGAAAATAAGAGATGTTTGTATTTAAAACTTATGTTTGTGGTTAAAATTTGTTAAAAATGAATATTAATAACATTAAACCACAGTTTTTACTTTTGTGTACGTACACAAACATGGCTATTTAAATAAAAGTCTCAATTTTCAGTCCCTGGAAAAGTGTTAGTTTTCCCGCAAACGCAAAATCAAAAAATGTTAATAAATAATACAAAGATATATAAATATCGTGTGGTATATTTTTTAAAATAATTTTTAACAAGAAACAAAAAAAAAATGAAGTGACCGAAAACAAAACTTTCAGAATTTCTTCTCTTGTTTTTTAATATTTAAGTTTACTTGTAAGCTTACTTTTTAAAAGACTCCTGTCATTTTCTTTAAATGCCAAAGTTAACATTTTCTTTACAAATACTTACAAATAACGATTACCTTCGGTCACTCGTTATACCCGTTACTCGTAGAGTAAAAGGGTATACTTGATTCGTCGGAAAGTATGTAACAGGCAGAACAAGGCGTTTCCGACCCCATTATTAAGTATATATATTCTTGATCAGCATCACTAGCCGAGTCGATCTAGCCATGTCCGTCTGTCCGTCTGTCCGTCTGACCGTCTGTCCGTCTGTCTGTCTGTCCGGATGAAACCGACAAAAACTGGCTCCTACAGTTTTGATGCTAGAATAAAAATTTTAGCTGAAATGTATTGTTCTTATCAATAGCTATCGATTGACCCAAAAAAAAGTTTGCCACGCCCACAAACTTCAAAAATTCGTAAATATGAACGTGGATATCTCGGAAACTATCAAAGATAGAGAATTGGGATCTCAGACTTAAGTTCCATAGCCTTGTACGCAGCGCAAGTTTGTTACGCGAATATGCCACGCCCACAAACCGCCAAGTCTGTGGCGCCCACAATATTCATGCTAGATAAACAATTTTAACTGAAATGTATTGGTCTCGTCAATACCTATCGATTGATCCAAAAAAAAATTTGCCACGCCCACTCCAACGGCCATAACGCTTAAATCTGTCTACCGCCGGTAGGTGGCGCATTTCAATCTCGATTTGCTGCTTACATATCTCCATTTCCTATTGGTCCCTTTAGCTGAGTAACGGGTATCTGGGTATTTGAGCTGCACCAAAAAAAAGGCAACGCCGGCCCCAGATGCTGGCGAGGAGGTGCCAACGACTCCGTTAGGACCGGGAACCGCCGAGCCCCCATTGTACACCATTCATCAAGAACGCGTGTTTGTGGAATTTTTCATATGCATCATTTATACATATGCAGATTCCTGTGAGACTTCAAGCAAGGCGGTTGCATAGTCGAGAGAACTCTGAAGTTGTCTCGTTTAAAGTCAGTGTAGCGACGGTCGTCACCTAAAAAGTAAACTGTGTATAGTGTGAGACACTCCGGAACTAGAGGTACGTACCATGGCACTGTTCCGGCGGGGCTTCCGAACGTATCCCCAAGTCTTGGACTGGTGAGGCTGCTGTCGGTTCGTGGGCCAGGGGGATCCTCTCCCGCGCATATCGAGTGAGAGTCTTTCACCACGAAATCTCTCTCACACGCACAGTGACACAGCGCACAATGCTGAACAACGTGGGGCGTAGGAGCTCAACAGCGTGGATCTCCGCGCTTAACAGCACATAGTGTTGGAAAGCGCCATAAACGCGGGCCCTCTCTGATTTTTTGAACTTTCGAAATACTCCAAATTCTGGCACCTAGATACAGGGACGGCAAAGGGCAGAAGGCCAAGGATCGGGCAAATTCCAACCCCTCCGCCGCGGCGGTGCCTATCAAAAGGGGCACTGGGGACCGAAAAGGGGCGGTATATCCCCCATCGTAAGCCAAGGGGAAATCTGTGGCCAGCGCGGGAGCCTCCCTCGAGCAAGTCGGGAAACCTGAGATGGAGGAGGCTGAAAACCCTTTCGTGGGCAGACCAGTGGTGGTAAGATCTCCCCGCCATCCGAGGGAAGAGGGGACCGATGGAGTTGCAGCGGCATTTAGGAGGGGCAGCAAGCTCGCCCGCTCGCCGGCACCTTCGTAAGCCCAAGTTGATGAGCTGATTGGAGATGCTGAGGAAGTGAAGGAAACCCCTAAGAGGACGTGTGATCCTGCAAGCCCAGCAAACTCGCAAAGGACAACGCCGGCCAAAAGGAGCAAGGCCTCCCACGAGGCAACCTGCCTTGAGGATCTCTTGGAGCTGGGGAAGCTGCTACAGAAGATATCCACCAAGATGATAGACAAAACGGCACGCCATATAACCGTCGCCACGAGGGAGACGTTCGTGCGCATGAAGGCGCTTCACACGAGCATCCTAGAGGCGAATAGAGAGGGCGGCAAGGACGACAGCATCAGTGAGAACGGCCATGATGCTGCAATCGTGTGCTCGAAATGCTCTCGAAGCTTGCAGAGCGCCGGCAAGGAACAGCAGACAACGGCTGTCTGAAGAGAGATGCTGCAGCGCAAATGGAACCTTGGCGAAGGATAAGCCAGCCAACTGTGGCTGGAGGATCCGCAGCTCAACTGGCCCACCATCCACGCGCCCAACGCAGCAGAAAAGAGCCAAAGCTACCAGGAGCACCCGAATGAACCCTCCAAAAGGGCCACAAGAAAGAGAGGCGACGCACGCTGGCGCCAGTAAGATTTCGAGCCACGCAACTCCGGTCGCCGGTCAGGAAAAAGCCGAGGGCCACGCGTCGCGCCATACCAGACGCTGTCGTTGTCGAGGCGAGCGGCAAATCTTACAGCGAGGTGTTAGCCATGGTGACACGAAGGGAAGACAAACAGTTGTCGGACCTGGGAAGCTGTGTATCCAAGGTACTTCCGCACCATTAACGGCAACCTACTGCTCGAGGTGGCCAAAGCAGAAAGCGCAGAAGCCATGAAGGAGAGCATCGCGAGGGTGCTAGGCGACGCAGCGTCAGTGCGAGCCATGTCGGACGAGGCTAAACTGCTCGTTTTGGAGATACGAGACGTCGACTCCATCGCGACGGAGCAGAAAATCTGAGCTAGGACTGCGAGCTAGTATGGCATCAATGCTGAGCGCATCAGAGTCCGGAGTCTGCGCCGAGGCTACGCGGAGTCGCAGTCGGCAGTGATCAGCTTGCCCTACTCCCTGGGAGAGGCGTTCTTCATCGTGGCGAGGTGCAGATTGAATGGACCATCTGCAGGATCCGGGAAAGAACAGGCCTCCCAAGATGATTCAAATGCTTGTAACCCGGCCATATTGCAGTTAACTGCAAGAGCCTAGTGGATAGGAGCGATTGCTGCATAAGATGTGGTGAACAAGGGTACAAGGCAGCCAAGTGCAGCAAGGAGCCTTCATGCTTCATCTGCTCTGCGGGAGGAAAGAAGGAGACCAGGTACCAGGCAGGAAGCAGATTCTGCTCAGCCACAACCAGCGGGACAGGGAGGCCTCGACCGACATGCAGTTGATCCAGCTAAACCTCCTGAAGCAGACGGTGCGCGAACTGGGTTCTGAGGTGGCAATACTCAGTGAGCCCTACAGAGTGGAAAGCACTAACGATTGGGTCACGGATCGCACTGGCAAAGCGGCACTGTGGCTCTGCGGAGTGGGTGCACCACTCATGCGGGACATGAGGGCAGCAGAGGGGTTCAAGGGGCTCCCTCTATACCAACGCCAGGGGGCGCACCATCCTTGAGGCTATTGCGTCGCTGGACATCGTCCTGTTGGACGAGGGCTCCCAGCACACCTTCAACAGAGCTGGGGTCGGTTCAATCATTGACCGTAGCACACGCTGGAGGATAGGCGAGGTGTTCACGGCCAGCGACCATGAAGCCATCCTGCTGACAGTTGGCGGTCCACCGTGCCAAAGCCAGCCGATGACCGGGTCAAGGAAAGCCTACCGCCAGGACACCTTTAGGCCACAGACCTTTGCCAGTGCACTGGAAGGATTGGCTGTCTCTGAGTTGGACTCGGCAGATGAAGCAGCGAACAAATTGGCAGCTAGACTGGAGGAAGCCCACCAGTGTACTGGTGGAGCGAGGAAATCGCTAGCTTGCGCTGGACCTGCCTTCGAGCCAGGAGGTTAGTCCAAAGGGCGAGAGGCACGGCAAACCTCTCAGCCTGCTACTCGAGCTTTAAGAGTGCAAAGAAGGCACTCAAACTGGCGATTCGGTACAGCAAGAGGAAAAGCTACCTCAAGCTCTGCGACGAGCTGGAAAACGACCCATGGGGAAGATCCTATAAGACGGTGGTCAAGCGTGTGAATGCCGGCAATAGGTCGCTTACTGACCCGGCGGTCCTGGAGGGTATTGTCTAAGTGCAGTTTCCAGAGGGTCGCCGCCATTGCATCCCCCGATAGACGCGACAAATTGGGAGCCCGATATGTCCGGTCACGGAGACGGAAATATTATCTGTGGCAAGAAACTTGAAGAACAGGAAGGACTCTGGGCCGGATTTGGTCCCGAACAGTGCAGTGAAGACCCTGCTATCCCTCCATCCGGGTGCGGTAGCATCGCTCTATAGCACGTGCCTGCTGGAAGGGACCTTTCCCGACAGGTGGAAGCGCCAAAAACTTCTGCTCCTGCCAAAGCCAGGGAAACCAGCGGGCGAAGCCTCTTCTTATAGACCCATCTGCCTGCTGGACACTATAGGCAAGGTCTTCGAAAGGGTCATTGCAACAAGGCTTAACTCTGCTATGGAGGATGCCGATGGACTCTCTTCCAACCAATATGGTTTCCGGAAAGGGAAATCGACACTGGATGCGATAGAGAGGGTCACCAACCTTGCTGCTAAAACCATCGCTGGTACCAGACGGAAGGGTGGGACGAAGAAGTATTGTCTAGTGGTCACGCTGGACATACGGAACGCGTTCAACTCAGCCGATTAAGGGAGGACAGTGGAGACATTACGGTCCTTCAACATCCCGGAATACCTGTTGAATGTAGTGCACAGCTACCTCAGCAAAAGGGAGTTGGTCCTAGAAACATCTGTGGGCCCCAGGACTTACGAGGTGACAGCCGGTGTTCCTCAGGGCGCGGTACTTTGGAACACGATGTATGACGGAGTTCTGAAGCTCCCACTGCCGAGCAGCACCAATATTGTTGGCTTTGCAGATGATGTCGCGCTGGTTGTGGTGGCCAAGGAAGTTGGTTAGGAAGTTAGGAAGTTACAGTTCGTAAACAAGAAGGCAAGTGAGACCACAGGATCGCTCTGCAGGATCCTGCTGAACACCAGGGGAGCGAAGCAGGACAGACGTAGTCTCCTCGCGACCGTTGTCAAGTCGCAGTTGCTGTACGCTGGTCCAGTGTGGGCTGAGGCCACGGCTGTTAGCAGCTACATGGGAGGTGTTAACTCGACGTACCGCCTGTGTGCCGTCAGAATATCGAGTGCCTTCAGGACGATTTCGGACGACGCAGCGCTTGTCATTGCAGGCCAAGTTCCCCTATGTGAACTGGTGCGGAAGGCCAAGGAGATACGCGCGGCACTAGCAGGCGAACAGGCGGACCACAGTACCAAGGCCGTGGTGAAGAGGAGGGCCAGGATGCAGAGCGTCGACAATTGGCAGGCAGCCTGGGAAAACTCCAGCAAGGGTCGCAAGACGCACCAGCTCATTCCCAGCATAGAGCCATGGGTAAATAGGAAGCACGGCCCCTTACTCCTGTTCTTGTACTTACTTTTACTCTGTATATAAGTATAGGTAATAAATGAATATACAAAAAATAAAAAAAAAATATGTAGATACACTGACAAAGCGCATGTTTAGGCTTGCATTAATAATTGCGATCCCGTAATAAAGTTTTGCGGGTTTTTATTTAACAAATTATACTACATTTTAAAAGATTCTTACTGAATTATCATTTTTATCGCAATGCCTATGCGAGCCTAACCATGTGCTTTGCCAGTGTATCTGTATATGTACAATGTACATATATACAGTGTATTAAAATAATATTTGGGCTTTTTCAACTTTAAACGTGAATAAAAGGTTTGAAACTAATAAAAACAAAAAATTTAATGATGAAGAATTAAAGTTTATTTTATTACCATTTCATAGATTTATATATGTATATTAATACTTTTCTTTAAATTTAAAGGATGCATAAAAAAAACTAATGTTAATGTTATACACTGTATGCATGTACATAATTAAGACTGAAATAAAATTAATTAAATATTGTTAGATGCACAAATTCAATATGATGATTTTAAAAATATTTTAACTGAGTAAGATTTGGAGGAAACCGTTCCACCGTTGGGTCCTCGGTTGACATTTTGAGAGAAGCTGCTGCCTTGGAGAAAACCAATAGTAAGTCATTTCTGAAGTTTAAATAAGTATTAAATATTTTTGAATGCAGCTTGGACCAGATGGTGAATCGCAGTTGCTTCCCACAAACATAACCAAATCGCAGGAGACGCCGCTTAAATTTTATTATAAGGCAAAGCTGGTGCTAAGCAAAAGCTTGGACACTTTATTGGCGAAGACCAATAGAGGGAGAGCTATTTTGGATCATGGAAAAAAACAGATGTCTTTAAGCCAGGACATAAAGAACGATCTTATGGGCATTATCCTTGAGGAGATCTTCTCAACAGGGATAACTATGAAATATTCCGATTTTAGTCTGTTTCTGGGCGAAATTTGCTGTCACTTACCTGGCGAAGAGAAATGCAAGGTAAAATTTAATTGAAAAATTTTGATATTTTGATATTGATTTTTACTTATATTTTTAATCAATTTTATAGGATTACTACTTCATTTCGCGAGACGGTAAAAAAATCCATCGGGCAAACTGTATTCCAAGTACAAAAATCGAAGATCAAGGATCAAGCTAAAACTAGCACAAAATGAGTTGCTTGAAAAGTATGAAGATTTGGAAAACCAAACGACTGAAGTCTCAGAATCGGATCGTATCGCACTTTCGCTGTTGCTTTCTCTGAATAGGATTGGTGACAATTGGGTCTTAGTGTGCGAGAAATGGAAGAAGACCTTCCATTTTGAGCTGTGAAAAAAACAACACCCCTTTTCAAATATGTAATCTCCTTAATCAAATTACGTATAAGGGTAAAATATATAAGTCCAAATATTTCCTTGTGGCTAGAGAAGTCCATACAAAATTATTTAAAATTTTAAGTTTTTTTAATTTTGGTATTAACGTTTTTGTTGTTTGCGAAGAAATTAATTTATTGAGTTATGATTATGTTGGAAATAGCACTGAAAATGTTTATGTAAAAAACATTCAAGAATTCATATCAGTTCCAATTCATGTGTATACTTTAAATAATTCGAAGTCTCATATAAGGCTGAAGCAGGTATAACATAAAACGTAAGTGGCAAAACTTATGTATGTATTATTTTCTTTTTAAGTTTCCTGTATTATACTACAATAAGAATCAACAAACTCAGTTACGCGATACATTCAAATAATAAAATAAAATAAAACCGGTTTTTTTGTGCAAACCCAATGCCATCCTAAGTGAAGAATTATAAGTTATCATGTAAAGAACCTTTTCCGCTGGATTATGGAATTTTAAACTCTTTAATGAAGCATGGTTTGTTCTTATTATAAGACCAAAGATAATGCATTGGTAAAATTGGTACATACTGTTCTTGAGCGTAGTATAAATAATTATTTTCTGAAGACTAAGTCCAGTTTAAAATAAGAGTTATATATTTTTGATGCAAGCTGCATATAATCTTGATATAAGCGTTGGCCATGGTTCATTTAAGAACATTTTAGACATGTTTTAAGAATAAATATTGATATATTAAGGAACTAATTATATTTCATGTAAGTTCAATTCATACTTGATTTAAGAATTTTTAAACTTAACTAAAGTACAATTCATATTTAAATAAAGTAGTATTTATACTTAAATAAAGAAGATTTCATACTTAAATCAAGTAGAATATGTTCGTACCCAAAGGTACTCAACATGACCACACCCAACAAATCAAGCAGTAGCCAAGTTGGGAACAGTACCAGGCGCTCAGTAGCACCCACTCACTAACTTACCGTCTCAGCGGTACTTTGACCCGCCAATGCAGTCAGCACATTTTGCAGTGTCAGCCGAGCCAACTACGCAAACTGCTACCATAATCGAAACTCCCTGACCTACCGACCTGCCTACCTACTTTAGAATATAGCTTATTTCACTAATCATTACACTAAACTTCCGTGTTCCAAATAGTATATAAGCATGTATCAAATGAAGAATAAATCAGTTATCAACGCACCTCATAACTCCGCGGTTCTACTTCCTACCTCTAGGAATAGGGCTCGTAATACACTATCTCAACTAGCAGCTAACCATGTTAGCTCAACCTCAGCGCAGCTCAGCATCGCCTGTGGTCCGGCATCGCAGTAACCATCGTTACCTTTGCCGCGACGCGATCGTCCTGCCAGCAAAGCGTCCCCGTGCCAGCGACAAGTGCTCATTACCCCCTTGTCCCGCTGTGTGACCCAGAAGTGTCTACTTCGGTTAGGCACAAACAAAGGATCACACTCAAGCAACCCCCTTCCCACCAAAGGCTGAACCTCTGACTGGTGAGAAGACCCGTTAAGTTCACTACATCCACCCGCCCTGGAAACCGTAGCTCATCCAGCTTCACAGGATACTCAGCTTCATCCAGCTTCACAGGATACGCTTCGTCATCAAGCATCACAGGATCGTCAGCTTAATCCAGCTTCAGAGGATACGCTTCGTCATCCAGCGTCACAGGATCGTCAGCTTAATCCAGCTTCACAGGATACTCTTCTTCATCCAGCGTCACAGGATCGTCAGCTTAGTCCAGCTTCACAGGATTCACAGCATCGTCCAGCTTCACAGGATCGCCAGCTTCATCCAGCTTTACAGGATACCGAGCTTCATCCAGCTTCACAGGATACTCAGCTTCATCCAGCTTCACAGGATACTCAGCTTCATCCAGCTTCACAGGATCGTCAGCTTAATCCAGCTTCACAGGACACTCAGCTTCATATAGCTTCACAGGATCGTCAGCTTCATCCAGCTTCACAGGATACTCAGCTTCATACAGCTTCACAGGATCGTCAGGTTCATCCAGCTTCACAGGATACTCAGCTTCATCCAGCTTCACAGGATACTCAGCTTCATCCGGCTTCACAGGATACTCAGCTTCATCCAGCTTCACAGGATCGTCAGCTAAATCCAGCTTCACAGGATACTCAGCTTCATTCAGCTTCACAGGGTACTCAGTTTCATCCAGCTTCACAGGATACTCAGCTTCATCCAGCTTCACAGGATTCATTGTTTCCAAGACACACAATATGTCTACTTCATTCATAGAGGAAACAAGTCACACAAGAATCGATTTACACAATCGAATTCTAGACAACCAAAATGAGCTACAAGTACAGATCCAACAGCTCATAAAGAATTATGGCAAGGATTCGGTCGAACGACGCCACCGAGACGGCTATTACTCCGGTAAGCTAAATCAGCTAAACGATCTCTGGCAGCAGTTTTGCGACCTAGATGAAGAAGTCCAACAAGCGGCATTACCCACTGGAAGTGAGTACCCTTCACGACTAGTAGCAATTAAGGAGCTGGTCAAAAAATATCAGAAAATCTTTCTGGACAACATGCCGACTGGAAGCGAGCTTCCGAAGGCCCCCAGACGAACTTCGGCCAACATTAAGATCACAATAGGAGATCAAGTCAAAGGAGACTCCGCAATTGACACGGTGATCCGCCAGTTGCAGAGAAGATGCAACAAACTGAAGTCAGCATTAACATTAGCCTCGAACGCCCCAACCGTCACCCCAGCCCTATAAAGGCACCTGGATCTCCATTGGGCGTTACTGAGGCAAGCCCACGACGAATTGGATAGCACACCTGGGGCCGCAGCTTTGGCAGAAGCAGAGTAAGCCCAATTCCACACATTATACGAGGAATACGAAATGAACCTGCTTAGAGGAAACCTCGCGCCAATGAGCCTAAACTTGGCACTTCCGCCAATTAGCATTCCGGAGTTCAACGGCGAGTATTTAGACTGGCCACGGTTTCATGATCTCTTTGTGGAATTGGTACAAAATAAACCATATTCGGCCAGTCAAAAACTACATATTCTACAGAGCTCGCTTCGTGGTGAGCCGAGGAACGTTTTGACAGACACAGCGTTCTCACAGGGCGGCTATGACGACACCTGGTTGCGATTGAAGGCCAGGAACCAGAACGGCAAAATACTAGTATTTGCCGCCATAGCAAAAATTATTGACCAAAAGCCAATAGACGGCTCCTCGAACCAACTAAGGGCCTTACATGACACTATCAAAAACTCAATAAGTACTCTTAAAAACCTCGATGTCAGCACAAAATCCTGGGATCCAATCCTGTGTTTTGTTAACAGAAGAAAACTAGACCAGCAGTCTCTAGCTGCTCTGGAAAATTTAGCGGATGCACCAACGGAAATTCCAACGTTAAGGAGTGTACTGAAGTTTATTGAGCGGCGCGCTTGCATGCTGGAAACGATAGGCGCTCAACCTACAGCAACACTCCGCCATCAGTTCACAACGAAGAGAGCTGTAAGATTTGTCACCTAGGACCACATCACCTTAGAGCATGTACCCGTTTCCAGGAAATGGACCCCAAAACGCGGCGCCAAGCCATTATTCAAGTAGGAGCATGCACAAATTGTTTGTCTACAGCTCATAAGGTTGAAAACTGTGGATCACCGGCATCTTGTCGAGTCTGCCAGCAACGGCATCATTCATCAGGACCGACTAGCAATCTAGTGACCGGAGCAGCAACGACTGCAGGCTACGACGCCGTAGGAGGATAAACTCTGCTCGCAACCGCCAAGGTATCATTACAAGCGCCAAACGGTCAACTACAAACAAGACGCGCTGTAATAGATGGTGGATCACAGGTGAATCTTATCTCAAGAAGGATGGCAGATCTTCTATCTCTTAAGGAAATGTCACCGATTGAAATATCTGACATATCAGATAAACACTCTCATCAGTTACATCAGGGTTTGAAACACTAATAGAGATATTTATTATTCCCACAGTCATTACAGACCAGTGTTGCCAGATTTTGGGAGACACCATAAGCTAGATTGAAAGAAAAAAAAGCTAGAATAAGCTAAAAATAAAAAAGCTTAAAAATAAGCCAATCATAAAAACATAAAAATAAAACATAAATAAATTTTATTTGTATTTATATATTATAGTAAAGAAATAATATTATCAACTTCGTCATTGGATTCCGTGTATTTGGCGGTAATTTAAGGGGCTATATACCTTCTTTGTCGAAGAAAAAGAGGAAAGTTTGGATTTTTTTTTAGGTATGTAGCAATTATTTCATTACACGAATGTTTTAATTTTTTGATAGTACACTTTATTAACAATGTTTGTGCAATATTTCGTGAAAAAATATTAAATAGTTTTTAAGGGGTGGCTGTTTCCCTAAGAGGCCTTTTTTTAAGAGCCTTGCGGTGATACTTCCCCAGGTCGAACAGGTCAACTGAAACCATAAAAGTAAACAAATTTCATTAGTATAGTGTAAT